>NC_045436.1:61735607-61937673 GCF_002776525.5 Piliocolobus tephrosceles
AAAAAAAAAAAAAAAAAAAAAAAAAAAAAGAAAAGAAAATAAAAAAAGACAAAGAGGGACATTATATAATGATAAGTGACTAGTCCAACAGGAAAATATTACAATTCTAAATATATATGCACCTAACACTAGAGTTCCCAGATTTATACAACAATTACTACTAGTCCTAAGAAATGATTATAGATGTTAATGCAATAGTAGTTGGGGACCTTAATACTCCACTGACAGCACTAGACAAGTCATTAAGACAGAAAGTCAACAAAGAAACAATGGACTTAAACTATACCCACAAACAAATGGACTTAACAGATATTTACAGAACATTCTACCCAACAACTACAGAATGTACATTCTATTCATCGGCACATGGAACATTCTCCAAGATAGACCATATGATAGACCACAAAACAAGTCTCAACAAATATAAGAAAATTGAAATTATAGCAAGTACTCTCTTAGACCACAGAATAAAATTGGAAATTATCTCCAAAAGGAACCCTCAAAACCATCCAAATACATGGAAATTAAATAACCTCTACTGAATGACTATTGGGTCAACAATGAAATCAAGATGGAAACTGAAACATTCTTTGAACTGAACAATAATAGTGACACAACCTATCAAAACCTTGGATACAGCAAAGGTGGTGCTAAGAGGAAAGTTCATAGCATTAAAAGACTGAAAGAGCACAAATAGACCCTCTAAGGTCACACACTCCAAGCAGCCAGAGACACAAGAACAAACCAAACCCAAACCCAGCAGAAGAAAAGAAATAACCAAGATCAGAGCAGAACTAAATAAAATGAAAACAACAACAACAAAAATACAAAAGATAAATGAAAGAAAAATCGGGTTCTTTGAAAAGACGTATAAAATTGATAGACCATTAGAAAGATTAACCAAGAAAAGAGAGAAGATCCAAATACATTCAATTAGAAATAAAATGGGAGATATTACAACTGATACCACAGAAACACAAAAGATTACTAAAAGCTACTAAGGACACCTTTATGCACATAAACTAGAAAACCTAAAAGAGTTGGATAAATTCCTGGAAATATACAACCATCCTAGATTAAACAAGGAAGATATAGGATCTCTGAACAGACAAATAACAAGTAGTGAGATTGACATGGTTATGGAAAAACTGCCAACAAAAAAAGTTCAGGACCAGACACACTCACAGATTCCATCAGACATTCAAAAAAGAATTGGTACCAATCCTATTGACACTATTCTGAATGACACAAAAAGAGGGATCCTCCCTAAACCATTGTATGAAGCCAGTATCACCCTAACACCCAAACCAGGGAAGGACATAACAGAAAAAGAAAACTACAGACTGATATCCCTGATGAACATAGGTGCAAAAATCCTCAACAAAATACTAGTGAATCAAATCCAATAGCATATCAAAAAGATAATCCACCATGATCAAGTGGGTTTCATACCAGGAATGCAGGGATGGTTTAACATATATATGTCAATACATGATACACCACATAAACAGAACTTTAAAAAAAAATCACATGATCATCTCGATAGACACAGAAAAAGCATTTGACAAAATCCAGCATCCCTCTATGATTAAAACCAACCCTAAGCAAAATCAGCATACAAGGGACATAACTTAAGGTTATAAAAGCCACCTATGACAAACGTACAGCCAATATTATACTGAATGGGGAAAAGTTGAAAGCATTCCTCCTGAGAACTTTCCAACAAAAAGTTCCTGAGAACATTTGTTGGAATGCTCCTCCTGAGCAGCATTCCAACAAAACAAGGATGCCCACTTTCACCACTTCTATTCAACACAGTACTCAAAGTCCTAGCAAGGGAAATCAGACAAGAGAAAAAAATAAAGGGCATCTAAATAAGTAAAGAAGAAGTCAAACTGTCACTATTTGCTGATGGTATGACTGTATACTTAGAAAACCCTAAAGACTCATCCAAAAAGCACCTAGAACTGCTAAATGAATTCAGTGAAGTTTCAGGAGACAAAATTAATGTACACAAATCAGTAGCTCTGCTATACACCAACAGTGACCAAGCTGAGAATCAAATCAAGAACTCAACTCCTTTCACGACAGCTGCAAAAAAATACTTAGGAATATAGTGAACCAAGGAGGTGAAAGACCTCTACAAAGAAATCTACAAAACACTGCTGAAAGAAATCATAGATGACACAAACAAATGGAAACACATCCCATGCCCATGGATGGACAAAATCAATATTGTGAAAATGGCCATACTGCCAAAGGCAATCTACAAATTCAATGCGATTCCCATCAAAATACCACCATCATTCTTCACGTAACTAGAAAAACCAATCCTAAAATTAATATTTGGAACCAAAAAAGAGCCCGCATAGCCAAAGCATTACTAAGCAAAAAAAAATCTGGAGGCATCTCATTACCCAACTTCAAACTATAATATAAAGCCATAGTCACCAAAACAGCATGGTATAAAAATCAGGCACATAGAACCACGGAACAAAATAGAGAACCCAGAAATAAAGCCAAATACTTACAGCCAACTGATCTTTGACAAAGTAAACAAAAATATAAAGTGGGGAAAGGACATCCTAGTCAAGAAATGGTGCTGGGGTGGTTGGCAAGCCACATGTGGAAGAATGAAACTGGATCCTGATCTCTCAGACTTATACAAAAATAACTCAAGATGGATCAAAGACTTAAACAAATCTAAGACGTGAAACCACAAAGATGCTAGAAGATAACACGGAAAAACCTTTCTAGACATTGGCTTGGGCAAAGGCTTCATGACCAAGAACCCAAAAGCAAATGCAACAAAAACAAAGATAAATAGATGGGACTTAATTAAACTAAAAAGTTTCTGAATAGCAAAATAAATAATCAGCAGAGTTAACACCCCACAGAGTGGGAGAAAATCTTCACAATCTATACATCTGACAAAGGACTAATATCCAGAATCTACAAGGAACTCAAACAAATCAGCAAGAAAAAACAATCCCATCAAAAAGTGGGCTGAGGAGATGAACAGACAGTTCTCAAAAGAAGATATACAAATGGTTAACCAGCATATGGAAAAATGATCAACATCACTAATGATCAGAGAAATGCAAATCAAAACCACAATGCGATACCACCTCACTCCTGCAACAATGGCCATAATAAAAAAAAAAAAATAGATGTTGGTGTGGATGTGGCAAAAAGGGAACACTTTTATACTGTTGGTAGGAATGTAAACTAGTACAACCACTATGGAAAACACTGTAGAGATTCCTTAACTAAAAGTAGATCTACTGGTTGATCCAGCAATCCCACTACTAGGTATTTACTCAGAGGAAAAAAAATCACTATATGAATAAGATATTTGCACACGTTTATAGCTGCACAATTCACAATTGCAAAATTATGGAACCAGATGCCCATTAGTCAATGAGTGGATAAAGAAAATGTGGTATATATATACCATGGAACACCACTCAGCCAGAAAAAGAAACAAAATAATAGCATTTGCAGCAACCTGGATGGAATTGGAGATTATGATTCTAAGTGAAGTAACTCAGGAATGGAAAACCAAACATTGTATGTTCTCACTCGTATGTGGGAGCTAAGCTATGAGGATGCAAAGGCTTAAGAATGATACATTGGACTTTGGGAACTTGGGGGAAAGAGCAGGGGGTGGCAAGAGATAAAAGACTACAGGTTAGGTACAGTGTACACTCCTTGGGTGGTGGGTGAACCAAAATCACAGAAATCGCCATTAAAGGACTTATTCATGTAACCAAACCCCACTTCTTCCCCCAAAACCGATTGAATTAAAAAAAATGGGCCAAAGGCCTTAACAACCAGTTCACCAAAGAAAATATTAAGAAGGCAAATAAGCACATGAGAAGATGTTCCACATCATATGGTCATCAGGGAAATGCAAATTAAAATAACAATGAGACAGAACTAGACACACAGTAGAATGACCCAAATCCAAAATACTGACAAAACTAAGTCCTGACAAGGATATGGAACAACAGGAACTCTCATTCATTGCTGGTAGGAATACAAAATAGAGCCACTTCAGAAGACAGTTTGGTAGTTTCTTACAAAACTAAACATTGTCTTGCTGTTTGACCAAGAATTAATTGTCCAAACGTGGAAGCAACCAAGATTTTCAGTGAATGGATGAATAAACTGTGGTACATCTGAACAATGAAATACTATTCAGCATTAAAAAGAAATGAGCTATCAAGCTGTAAAAAGACAAAGAGGAACTTAAAATGTGTATTACCAAGTGAAAGTATCGAATCTGAAAAGGCTACATACTATATGATTACAACTATATAACATTTGGGAAAATGCAAAATGATGGAGGCAGTGAAAAGATCAATTGTTTCCAGGGGTTAATGGAAAGGGAGGGATGAAAAAGAGGGATAGGCAGAACACAGAGGATTTCCGGGGCTGTGAAACTACTCTGTATACTACTACAAGGATGGATCCATGTCATTATAATCTGTCTAAATCCATAGAATGTACACCACCAAGAATGAACCCTAATGTAAATGATGGACTTTGGGTTATTATGATGTGTCAATGTAGGTTCATCAATTATAACAACTGTACCCCTGTGGTGAGGGAATGTTGATAATGGAGAGGCTATGCATGTGTGATGTATGGGGGAAGGGGGCATGTGGGAAATCTGTACCTTTCTCTCAATTTTACCGTGAACCTGAAACTGCAGTAAAAAATAAAATTTAAAAAAAAAACAAACTTCAAATGTTATTGTTATTCAAATTTTATATTAATCAAATAGAGCTTTAGACTACTTTAGCAGAAGGTATCTAGCTCTCTTCCCAAAAGTATTGTTCTTAATCTCCTAATTGGACTAAAAAATATAGAAAACATCTAAGCCAGATCCTCACTGTTTCCTGTGTATTAATTTCACCTGCTCAACTTGACTGTGAACATCTAGAGGTTTTTCTGCATTCTGCAAAGCACTGCACAGACTTGAGGAACCGGCACAATGAACACTGATCTCCACACAGTAGTGTTAGATGTAACAAGGATAAAAGCAGCCAAAGTATTGACAAGATAAGCAACAGCTATGTTTTAAGGCAATGAATTAAAAATATATACCAGAATTCACATAGTGATTTCTCAATTTGATATTCTTTTAGGGTGAAATAAAGAAAAGCATATAAATCTTTTAAAGAAATATATGCTAAATTAACAAAAATCTCAATGAAAAAGAGGTAGCCTTCACATGCAATCTGTAAGCCCCCAATAGACAATATTTAAGAACATCTTAAACTTTTTTGAGGAAAGATAATATTTAATCTTAATGTATCTAAATTCTAAACACACTACCCCTAAAACATTAAGTACCTCTACTATTACAGAAAGAAGGGACTATATATTTTGAGGGAAGAGGTTTCTTTAATGAAGAAATTCTGACAGAGGGGCAAGAACCTAGGTAATGGCCAGGTAGAATGGCAAGCCTCAAGAGATGGTACCTTCTGACTCATGAAGTGGGCATGGGCCCTGTGGCTGAGGAAAAAAGACCCCAGAATGAGAATGGGCATGAGACAGTCTTTGGAACCAGGGTCGTTCTCTTTTAAAGGTAAAGTTATCTAGTTACTTTCTATGTTTCTACTATATTGAACACTTACATCCTTCCGTCCCTCTTCCCTTCCCCTTTCCTTTCCCTTTTCCTTCTCCTTTCCTTTTTTTCTTTTCTCTTCCTTTATTCCTCTTCTTTTTCCTTTCCTTTCCTGAGATAGGGTCTCACGCTGTTGCCCCACTGTAGTACAGCGGTGCAATCATAGCTCACTGCAACTATGATAGAGTGGGGAGCCCAACTCCTGGGCTCAAGTAATCCTTCCACCTCCGCCTACTGAGTAGCTGGAACTACAGGTGTGTGCCATCATGCTCTGCTAATGTTTAAAGTTTTTGTGGAGACAGGGTCTCCCTGTGTTGTCCAGGCTGGTCTTGAACTCTTGGCCTCAAGTGATCCTCCCACCTCTGTCTCCCAAAGCATGAGGATTACAGGCATGAGCCACCATGCTCAGCCAATGCTTATATATTTTTATGAACACATTAGTCAGGTAGAATTATATATCTCATACTTTTTAGTTTTTTATACAATTTAAGAAAATGGTAGGCCAGGTGCCATGGCTCATGCCTGTAATCCAGCACTCTAGGAGACTAAGGTGGGCAGATTGCTTGAGCTCAGGAGTTCAAGACCAGCCTGGGAAATATGGAGAAACCTGGTCTCTACTAAAAAACACAAAAATTATCCAGGCATGGTGGTGTGCACATGTAGTCCCAGCTACCTGAGGGGCTGAGTGGGGAAGATCACCTGAGCCTGCGATGTGGAGGCTGCAGTGAGTTATGATTACGCCACTGCACTCCCACTCCAGCGGGGGTGACAGAGCGAGACCCTGTCTCACAAAAAAAAAAAGAAAAGAAAAGAAAAGAAAAAGAAAGGAAGGAAGGAAGGAAGGAAGGAAGGAAGGAAGGAAGGAAGGAAGGAAGGAAGGAAGGGAGTAATTATTGTCCTGAAATATCAAAAGACCAGGCAGTTGATAGAAATAAGGACAAAATAAAAACACCAGAAGGCAAAGCATCCTTTGAACATGCTCTAACACCTCATCTCCCTTCAAATAGTAATTGTATAATAATGCTCCCATAACTACAACTACAATGTGCCAGGCACAATTCTAAATACTTCATGTGTAATAACTCGTAACTTTTCCATGAAGTAGGGACTATTATTTTCTCCATTTTACAGATGAGGAAACTGAACAAAGTGATTGATACATCAATTTAAATAACTATTAAACTGTCAAAAAGGCATTTATTTGATCATACACTGTAGAGTCTTATGAAGAGTAGGAACTTGAATTAGGTTTCTACTGTAACATAGCCTAGGTTTCTTCATGAGCAGAGAAGTGACTATGGCATACTGCCTCATTTAATACTAATACAAATGCTGTAACTAAATAGATTATATGGTGATCTACATTGATGAAAATGTCTGAAATAATCTTGTCAATCATTCAATAATAAAGTTATTCTAGGTATACAGATATGACTAAAATCATATTGATAATTCTTAACCATCATACAGTCTTACTATTGGTAGCTATCTATGGGACAAGCCAAAAGCTAATCACATATGTTCATGTAAAAAAAGATTTTGGTAGACTAGTGGACTTTGCATTTTAACCGAGAATATTGTTAGTCAATCATGTCATCCACTTTTTTTGTACAGAAACATAATTCTAACTTGACAACCTTATATTATAAAATCAAAGTCACAAAATTCCAAAGTAAGATACACCATTTAATTACGATTTCTGAAAAGTAGTCCCAGCTTGGACAAAGCTTAAATTTAAAAGTAAGAGGAGAGAGCAAATTTCTACTTAAAAAGAATAATTTCTCTTTCTGGGTTTATTGCACTGGACCTCCTAGTTTGTCAACAAACTGCCTCTTTAATTTTTAACCATAATTCCAAAAATTATGGAAAAAAGAAGATGCAAGATTATAATAAAGCATCTGGTTCTGGTTCTTCTTTATAATATCTAAGATTACCTTGATATCCAGTGGAAGTGTGAGCCACCGGACTCCAGGGAGGTTGTCTAAAAGTACTGCACTGGAAGCATCGTACTGCTGAGCACTGGGACTGGCGCTGGAATGCAGTTTCGCAGGCTGAAGTGCTCTTTGAAAGAACAAGTTAAAAAAATGATCCAAACGAGGAACATTCTCAATCTGGCAAAAGGCACTGGAGAAATAAGAGCTGTAAGTTAGAACAACATATGGAAATGGTGGTCATTTTTTGTGTGCTCCTAAGGGAACTGGATCTTTCCCAACTACATAGGCTATCTTCCTCACTCCTCTCCTTTAATAGAATTGCTGCTAGAATGTTACTGACGGATTGTGTAAAGAAATTCACCCTGTCCATACTTTTTACCCTAAAACTTACTTTCAAATGTATCGAGTAGATGGTTCTATGGAAGAACCACAGGGCTAACACAAGTGACATATCTATAACAGAAAGGGCTGAAACACCCTTTTTGTAAAAAAGGTAGGTTGTTCTTACCTCTGACTATCTCTCAACCATTTACAACTCCTGAAATCTTTCAGGCAATGTGGAATGATAAAGAGATTTTGAACTTTGTAATAGAACAGATGTGGCATATCACAGCACTTTGTAGGTAGCTATCAAAGGCAAATCACCTAACCTCTCTCTAACTTTGGTTTCCAACTCTGTAAAAATAGGTTTAATGCAATCTAACTCATATGCAGAATGCCTAGAACATAACAAGCATAAGTTCTTGTTATGCTTATTATTTACTGGTAAACAGTAAGTACATAATAAGCATAAGTTATTTCCTCCCCTTGTTACTACTGAAGGTATAACATTAAAGAACTCAAAAAACAAAATGACAGAAAAAACCAAAATACTTGGTTTTAGCCATATAAAAGTAACACAGCACTGACTGCAAGCATTTATTGGAACAGCTCACTGAATGACAAAATAGCAGGTACATATGCTATTGGAGTATCAAAATAATATTTGCTGATTCATCCAACAAATATTTGAGTGACTACTACATTCCAGGCACTATTCTCATTGCTGGAGTTATGGCAGTAAAAATATCAAGACAAAAGACAATGAGCTCCCATGAAGCTTATGTTCTAATGGAGAAACACAGCAAATGAACAAATGGTAAAAAACATGAATTCGTGTAAAGGACTATGCAGAAAATAGCACAATGTGAATGGGTGGTGTGACAGGTTGGCTATTTTAAGTTGAATGGTTGGAGAAGAAAGGCCATTTGAGCTGATATTCCAATGTCAGGAAGATCCAGCAGGAAGAAAAAGTACAAAAGCCCTGGGGTGGGGAAAATCTTTGCCAGGGTGTTTGCACCCTGAGCAAAGGAGCAGAGGAGGCATGTGTGCTTTGATATCTGAAGTCAGAGGGGTAGGTAGGAGCCAGATAATAATGTAGAAAGATCACTCTAACTGCTATATGAAAATTAGTTCAAGTGGCAAGATTGAAGGGAAGGAGACCAGTTAGGAGGCTACTGAAGTATGTGAGAGATAGCAGTGGCTGGACAGGGCAATAGTAAAGATAAAGAGAAACAGACACATTGGAGATTTTGAAGACAGACTGATCAGGACTTGCTGATGAATTAGTTGGGAATGGTGAAGGAAATTGTTATAGCTTTAATTTGGTCACAACATTAAACTGTTAGTATATAGTTAGTTTTCTGTGGCTCATAGAGGATTAACCAGCTCACAACATTAAAAAGATAATTAAGTCTCTACACTTTTTGGTCTTTTTGTAATTTTTCACAATTGGCCCTTACTATCTTTCATAATCAGAAAAAAGTTGTTACAAAAAATTATTACAAAATGTCTATTAATAACATCCTGGATTCACTGTGCTTCTTGGTTTTAAGACCTCAATGGATCTTCATATTTATTATTGTAGTTTGCTCTTTAAATTCTCCTTTTTTTTTTGAGATGGAGTGTCACTCTGTCGCCCCGGCTGGAGTGCAGTGGCCGGATCTCAGCTCACTGCAAGCTCCGCCTCTCGGGTTTATGCCATTCTCCTGCCTCAGCCTCCCGAGTAGCTGGGACTACAGGCGCCAGCCACCTCGCCCGGCTAGCTTTTTGTATTTTCTAGTAGAGACGGGGTTTCACCGTGTTAGCCAGGATGGTCTTGAACTCCTGACCTCGTGATCCGCCCGTCTTGGCCTCCCAAAGTGCTGGGATTACAGGCTTGAGCCACCACGCCCGGCCTGTAGTTTGCTCTTTAAATTCTCACTTGAAGTAGAAAAGAGTTAAATTTGCTGCTATCAAAAAGATACTTTCACTATCAATGGAAGATAAATTTCAAGATGAAAGAGAAATTAAGTCCCTCTGTCCCCAGTCTACTCTAATGGAATTTGCAGGACAACTCCAATGGACTATTTTCATGTATGAAACTCATTGCAAAATTTAATCTTTGATAATCTCTGGTTTTATGAAAACAGAAAGCTTTAATTAGGGCAAAATATGGCAAAGTTTGCCTCTCTTGAGTAAATTTAAAGAGGCAGTTCATAACCACATTCTTACTCTTCATTGGTTAAAAATTTCCTTGCTAGTAAAAGGTAAAAGCACTATTTATGGATGCCCAGCTCTTTGTAGCTCACTCATTTGGAAAATATTGGTAAGTAATTAAGTTTGACAGGGATGTGCCTCCTCAGTTGTTCTTCTAGAGAACACTGCACTGCAAACTAGATAATTTTCCCAGATGACACAATCACAGAAAATTCCTTCATGATGTTGTGAGAACAATGAGAACAAAGATCCACTATAGATAAACAGAGAGCTGATATCACTATGGTTTGGAAAAATGTATAAACTGCCTTTGGATTTTTGTATTGATATACTCCTAAGGCTTTAAACACAAAGATACCATTTTAGCCCTCAGAAATACAAAAACAAAAGTCACTATGAGAAAAATCGATTTCCCATACCCAGTTTTGTGTGCTCAAATGTTAAATGTTACCTCAAATTTCTGCCTTCAGATCAAGAAGGTTAAAAAAGCAAGAAGCAGAAAAATATGCACAGCAGCACACTTTTATTAAAAAGGGAATATATTTTTATTATATAGAAAAATATATGGAAGGACACAAACAAAACCAGTCAATACTGTCTCTACTGTATGTCTTTTTAAAATAATACTGCATAAATTTTTTACTAAAGATTTTTTTTTTGAGAAAGAAGCATCATATTTCAGGATAGGGAATTTAATGGTCTTACAAGCAAAGAAAAACACAAAAATATATTTTGGGTCTTTCTCTTTTCTGTATCTGTTATGAAGAAATACTCTTACATTTCACCCTACAGAAATATATCAAATCAGAACACAGTTGGGGTTATGTCACTAATTCACTAAGAAATTTCACTAAAGTCATATATGAGACCAAAAACGAAAAAAAAAAAAAAAAAAGGAATCAAATGAAAAACTGCCTACTGTTGTAACATAAAAGCCAGTAATAAGAGATGAGAAAATAAGAAGAGGAAGGAGAAAAAGAAGGAGGTGGAAGAATAAGGAAAGAGAAAGGAGGAAGGAAGAGGAGAAGGAAAAGGAAGGAAGAGGAGGAGGAAAGAGGGAAGGAGGAGAAAGAGGAGACAAATAACTAACCTGTCAAGTAAGAAATGGTCTGAAATGCAAAAGGTGACTTAGAATCATGTAATTAAAACTTGAGATTCAATTTGAAGAAGTACTTACCTATCTAAAGAACCATACATAAATTTTAAGGTTTGGACGACATTTTCTATCATATTCCTTAGCCGAGGAAGAGGAACTCTAAAAAAGCAAAATTACACATATTAATTTACAGCATAATCAAATGACATTTATCTAAAAGAAGCAGATCATCCTTGAATTTTACACAAACGGAATGTGAAAAGTGTATGTGTCAACTCTGAGTAAAGCTGTATAAAATGGTCGCTTTCAATGACCATTGATCACTTTATTCTAGATTTAGTTCCAGCATGAATCTAACAGGGACTTTATAACACCATTTATTTGCAAATCATGTAACTCTTTCTACAGTTCAGTTTCTTCATCTGTAAAATGAGGCCAATAGTCACCAAGCCCTTCTCAGATTGATTTTGAGGATTAAATGAAATTAATGCAAATAAACTAGTTTTTACAAGACCTGGGCCCACAAAAAGAAATGCTAAATTCTTGACACTTTTTAGTATTACCCACATATCAACTGGGCCTCCAAATCCTGTGACAAAAACACACTCTTAATTGAAATGGAGAATGGGAAGAAAGTAGGAGAAAGGAAATAAAGAAATGGACTTATATTTTCTCATTGAAGCCTGATAAGAATTTTATAAGGTAGCTCTTATTATTTCCATTATGCCAGTGAGTAAACAGAAGTCCAAGAAGTTACATAATTTCTGCAAGGGTAGAAAGGGAGTAGAGCCTGCTGGTGAGCACTCATCTTCTTAGACCCGAAGTTATTCTCTCACTACCACACACTGTCCTCCTGGTTAGGTTTCCGCTATTCACTGCAGCCATCACAGGAATGTGATCTTCCCATCTGAAAACACATGTCCCTCAATCATGTGCCCCACCCTAAATTCTGTGGACAGCACTTTTCTCACCCTGCTTATAAAAGGCACAGAGGTGAGGAGGGAAACACGCAGTCTATGGCACTGAAATGGACGAGGAGAAAATCCCAGGGCTTTCAGTTCAATTACAAAGCACGTGCAAAATGTTGGTGATATGAAGACATGTAAGTTGACACTGAAGAGGTGCTTGTGCGTGATCTCTCAATACTCTATTTCCAAGTTTGAATAAATGAGAATAATACTACCTATCTTTTAGTTATGTGAAATGAGATGGAAGGGGAAAATAATCTGGAACAGAAGGTTGGTGTGAGCATTTAAGAGAAGGGTAAAGAGATGGCTCAAGCTTACTTTTCAGTGGAAGCTCAGAAAAGAGAATAAAGGGGATCTTCAAATTAATTCTAACTTATCAAGCCAAGTTCTTTAGGATAGGAATGACATAAATATTTAGGGAAGATGGCCTCCCTTCCCCCACCCTGATTAATAAAGATTAAGAAACTGGCTACAGCATACCTCATGTGGCACAACCTTGGTCCAGAGTTCAGCAGTGACAGTCCTTTGTTGGCTTCAAGATACAACCTCACCTGGAAACTGTCTCTGCTTAGCTGCTTCGGCTGGTGTTATCAGAGTGTGGTTGAACAGCCTTTGCTCAGTTCCTTAGCCAGGTCTGCCTTTCCTCTCTCTAACTGCCTATGCTACCTTTATCTCACCACTGTATTTTCTTTCTTCTCTTTTGCCTTTTGGGCTGATACAAAAGTCTTAAAGAGACATGTTTTACTCTGCTGCTACATCCTAAATCATCTCATTCTGGATGTTCTCCTATCCTTGTAAACCCAAAATTTATTTCTTTTCTTTTCTTTTCTTTTTTTTTTTTTTGAGACATTGTCTTGCTCTGTCACTCAGGCTGGAGTATAGTGGCAGCATCACAGCTAACTGCAACCTCCACCTCCAAGGCCCAAGCAATCCTCCCACCTCAGCCTCCCAAGTAGCTGGGACTACAGATGCATGCCACCGTGCCTGGCTAATTTTTGCACTTTCTGTAGAGACAGGGTTTCACCATGTTACCTATGCTGGTCTTGAACTCCTGAGCTCAAGAAATCCACCAGCCTTGGTCTCCCAAAGTGCTAGGAGGTGTGAGCCACTGCCTGGCTGTAGACCCATACTTTCTAAACAACTCTTTTGTTCCTCATAATCCAAACCCACAGGGCAGTCTCTGAGAAGGGTTCAGTATCCTATTTTAGACAGAAAAACACACATTTTTCTCTTGTGTGGCTGGTTAAAGAGTGCCCTCATCTAGTATATGTCACAGCGCCATTATCCCCCATGTTAAAAGATTTGAACCCCACATTTATGATAGATTATATTTCTTTCTGTTCAAAATTAAAGTTACCTTCAAAATATAATCATTTTGATATTTTTCACTGTAGCCATCTTTGGAATTCCTGTTGTGATGGTAAAATAGGTCCACAAATTCTTTGATACTCTTCCCCTCAAGAAGTGAGGCTTAATTCCTCTCCCCATGAGTGTGGGCTGAGCTTAGTAACTCAATTCTAACAAACAGAATTGTGGAAATGACAAATATTGTGGAAATGGCAGTGTATCACTTCTAAAGTTAAGACATAAAAGGTCTTGTAGCATCCCCCTCTTTCTGTGTTTTGGCTTGCCACTTTGGAGGAAGCCAGTTGACATGTTATGAGGATACCTAAGCAGCTACATAGAGGTCCATGTGGCAAGAAACTAGGCTTCCTATCAATGGCCATGTGTATAAGCCACTTTGGAAGCAGATTCTCCAGCTCCAGTTAAAGCCTTCAGATAAATCTATCCCTGGGTAACACTGGATTGTAACCTCAAGAAAAGATCTTGAGGCAGAACTACCTGCTAGGTTACTCCTGGATTCCTGAACCACAAAAATACCTCTGTGTTAATAAATGTTTACTATTTAAGTTTAAATTACCCCATGTTTTGGGGAACGATTTGTTACACAGCAATAAAAAATGAATACACTGCTATATAATGAAGGAAATCTGGTTAACAAAATCATTAGTAATAAAAAATAGTCATATTCACGTTCAGATTGGCTAGATAATGCATCTTTCTGGTACATCTTTTTCTTTCTTGGGAGGCTTGAAGCAACACCAAGAGAAAATTTATCTCAACTGGTATTCTCTCAAGTTGTATCCATCACATATTATAGTATTTGCTTTGATATTTGATTCCTATTTTGTAGACCATATGCTATGATTCTACAGACCAAAGGGGAAAACTAAAATGTGTTTAATTACTTAATAAAAGTTGTCTGAATACCTTTTAAAGTAGGCAAAAGTCTAAATTACAAGTTTTAAAAACCTTTGAACAGGAACATAACACTATTATAATAGTAGTTAAGTTCATCTCCTTGGGGCCATTCTCCATACTTGTAGTCTATTTCTCCCTTGATTTTCAATGTCCTATGACATTAGGTAATCAATGTTGTAAAAAGAATTCAGACAGACCCTCAATCAATTTCCAATCCTGCCTCTTGTTGACTATGCGAGCTTTGGCAAGTTATTGAACCCTCTTTTGATTTTACTTTCCTCATATACAAAATGGAGCCAGTAATCACTAAGTATGTCTGGAAGTGATTTTGAAGATTAAATGAGTTTAATAAATGTAAAGTTTATTAAATAATAAATTTAATATTTATTAAATATTAAATGCAGTCCCTGGAGCACAAGGTCAGTTTATTATAAATGTCAATCCTGCTTTTACCTCCAACTATTAAATGTATACTTCAAAATACTCACAAAAAAGTTAAGAGGGAGACCATGATAATATACAATGTACCATTAGAGAAGTCACTTTAGAGTTACATATACCTTATTTTGTCAAAGATGCTCAAATTAGGGCAAAATACCCTTCTGCTGACCCTTAATTCTCCAAAATCTGGTCCAACAGTAAAAAACTGTAAATGTGCAAAATCCAAATCACAATATTGTCAAAAATTTTAGCAGAGGCAGAGCTCATCTCTCAGCCACCTCTCTACTGACCACAAAAGAAGCAAGTGTATTGACAGCCCCACCCTTACGAACTGGCCCAGCTGAGGCTCCATGGCACCTTTCTGCATTATTCATACCAAATGAACACAGGTAACTATTTTACTAGCGCAATAGATCTTTAAACTGTAAAACTGTTCAAGGAGTTTGTCTTTTGACAAAGATGTAATAATTTTAACAAAAGAAACGTAATATTATTTTGAAATGATTTTAAGGTAAGCAAAAACCTCAACTTACTCTTCAGAAGGCAGGCCAATTAGCAACAACTTGTCAGATTCTTTCCAATAAGCCACGTGAATTTGTTTTCCATTTAAAAGGAGGGATGAGCTAAGAAACAATAAATTCAAAATAAGATAAAAATATCTTTAAATATCATAAAATTATAATTCATAAAAGATTGCATATGGTATGATTTAAGAACTGCATACTTAATAAGTAGATTCCTTTTCATACACCTGTCACACAAAAAACGCAAGGAATTATATGACAGTAAAAATATACTGCAACATATTAAAAAAAAAAAACAACAGAAAACTCTAGGCCAGGCTGGGTGTGGTGGCTCACACCTATGATCCCAGCACTTTGGAAGACCAAGGCAGGTGGATCTCTTGAAGTCACGAGTTCGAGAACAGCCTGGTCAACATTGCAAAACCCTATCTCTACTAAACACACAAAAGACAGCCTGGTGTGGTGGTACATGCCTGTGATCCTGGCTACTCGGGAGGCTGAGGTACAAGAAGTGCTTCAACCTGGGAGGCGGACGTTGCAGTGAGCTGAGATAGTGCCACTGCACTCCAGCCTAGGTGACACAGTGAGACTATGTCTCAAAAAGAGAAAAAAGAAAACTCTAGGCCAAACAAAAGTAGACCCATTATAGAAAAAAAAAAAAAAGTTGAAATTCTCTTGCTAACATTAAGCATAATATAAATTTTTTTTCCAAAAGAAAGCTTCAAAACTGGTGCAGTGGATCATACCTATAATCCCAGCGCTTAAGGGAAGCTAAAGTGGGAAGATCACTTAAGCCCAGAAGTTTGAGACCACCCTGGGGAACAAAGTAAGACCCCATTTCTAAAAATAATAATAATAATAATAATAAAATTAGCTGGGCATAGTGGAGCGGTCCCACTCCACTACTTGGGATGGGGACTGAGATGGGAGGATCACTTGAGGCTGGGAGGTCAAGGCTGTGGTGAGCCATGATTGCACTCCAGCATGGGTGACAAAGCTACTTGGGATGGGGACTGAGATGGGAGGATCACTTGAGGCTGGGAGGTCAAGGCTGTGGTGAGCCATGATTGCACTCCAGCATGGGTGACAAAGCGAGGCCCTGTCTCAATTTAAAAAAAAAAAAAAAAAGAAAGCTTCATCTCAGTTGGTTAATTTAACAAATATTTTGTGACTGCCTATTTATGAAGATGATTTGCTAAAGAAAGGAAGATGTAGTCCCAGCTGAGATGACAATCAGTATGGGACACAAATATATAAACATGTAACCAAAATGTAAGTCAGATTTAAATGTGTTCTCAAGGAAACTTTTGGGGTGATGAATATATTCATTGTGTTGATAGTTTCAGGGTATACACCTAAGTGAAAACTAATCAAACTGTACATTTTACATATGTTCAGTTTACTTCATTATACTTCAGTGAAGTTTTAAAAATTTAAATATGTTCTAAAAAGAGATACAATAACGAACTACGATAATATAGAGAACTTTGTGTAGAATTTTAAATATAAATTATTAAATGAATTTTTCCGCACAGAACATTACTTTTGTCTTAATACATTTTAGAAATGCATACACTTTTAGACAAATATTAGACTCATGTAGTATACTAATATTACTATAGTTTAAAAAGTGTGTATGCAACAAAAGATACACACATTGCTAAGGAACCCCTAAAATAATTTTCATATTTATTACCTTCTCAAAAAAAAAGTTTTTCTAGCTGTATTTATTGCTTTCCACATTTAACCCATATCTCATGGTTAATAACAAAATCTAAATATTAGGTAAAATAACATCTATTCTTTATAGTAGAAAAAACGAAGGCAAAAAAAAACCAAAAAACAAAAAACAAACAAAAAAAAAAACAAAAAAAAAAAACCCCAAAACACTGCACAGAGAAACTTAAATTTTCTTTCTAATAAGACTGTAAAGGAGGAATGCACACCTTATGCTAAATGAAATGCATCTCCTATGCTAAATGAAGGAAGCCAGTCACAAATAGCCACACATTATATGATTCCATTCATATGTAATGTCCAGAACAGGGATATCTATAGGAATGGAAAGTAGATTAGCAGTTGCCTAGGGGTTGGGCTGGCTGAGCTAAAGGGTATAGGATTTCTTTCTGAGGTGAGAAAAATGTTTTAAAATTGACTTTGATGAGGGTTGCGCAAATCTGTGAATACACCAAAAAGCATTTACTTGTATACTTTAAAATTTATTATTTGTATATATTTAGGGGGTACAAGTACAGTTTTAATAGACGGATATTGCATGGTGGTGAAGTCTGGGCTTTTAGTGTAACCATCACCTGAGGAGTGTACATTATATCCATTAAGTAGTTTCTCATTTCTGACTCCCCTCCCGCCCTTCAAAATTTCCAGTGTCTGTTATTTTACACTCTACGTCCATGTGAACACATTATTTATCCCCCATTTATAAGTGAGAATATGTAATATTTGACTTTCTGTTTGAGTTGTGTCACTTAAGATAATGGCCTCCAGTTCAATCTACTTTGCAGCAAATGACATGATTTCATTCTCTGTTATTTATTCCATTTACTTATTTAACTTATTCCATTTATTTATTTGTTCTTTTTTATTTCATCGTATATACATACACCACATTTTCTTTATCTAGTCATCTGTTGATGGATGCTTAGATTGATTCCATTATCTTTGCTATTGTGAATAGCACTCATAAATATATGAGTGCAGGTATCTTTTTGATATAATGATTTCTTTTCTTTGGGTATATACCCAGTCATGGGGTTACTGGATCAAATTGTAGTTCTATGTTTAGTTTTCTGAGCAATCTCCATACTGTTTTCTGTAGAGGCTGTATCCATTTACAATTCCACCAGCATTGTATAAGCATTCCCTTCTCTCTGCATCCTCACCAGCATCTGTTATTTTTTGACCTTTTAATAACAGCTATTCTGACTGGTGTAAGATGTTATCTCATTGTGCTTTTAATTTGCACTTCTCTGATGATTAGTGATAAGCACTTTTTCATATGCACATTATCCATTTGTATGTCTTCTCTTAAAAAATGTCTGTTCATGTCCTTTGCCCACTTTTTAATGGGGTTATTGGCTGTTTTCTTGTTGAGTTGAGTTCGCTATATAGATTCTGGATATTAGTCACCTGGTGGATGTGCAATCTGCAAATATTTTCTCTCATTCTGAAGGCTATCTATTGACTCTGTACTATTTCTTTTGCTGTGTAGAAACTTTTCAGTTTAATTAAGTCCTACTTATCTATTTTTTGGTTTTGTTGCATTTGCTTTTGAGGTCTTACTCATGAATTATTTGCCTAGGCCAATATCCAGAAGAGTTTTTCCTAGGTTTTCTTCTAGTATTTTTATAGTGTCAGGAATTACACTTAAGTCTTTAATCTAACTTGAGTTCATTTTTGTATATGGTGACAGAGATGGGTTCAGTTTCATTCTTTTGCATATGGCTATCCAACTTTCCCAGCACCATTTATTGAATAGGGTATACTTTCCCCAGTATATATTTTTGTCAACTTTGTCAAAGATCAATTGGCTAGAGGCATGTGGCTTTATTTCTGTTTCTCTATTCTGTTCCATTGATCTATGTGTCTATTTTTATACCAGTACCATGCTGTTTTGGGCTACTATAGCCCTATAGTATAATTTGAAATCAGGTGATGTGGTGCCTCTAAGTTTTGTTCTTTTTGCTGAGGACTGCTTTGGCTATTCAGGCTCTTTTTTGGTTCCATATCAATTTTAGGATTACACATGCACTTCAAATGGGTGAACTGTATCACTTATGTACTATATCTCAATAAAGATGTTTAAAAAATAAAAAGAGGCCTGCAATATGCTTTTATGAACCCAAATTTATAAACTAAATAGAGCCTCTAGTACTACTGTATTGAAAATAAACTAACAGTTTGTATATACAATATATTAAAGTCACATAGTTAAACATGACTTTCAATTAGTTAAAAAATAAAATTCTTCTTTCTATTGCTTTATAGATTCTACCTCTTTTAAAATCATAGAAATGTCATTTCTACCTGAATATGGGGAAAAAAAAAGTTAAAGGCTAGAAAATCCAATTTGATATTTTCTCAGTATCATGGAGGCTGTTGAAATTTGAGATAAAATTTTTTTTGTAAAGTCTAAAATTGCTGAATATTAAAGAAGAAAAATTGTTTATAATTCTTAGATTTATTTTATGGAAAAAAACCACAAACCTAAAAGCTTTGAGCCTCTTCTTCCCATAAATTAACTATGGCATTTCAATGTCAGGGCTTAATAAATCAATGGAATGGGTATTTGACTCTATAATTGACTATATTAAGAGTTTTAAATATAAAATTATTTGACCTCAATTGGATGAATGATGCTCATCCATCACTGAGTATCTACACTGATGATGAATGCATCTGTCCTATTTGTCTATTTTTGGTTTTGTTGCATTTGCTTTTGAGGTCTTAGTCATGAATTATTTGCCTAGACCAATGTACAGAAACATTTTTCCTAGGTTTTCCTCTAGCATTTTTATAGTGTCAAGTCTTACTTTTAAGCCTTTAACCTAAAGCAAGTTAGATTAAAGGGACAAATGGGAGCTAAATAATGTGTACACATGGACATAGAGTGTGGAATAACAGACACTGGAGAGTTTTAAGGGTGGAAGGGTAGGAAAATTCACTGATTATGAATAGCCCTCCTAAAGAACTTCTGCAGTTTTCTATCATTTTTGTAAGAACAGAGTATGTCCTAACTATATGACCAATTTTGGTGTTCAGTCATTCTTGCCAATTCTGTTTGCCACAAAGGTATTGCCTAGGAAGTTAACAATCAAGATAGAAACATGAAAAAGCTGAGATTCATAATTATGCCATGCTTAAAAGATACACCTTCATGAAGAAATAATAAATATAGACCCAACTGTTATTTAAAATGTGCCAAAACGCCCAGATCTACAGCTGTGTTGAGAATCTACACTTCAAATAGATGATTGGTAGAAATAACTTAGATGAAGCAAAAATCTGCAGACATTCTGCAGATCTCGTTATCTATAATGTATAGATATGTACATGTATATACATAGATTATAGACTATCATGTATATAATACATATATTGTAGATACAAGTATACTTGTATAACAGATACTTGTTTCAGCATTTTATTTGTCAGGGTGAAATAAAAGAACTTGAAAAAAACAGAATTAAAGCCAAATAAAAATTATTACCTAGTAACTTGTGTCCCAGTTACGTTTTCCAGCATGTCACAGAGTGTGAGAAAAATCCCTCTCACACTTTTAAGTTTCTGAGATGCTTCAGACATTGGATAATGATAAAGAATTTCCTGCTGTTAAATGAAACAAATGATCAAACCACCCAATTTTCTAACCAGTACCTTTGTCAGGGAAAGTTCAAACTTTGTATTAAGAAAAGAACAAAAAATGAATCCTTTCAGCTTCAGTGGGAGTTTTGTTCAAACACAAGGGGAGAACTATGCTTGGAATTTTAACACATTAACTAGCATGTAAAATACTACACTTGAAAATAAGTTGGAGACTGCCAAAATTAGTCATAACAACAAATAATATACTAAGTAGGATACTAATTAATTTAAATTACAATTCATTTAAAATAGTTTCAAACTTTAATCTCTTTAATAATAATTTGTAATACTAATATTTTATTATATTTTGTTAATAGTATACAGTTATTCTCATCCCTGTGGTTACACAGCTACATAGGTACCACAAGTAACTATTAGGAGTCTTTAAATTTATTTACTTTTATACTACTTTTTTAAAAGACAATATTCAACATTTTTGGTGAAATCATTAAATCCAAGCCAAGACAGCAATTAAACTTACAAAGTGAGAATACAGAACTAAATTATAATATAGATAATAAGAAAAAAGTGTCACAATATTATAAAATCTTATCTGTCAAATTTGAAACACTGTGTATGCCACAAACTAATCTGAATTCAAACTTTAAAAGAGCATATTTTATTTTAAAACATGGAAAATACTACATGTATAAGATAATTCACAAAATGTCTTATGTTTTTCTATTTTCAAGAAGAGCATGTCTCAGGAAACAGTTTTTATAAAATAAAATGACAAATTTCAAAATCAGGATGTGGACTGTCTTAATACTGTCATACAAAGAGATGAACCATTCTGTACCTAATTTTTTGTTGTTACTTAAAGCAACATTTATTTCTCTCACAAGGAAAATTAAAAGCAGGCAAAATGAAAATGTTAAGATAGAAACCATGAAGAATTCAGAGTGGCTTCCAGTTGCCCTGTTTAATGACTGTATCCATAAATATTAATATTGCCACTATTGAAAACCCAAGCTCCTTAAATAGCATCATATATTTTCTCTGGTTCACTATCTCTCTAAAGAGTATTACATATCTTGCTGTGGTCTCACTATACAATAAATAATTACATGATATAGTCTCCATGTAAGCACATTCAATATATGCAAATTGCTATAGAATATGCTGGTCAAATACACTCTGCCTAACAACTAAAATTTTATTGCAGTAATTCTAATGTAAAAAAGTTACAAAACATTATTTTATATCTAGAAATTAAGTTAAATATCAGTTAAGAGCTTCTGTTGTCTACTTAACAGATTTAAATCTTGGCCAATAAATAATTTTATTGTATTTAGCCAAAATACCATACACTACTTTAAACAAAAAAAAAACCCATATACTCTTTGAATAGTTTTTCGAAATCTCCAAGCTTATGGTCTTTACATTTTGAAATCTTGTAACTTAAAGAAGATAAGATTTTATCAAATATGTAACTCACAGAAAACCTTGTGACAGGTAAATGACCTTATGAGATTTTATTATAAATTAAGCCATACCAGTCAAAAAAGGTCGTTTGAGAAAGTCTCTATTCCAGTCATAAAAGCCTCACTATTAAAGACCTGGCAAGCTCTACGGTTCTTAACCAATTTAATTAGCTGCATTTTTAAGCACTTGTTAGTAGCATGCATTTGCAGCAGCTTCCACTCTGTTCAATAAGAATAAAAGCCTCTCTTAATTACAATGTTGATACAGGGCTGGCAACAGACAGAAACCTGTTCTTTTGAGAAACATCTACACACTTTCCCATGGAAAGAAAGGCAAGAATGACAAAAGGTCTTAGCAGTATCTTACTCCAAAATGACTTAGAAGATTCAGGATGTTATCGTCCCGGAAATTTGTTGTATGTTTTATATAACAAATGCTTAAATATTTCATTTGTTTTAAAAATATAAAGGATCAGTACTACACACAAGAAATCAGAATTATTAACTCTAGGTCTGTATGTATTTTTCAGAACACAGAAATAACAAAAATGTGTTTAAGTAAATTCCTTCTTTGCCATTTTGATTATTCACTAAATTTTGATATATGAAGCAACACAAGGAAATGAATCCTTTTGGATAAAATAGCTTTAGCATTGAGAACACAGACTCGAAGGATTTCAAAAAGAAAGAGATACAGATTAGTTAAAAACCTTTTAAATCTCACTTCTGTGGAAAGCATTATGTTTGACTAGATGCTGAGAGACCCTTTTGTTGTAAAACCAGATCCATGGCCAGAACATACTTGTCAAATTGCTGACATGCAAGAAGCAGAGAGGTTTCCAAGGACAACCTTCCAACCTCCTCCATTATTGCAGAGCAAGTTAGGGCCTCTGCTGGGAGTGTTGAGTGGTGGGCAGAAGGACAGAAGCAGGCCTGTCCTGAGGGCTGATTCCCATGACAGCTTCCGTTAGGACACTGAGTACTGGGCTAGGAACAAGGTAGGTGAGCTGAGCCTAGAACCACTTTGTTAAGACCATACCCTCAAGTAAGACTGAAATATGCTAGGTCAGTGGCAAAAGCAGAAGAAACAAATTATCTCTGGAGGACAGCATCCCCTCATTAGAACGACAAGACTCCCAAAGATAACATCAAGCAATAAGTTTAGTCAAAGACCCCAAGGACATAAGAAGGCAAGCCATTGCAAGTGAAAACCTTGTGGCACGTGAGAATCCTCTCAGGACTAGAGCTTGTAGAATGGGCAGATACAGAATAGAGTATAGAGTCTACAAGTTTAGAGTTACAAAGATGAGCAAGCAACAAAAGACCACCAGGAATATCATGGCAGATTTGAAATGATGATTAAACACTTTTCAGAAACTTCTAAAAATAAATATGTAATTGTTTAAATACAAAACACAATGGAGAGATTAAACAACAGTTGGGGCATAGAAGAAGTAAAAAGCTGAACAAACACTAGAAAAGGCACATTCCTTACAAAGGAATCATAGACCGACAGTAGACTTCTTAAGAGCAATAATGGAGGTCAAAAGACAAAGGGATACTATCTTCAAATAGATTAGAGAAAATAACTATCTACCTAGGTGGCACAAGCAACTTACGTATTCACTTGATCTTCTTCCTGGCCACACAGGAAGGCTACATTTCTTACTTCCTTGCATATGGATAGACCATGTGACTAATTCTACTCAGTGGAACATGAGCAGAAATGATGTTACTTCTTTCAAGTCAGGTCTCCAAAATGTCCCATGTGATACTGTCTGCCTTCTCTCTTCTCTCATTGGTCAATCAGATGCAAAGGATCTAACAGAGGACTCCTAAGCCCTTGGGAATAATACGAACACTAGAAGAAAGGCTGGAGTCACTGAGCCACATGACCAGGAATAGTTAAATGAAATGAGATCTAAACTTTCATCATGTTAAGCCACTGAGACATTAGGATTGTTTGTTATAGCAAGTAGCCTACCCAAATGAATACAATCTAGAATTATCAAGCTACCTTTCAAGAAGAGGTAAAAGAAGCCATCATCAGATAAATAACAACAAAAAGAATTGATCACCAACACACTTTCACTAAAAAGACATGTTTAAAATATATGTTTTAGGAAGAAAATAATGATCCAATAAGGACAGTTTCCGATGTAAGAGGATGATGAATAAAGAAAATATGAGGCACAATTGTAAATTTAAGCTAGGTAAAGCTGTATGAAATATATAATATTTATATTACAAACAAACATACAAATATATAATATATAATTATATTTATACATTTTATAATACATCATTTATATATTGTATAATATATACTTAATTTATAAATTTTATGGTGTATAAAATGTTATAATAAGTAGTAGTTATAATTATAGATGATGGAGAAAAGAGAGCACTAAAATATTGATGACAATAGCACATAAGTAAAGAGAAGGGTAACTGAAGCTAAGGTGTATTAAGGGGTTTGAGTTATTTGAAAAGGGGTTAAAATAGTGTTTCACTTTAGAATCTGTTAAGACAAATATCATGATAAAATTTTAACTGTAATCATTTAAAAAACAGAAAAGAGTATATAGCAAAAATAATGATACAAGCAACCAAAAATAGATAAGAAAAATACCACAGAAAAAGCAGTTCCAGTAGAAATTTTCAAAGAAGGTTGCAGAAATGAATTCAAATATATCAGTAATCTCTATAAATGGATCCACTGAGTTTGTTAGAAGAGAGAGACTGCCAGATTGGAAATAGGCTGTGTGTAAAAGACACGTCACATACAGAAAGACATGGACTGAGAAAAAGAAAGAAAAAAATTCAAATACTTATAAAATAAAGCTGTATGATATTAAATATTATTTTTTAAAATGTTAATGTTAAAAAAGGACTTTAAGACAGAAACAAACTAGGGTGGAGAGGATCATATCATGAGGTCAAAAAGTTCAGTTCTCCAGGAAGATTTAATAATTCTAAACATTAATGTACCTAACAAAATTGTCTCAAAATATATAAAGCACAAATATTTAGAACTGGAGGGAGAAATGGACAAATCCTCATCAGAGGGGGAGGGGGAGATTTCTGTATCTTTCTTTTTTTTTTTTTTTTTTTTTGAGATGGAGTCTTGCTCTGTCGCCCGGCCTGGAGTGCAGTAGCCCGATCTCAGCTCACTGCAAGCTCCGCCTCCCGAGTTCATGCCATTCTCCTGCCTCAGCCTCCCGAGTAGCTGGGACTACAGGCGCCCACCACCTCGCCCGGCTAGTTTTTGTATTTTAGTAGAGACGGGGTTTCACCGTGTTAGCCAGGATGGTCTCGATCTCCTGACCTCGTGATCCGCCCGTCTCGGCCTCCCAAAGTGCTGGGATTACAGGCTTGAGCCACCGCGCCCGGCTTCTATATCTTTCTTAATTATGAATAGGCAAGGCAGACAAGAAACCAATAAAAGATAAAACTTGAACAAAACAATTAACAGCCTCAAAACATTGATGTTGAAAGGTAACCTGGTATCAAAGAAAGGGCACAAAATTTGGAAACACTTCAGCTTAAATAGAAATTGTCAGTTACTAGCTATGTGAACTTAAACATTGTACTTATCTTTACTAGGATTATTTCCTTTACCTGCAAATAAAAATACCCAATATCTGATATTATGCTAGACAAAAAGTAGGTGTTCAATAAACATTGAAAATGAATTTAAAAAATGTGTAAAACATAAAAACTATTGACAACCTATGTAAGAAAGTTAATGCTACATCCCCCTGCATTAAAAGCTATTAACAGAAGGAGGGAATTGACTGTAACAGGGCACAGAGGAAATTTTTTGAAGTGATAAAAATGTCCCATATCATAATTGTGATACTGCTTACAAAAGTATAATATATTTGTCAAAACTCATCAAATTGTACACTTAAAATTGTTGAATTTTATTATGTATACGTAATACTTCAATGAAACATATCAAAAAGAGCTAAAAAGACCTTAGCTTCTAAGTTAAAAGATACTGCAACAATACCTTCCTCTTTTTTCTTTTCCTACAGAAATAACTGAATAATTTGTTTTCATTTTAAAAACATTTGTGGTATGAAATATTCATATCTATAATAGAGTATTAGATACACAATTTTAAAGAAAAATAGTTAATTCATTTTTGTCTCTTCCTTAAATCAAATATACTCACTATTCACTGGGAATACAATAAAAGGTCCTTACTTTTTCCTTTGGACTTTTGAGGACACTCACCTCTTCCTTTGAGGTTTCTGAGTCGAGCTGTAGTGTGAGATACATAATGATATGAGGAGTGTTTAGGCTACTCTGCTGGATACCTTCAACCTCTTCTCCCCAGAGAAGCTTGACTAAATCACTTGTGTTCGACTGTGTCTTTTTCTGTCTTGGTTGGGATGTCTCCTTTTTCACAGCATATGCATTTTCAAATGTCAGTTTCACCTTTAAAAATTAAAACAATGTGTTGATTTTTCAACAAGGGAAAATCAGCTGCAATTTTCACAATGAAGGATCTGTGCATGCACATATACCCAGGTATGTACAGTATGTATAAATCATCCCAGAGTGAGGACTCCTGATGGCTGGGGCTGCATATTCTTGTATCTTCAGCTCCTAAGAGAGTGTCTGATACATATTACCACAAATATTTATTGAATAAGAATGTATAATATTCTGTATAAAAATTCATTTAATCAAACATAATCATTGCCGTCTAAATTGTTGACTATAAAAATAAGACAGGCCATCAAAAACCAGAAATTAGTGTGATCTGATAGTGCAAAAAGAATAACATCACAATATGAATGCTGACAGCACTGGCTCATCTGGAAAGATAGAAGGAAGAGATTCAGCATTAAGAGTGACTTCACACAACAGAGTTAATTCTCCTTTCAAATAAGGTGATATTTCAAATATTCTTCTCTCAGACATTCTTTCTGGTTCTTTAAAACAAAGGCCAAGGAGAGTAAACGCTATCAACATGCTAGATCTTAAACCAACATGGCTCTAAGAAGATTATCAATTTTATCAAGACAGTTTTAATTTCATGGCCTGATGTTAAGACTGGTAAGAGTCGGCCGGGCGCGGTGGCTCAAGCCTGTAATCCCAGCACTTTGGGAGGCCGAGACGGGCGGATCACGAGGTCAGGATATCGAGACCATCCTGGCTAACACAGTGAAACCCCGTCTCTACTAAAAAAATACAAAAAAAAAAAAAACTAGCCGGGCGAGGTGGCGGGCGCCTGTACTCCCAGCTACTCGGGAGGCTGAGGCAGGAGAATAGCGTAAACCCGGGAGGCGGAGCTTGCAGTGAGCTGAGATCCGGCCACTGCACTCCAGCCTGAGCGACAGAGCGAGACTCCGTCTCAAAAAAAAAAAAAAAAAAAGACTGGTAAGAGTCCAGAATGTGGCCATTTACCACAGGTATGGAAAGGTAGCCTCCACTTCTCAATTACCTAATGGTCTGGTACTGGTCCGTGGCCTGGGGATTGGGGACCCCTGGTGTAAAAGGATGTCCTTATTCTTAGGAGATACATGCCAAAGGACTTAGGGATGAAGTATTAAAATTACCTACCCTTGGAAAAGGAAATATTTGTCTAGATACCAATTGGTCAAAGATAACTCGTTCATTTCAAAGAAGCACCAAAACTGGATAGCCACACATAGAAGAATGAAACTCTATCTCTCACCGTATACAAAAATTAACTTAAGATGGATTAAAGACTTAAATCTAAGACCTGAAACCATAACAATTCCAGAAGAAAACGTACTCTTTGGACACTGGCATAGGCAAAGAATTTATGACTAAGACTCCAAAAGCAAATGCAACAAAAATGAAAATAAATAAATGAGACCCAATTAAACTAAAAAGCTTTTGCACAGCAGAAGAAATAATCAACAGAGTAAACAACCTACAGGATGGGAGAAAATAGTTGTAAACTATGTATCTGACAAAAAACTAATATTCAGAATCTCTAAAGAACTCAAATAAATCAGCAAGAAAAAAGTAATCCCATTAAAAAGTGGGCAAATGACTTGAATAGACATTTCTCAAAAGAAGATATACAAATGGTCTACAAACATGAAAAAATGCTCAACATGACTAATCATCAGGGAAATGCAAGTTAAAACAAAATGAGGTACCACCTTACCCCAACCAGAATGGACATTATTAAAAAGTCAGAAAACAATAGATGGAGCAGACATGGTGAAAAGGGAATGCTTATGCCCTGCTATTGGGAATGTAAATTAGTACAACCTCTATGGAAAACAGCATGAAGACTTCTAAAAGAACTAAAAGCAGATCTATTATTAGATCCAGCAACCCCACTACTGGGTATCTACCCCAAATTCCTTTTTCTGGAATGAGGATTTAGAAGTACCCAAAAGAAAGTATATGGGAGCCTTTGGTGGTGTTCTCTGGAAATGTGAGAACTCTTTGGGGGAATTCCTGAGTACAGATTTTGTGAGATAGATGGGAGCTCTGAAGATTGTCTCCTGGCATTGGGCTTTAGGAAGGAGCTCTGAGTGAAGATGTGTGAGCAGTACGGAAGGGGAGAAATCAGATCAGAGGGAGCATGAGATGAGTCACATCCTAGGGCAGCAGGTGTTGCAGAGATGCAGCTGGAGTGTCTATGAGACTTGTGCATAAGCAGTGGTGACAAGAAAGTGGGTCCTCAGAGAAAGAAACGCATCTCAGAACAGGGAAGGCATCTTTCTCAGCTGAGATTCTTATGGGTGGAGAGGTCAAAAGATAGGGTGCAATCTACCAAAAATAAAAAAGGGAAATTTTTAAGTCCACCAAAAATAGACTTAAAAATTCACTAATTTTCTTCAGGCAGCAGCAACAACCTCAAATTTATGACTGGTTTGCTATGCTTGGTGAAAAACAACATACTTGAAAACTACTGTTATACTTGGCAAACAACATCATTTCTTTTCTGTGGTGCAAGGATCTTTTTGTCTCACCACGACAAAAACTCTAACACACACCACCAAACCATCCATTAAAATTCCTAAGGAACTATTTCAGCCACCATTCTTCTGATTTAAGTAAAGTTGGTTCCATAATACAAATAAAATTATACTTTAAAAAGACATTTTTAAAAGCTAACATGTTAAGTAGCTACAAATGTCAGGAAATCTGGTTGCCTTGATAAAATGGTAAAGGGTGAGACAGATAACCAAATTAAGAGTTAAGTGCTATTTTAAAAAACAGGTTGATATACATAAATATTAGGGATATTATGTGTTTTATAGGGAAAAACTTTTATTAAATGATACTTAATGTAAGTTAGTTTACATGAAGCTTCTTATAAAGGGTTTTCTCTTATTACTCGGTGAGACTTTAACCTGGTCAAGGTTCAGGATCCTTCGTGTCCTATGTCCCTCTTCTTTGTGCAGTTTGCCCAGCATTTCCTCAGACCCAAGAAAGCACTCTCTATGACTCATCACTTCCAAAGTCTTGTCGCTTTGTCTTTTCTTTGTACTTCAGTCTTTAGCCTATCCTATTTAAAAAGCAATGTCTCTTCCAAACAAAGAAATCATCTACCAAACAAAGAAATCCTCTGATTCCCCTTTAGCTACCATCCTCTTCACAGATGGAACCTGGGAAGGCTGTCCAGAATTTCCAGCGGCTGCGGAAGCTGACCAGTCTCTCATCTCTGCCTCAGTCTGCACTGTCTCTCTCATCATCTACACTGCTCTCTGCATGTCTCATCCTTTCCCTGTTGGCTAATAGCTGGCAGATGCTTTCAATACTCCTTAGTCAAAATTCTGAAGGAATTGAGTCTGACTGGCTTAGCAGATTATCTCTCCTCCATCCTCTTCTCTTCTTGGGCCACCTCACTGAGTGACTGAAGACAAAACTTGGAAGGCTTCTTGGACTTCTCTCTATCCTGTAGAAAGTATTGTCCTCTTTCCTTCCTCCCTATCTTAAATCTAATCTCCTCCTCCATCCCCGGTCAGCATGTTGCTCAGGCCTTTATCATCTCTCTTCTGGACTACTGCAAAACCAACCACCTGGTTTCCTGACCTCCAGTCTTGCATATGCCTCCCCGATCCAGAGTGAAATATTCCTAAAATGCAAATCTGATTTGCATATAAGTCCTGCACTTTAAAATGTTGATATAAATGGTTACTTCTGGGTTCTGAGAATAGATTTACAAATATCTAAAAAATTTTACTAGTTTGTTTTCTAATGTTTCCACAGTATATGTATCATTTCTGTGTAACAAGGAAATAATAAAAGTTAAAACATTCCACTCAAGAATCATCTCCTTTAAGAAGCCTTTGCCCCCTCCTTTAGGCCTAAGAACTACCTGAGAGAGAAGAGGCCAAGACTAATAATCTTCAGGCTGTTCTCCTAGAAAAGCAGTTAGGATCCTCCAAAGCTCTAAAAAAGCCAGCTATGGCCCAGAGCTAAATGAAATCAGTCTTGGTCTTCTGCAAAATTTGGACCCAAGCTCCCAGATAAAGACAGGGGAGGAGACGATGTACTACATGCATGATTATGTACCTGTTAAATAAATGAGAGCACAGAGCTGCAGAAACGGATCAGAGTCACAAAAGTCAGCAATTAGATGAGTATTTGCATCTTTGTTCTTGTCATTTAAATTTTTGAAAACCTCTTTTTAAAATCAACATTTTATTTCAGAAATTTTGAAACTACAGAAAAGTTGTAAGAAAAGTACAGTGATCGCCCATAATCCCACATCTAATGGCACTATTGTTAACATTTTGTCACATTTGCTTCATTTTGTCTCTTCTCTCTGGTCTTCCTTTCCTTTCCTTCCATACTCCTTTCTCTATATGTATTTTTAAGTTTCTTGGCTGAACCATTTGAAAATTATTTGCAGGTATTTTAATACATCGTCCCTAAGTACTTTAGCAGGTCTCTCCTAAGGATAAGGGCATCTTCTTACATCAGGGGTCGTCAACCTCAGGCCACGGACAGGTATCAGAACCATTAGGAATCAGGTGGGATAGCAGGAGGTGAGTGGCCAGTGAGTGAAGCTTCATCCATATTTACAGCCACTCCGCATCATTCACATTACCACCTGAGCTCTACCTCCTGTCACATCAGTGGTGACATTAGATTCTCCCAGGAGCACAAAACCTATTGGGAACTGTGCATGTGGGGGATCTAGGCTGTGCACTCCTTATGATAATCTAATGCGTGATAATCTCTCACTGTCTCCTGTCACCCGCAGATAGGACTGTCTAATTGCAGGAAGACAAGCTCAGGGTTCCCACTGATTCTACATTATGGTGAGTTGTAGAATTATTTCATAATAATAGAAATAAAGTATACAATAAATGTATACCTGACTACTCTTGCGTGTTTAAAAAGGATGGGTTAATTGTGGATGGAACTGGTCCAAAATATTTAAATCCTTATTTCTTTCTCTCCCTTTTTCTTCTGCTAAGTGTGCACAGCTGAATTTGCAAAGGTTAATTAAATATAAATATAATGTGATTCTACTGTAAACATAACTTTTCATATTTTTGAAGAAGAAGAGACATGATTGAACTCTGGTAATACTGGAAGCACACCTGCAACCAACATAAGAAGAAAAGGGGATCCCTCACTCAGGGATAATACATAGCATTTTATTTCTATTATTATTATAATACATTGTAATATATAATGAAATAATTATATAACTCACCATAATGTACAATCAGTGGGAACGCTGAATTTGTTTTCCTGCAACTAGATGGTCCCATCTGGGGGTGATGGGAGACAGTGACAAATCATCAGGCATTAGATTCTTATAAGGAGCATATAACCTAGATCCCTTCCTTGCATGCACAGTTCACAATAGGGTTCGTGCTCCTAGGAAAATCTAATGCCACTGCTGATCTAACAGGAGGTGGAGCTCAGACACTAATGTGAGCGATGGGGAGCAGCTGTAAATACAGATGAACCTTTGCTCGCTTGCCCACTGCTCACTTCCTGCTATGGAGTCCAGTTCCTAATAGGCCATGAACCACTACCAGTCCATGGCCCAGGATTTGGGGACCCCTGCTCTAACCCATATAAAGCATATCATCTTCCCTATGCCCCCAAAAAGAGAACACTAATTCCTGATGCTATCTAGAACAGAATATTCATGGTACACTCTGTTACCAAAAGGTATAGCACTCACAAAATAACCCTAATAACTGAAAAATGTCATTTACGATACACAGTGTCAATGTTTAGGGTATCAAAATGACTTTTTATACAATAAATTTATTTCTATCTACAAGGACTGAAAAATAATTCATTAAGTAGCCAAACAAAAGTCCAGGAGAAAAGCTTAATTAAATGACAAAAAAAAAAAAAAAAAAAAAAATCAAGAAACTTGTATAATTTGTTTTTAAAATAAAATCACATTGGAAAAAAAACTTTATAGCAACAGTGATCTTAGTAAGTCAGAGAACAGAAAACTCCATGACTATTTAAAATGACTCTTCTAGGAACTAGATTGTCATAAGCATATATGGTAGTTATAATGGGAAGTTTGTAATTATATATATTTTCATTACTGTTACTGTTACTGCTTTACGTAGAATTTTATTTGCAGATATTTTTCTCTCTTTTTAGAATAATCTCCAAAAGCTAATAATATTAGCAAGAGCTAAATTTTCTTAAATAGCCAATTCCAATGTAACTCATCCGTTATACATGATACTTTTCAGAAGCTTAAAAAGGAAAATAGTGCAGGATATATTTATTTTATATAACATCATAAAATATAGAAAAAGAATGTCCATACCTGCATAGGTCCAGGAATGCAAGACAGAACTCTCTCGATGTTTTCAGTAGTAACATCAACATCATTCACAGCAACAAGGACATCACCTGAAACCAGAATAACAATAAAAGATAGTTTTATTAATATCCAAAACGATAGAGGTCTAGAATTGGAACATTAAACAGCTACTCTGACCTCCTCAAAGTTCAGTGAGAAATGTGGCACAGACAAGCACGAACTTGTCCAAGTTTATACAGCTCATTGGTGGCAGGGCTAATCTCCTAACTTTACTCCTCTTAATCTGTGATACTGCCCATCATTACACCATAAATAATACAACCTATAAATATTTAAAAAGATAAATATTTTTATTCTTGATGCAATTGGGAGAATTATGTAAATCCAAAGAACAAATGGAAAATTTATAGCATGAACCAAATACTGTACTTGACAAAACTGAATCTAACCACTTAGACCCACAGTAAAAACAAAACAAAACAAAACAAAAAACAAAACAAAAAAAAGCCCAGCTGAAATTCTAATTAAATCCATGTGGCACATCGTAACACAATATGCTATGGTATTCACTTCTGTTACTGATCTAGGTCTACACACAGTTCTTTGCTTCAAAGGCCCCAACCATATCAAAATACACTGCATGTTTGGTAAAAAATTTCCTTTTCCATGTACTTAGGAAAACATGTACTTAGGAAAACATGTCAGATGTTTTCCAAATCTGACAATAAAATAAAGATCAGTGTTGAAATGGAAACTTACTTTCAGAATATAATTAAAGATACTATCAAAATACCAGTAAGCTATATTATTAGAAATATAGACATACCAAAGTTATTTTTCTCATCATTCCTAAATATATTATTAGGAAATTGATGAAATAATTCATATTCATCCATTCACTTACCAAATATTTACTGAGCACTTACTGTGTGCCAGGCACTGCTCTAAGCACTAGAGAAAAAGAACTGAACAAAGACAAAATCTCTACCCTCAGGGAGCTTAATAGTCTTTGGGGAAGATGGATAACAAACATGTATAAAGGTTGAGCACCCCAAATCCAAAAATTGAAAACCCAAAATGCTCCAAAATTCAAAATATTTTGAGCACCAACCTGACCCTCAAAGGAAACGTTCATTGGAGCATTTTGGATTTGGGATTATCAGACTTGGGATGTTCAACAGGTAAACATAATGCAATATTCCAAAAAAAAAAAAAAAAAAAAAAAATCGGAAGCATTTCTGGTTCCAGGTATTTTGAATAAGGAGTACTCAACCAGTATATGTAGAATTGCATTGGTAGACAATTCTTCATAAGTCTCATGTTTCTGCACATCTTATAGGCCGAGGCATTGAGAGTCTTTGATCTTGACTGTCTTTTCTTTTCCTTTTTTTTTTTTAATTATTATACTTTAAGTTCTAGGGTACATGTGCACAACATGCAGGTTTGTTACATGTGTATACATGTGCCGTGTTGGTGTGCTGCACCCCTTAACTCGTCATTTACATTAGATATATCTCCTAATGCTATTCCCCCCTCCCCCCCACGCCCCACAATAGGCCCCGGTATGTGATGTTCCCCTTCCTGTGTCCGAGTGATCTCATTGTTCAATTCCCACCTATGAGTGAGAACATGTGGTGTTTGGTTTTCTGTTCTTGCGACAGTTTGCTGAGAATGATGGTTTCCAGCTGCATCCATATCCCTACAAAGGACACGAACTCATCCTTCTTATGGCTGCATAGTATTCCATGGTGTATATGTGCCACATTTTCTTAATCCAGTCTGTCACTGATGGACATTTGGGTTGATTCCAAGTCTTTGCTATTGTGAATAGTGCCATAATAAACATACGTGTGCATGTGTCTTTATAGCAGCATGATTTATAATCCTTTGGGTATATACCCAGTAATGGGATGGCTGGGTCAAATGGTATTTCCAGTTCTAGATCCTTGAGGAATCGCCACACTGTTTTCCACAATGGTTGAACTAGTTTACAGTCCCACCAACAGTGTAAAAGTGTTCCTATTTCTCCACATCCTCTCCAGCACCTGTTGTTTCCTGACTTTTTAATGATCGACATTCTAACTGGTGTGAGATGGTATCTCATTGTGGTTTTGATTTACATTCCTCTGATGGCCAGTGATGATAAGCATTTTTTCATGTGTCTGTTGGCTGCATAAATGTCTTCTTTTGAGAAATGTCTGTTCATATCCTTTGCCCACTTTTTGATGGGGTTGTTTTTTCTTGTAAATTTGTTTGAGTTCTTTGTAGATTCTGGATATTAGCCCTTTGTCAGATGGGTAGATTGCAAAAATTTTCTCCCGTTCTGTAGGTTGCCTGTTCACTCTGATGGTAGTTTCTTTTGCTGTGCAGAAGCTCTTTAGCTCAATTAGATCCCATTTGTCAATTTTGGCTTTTGTTGCCATTGCTTTTGGTGTTTTAGACATGAAGTCCTTGTCCATGCCTATGTCCTGAATGGTATTAACTAGGTTTTCTTCTAGGGTTTTTATGGTATTAGGTCTAACATTTAAGTCTCTAATCCATCTTGAATTAATTTTCATATAAGGAGTAAGGAAAGGATCCAGTTTCAGCTTTCTCCTTATGGCTAGCCAATTTTCCCAGCACCATTTATTAAATAGGGAATCCTTTCCCCATTTCTTGTTTCTCTCAGGTTTGTCAAAGATCAGATGGCTGTAGATGTGTGGTATTATTTCCGAAGGCTCTGTTCTGTTCCATTGGTCTATATCTCTGTTTTGGTACCAGTACTATGCTGTTTTGGTTACTGTAGCCTTGTAGTATAGTTTGAAGTCAGGTAGCGTGATGCCTCCAGCTTTGTTCTTTTGGCTTAGAATTGATTTGGCAATGCGGGCTCCTTTTTGGTTCCATATGAACTTTAAAGCAGTTTTTTCCAATTCTGTGAAGAAAGTCATTGGTAGCTTAATGGGGATGGCATTGAATCTATAAATTACCTTGGGCAGTATGGCCATTTTCACGATATTGATTCCTCCTATCCATGAGCATGGTATTTTCTTCCTTTTGTTTGTGTCCTCTGTTATTTCACTGAGCAGTGGTTTGTAGTTCTCCTTGAAGAGGTCCTTCACATCCCTTGTAAGTTGGATTCCTAGGTATTTTATTCTCTTTGAAGAAATTGTGAATGGGAGTTCATTCATGACTTGGATCTCTGTTATTGGTGCATAAGAATGCTTGTGATTTTTGCACATCGATTTTCTATCCTGAGACTTTGCTGAAGTTGCTTATCAGCTTAAGGAGATTTTGGCCTGAGACGATGGGGTTTTCTAAATATACAATCATGTCATCTGCAAACAGGGACAACTTGACTTCTTCTTTTCCTAATTGAATACCCCTTATTTCTTTCTCTTGCCTGATTGCCCTAGCCAGAACTTCCAACACTATGTTGAATAGGAGAGGTGAGAGAGGGCATCCCTGTCTTGTGCCAGTTTTCAAAGGGAATGCTTCCAGTTTTTGCCCATTCAGTATGATATTAGCTGCAGGTTTGTCATAAATAGATCTTATTATTTTGAGATACGTTCCATCAATACGAATTTATTGAGAGCTTTTAGCATGAAGGGTGTTGAATTTTGTCAAAGGCCTTTTCTGCATCTATTGAGATAATCGTGTGGTTTTTGTCTTTGGTTCTGTTTATATGCTGGATTATGTTTACTGCTTTGCGTATGTTGAACCAGCCTTGCATCCCAGGAATGAAGCCCACTTGATCATGGTGGATAAGCTTTTTGATGTGCTGCTGGATTCAGTTTGCCAGTATTTTACTGAGGATTTTTGTATCGATGTTCATCAGGGATATTGGTTTAAAATTCTCTTTTTTTGTTGTGTCTCTGCCAGGCTTTGGTATCAGGATGATGTTGGCCTCATAAAATGAGTCAGGGAGGATTCCCTCTTTTTCTATTTATTGGAATAGTTTCAGAAGGAGTGGTACCAGCTCCTTCTTGTACCTCTGGTAGAATTCGGCTGTGAATCCGTCTGGTCCTGGACTTTTTTTGGTTGGTAGGCTATTAATTATTGCCTCAATTTCAGAGTCTGCTATTGGTCTATTCAGGGATTCAACTTCTTCCTGGTTTAGACTTGGGAGAGTGTATGTGTCCAGGAATTTATCAATTTCTTCTAGGTTTTCTAGTTTATTTGACTAGAGGTGTTTATAGTATTCTCTGATGGTAGTTTGTATTTCTGTGGGGTCGCTGGTGACATCCCCTTTATCATTTTTTATTGCGTCTATTTGATTCTTCTCTCTTTTCTTCTTTATTAGTCTTGCTAGGGGTCTATCAATTTTGTTGATATTTTCAAAAAACCAGCTCATGGATTCATTGATTTTTTGGAGGGTTTTTTGTGTCTCTATCTCCTTCAGCTCTGCTCTGATCTTAGTCATTTCTTGCCTTCTGCTGGCTTTTAAATGTGTTTTCTCTTGCTTCTCTAGTTCTTTTAATTGTGATGTTAGGGTGTCAGTTTTAGATTTTTCCTGCTTTCTCTTGTGGGCATTCAGTGCTATAAATTTCCCTCTGCAAACTACTTTAAATGTGTCCTGGAGATCCTGGTATGTTGTATCTTTGTTCTCATTGGTTTCAAAGAACATCTTTATTTCTGCCTTCATTTCGTTATGTACCCAGTAGTCATTCAGGAGCAAGTTGTTCAGTTTCCATGTAGTTGAGTGGTTTTGATTGAGCTTCTTAGTCCTGAGTTCTAGTTTGATTGCACTGTGGTCTGAGAGACAGTTTGTTATAATTTCTGTTCTTGTACATTTGCTGAGGAGTGCTTTACTTCCAACTATGTGTCAGTTTTGGAATAAGTGGGATGTGGTGCTGAGAAGAATGTATATTCTGTTGATTTGGGGTGGAGAGTTCTATAGATGTCTATTAGGTCCGCTTGGTGAAGAGTTGAGTTCAATTCTTGGATATCCTTGTTAACTTTCTGTCTCGTTGATCTGTCTAATGTTGACAGTGGGGTGTTAAAGTCTCCCATAATTATTGTATGGGAGTCTAAGTCTCTTTGTAAGTTTCTAAGGACTTGCTTTATCAATCTGGGTGCTCCTGTATTGGGTGCATTATATTTAGCATAGTTAGCTCTTCTTGTTGAATCGATCTCTTTACCATTATGTAATGGCCTTCTTTGTCTCTTTTGATCTTTGATGTTTTAAAGTCTGTTTTATCAGAGATTCAGATTGCAACTCCTGCCTTTTTTTGTTTTCCATTTGTTTGGTAGATCTTCTTCCATCCCTTTATTTTGAGCCTATGTGTGTCTCTGCATGTGAGATGGGTCTCCTGAGTACAGCAAACTGATGAGTCTTGACTCTTTATCCAATTTGCCAGTCTGTGTCTTTTAGTTGGAGCATTTAGCCCATTTACATTTAAGGTTAATACTGTTATATGTGAAGTTGATCCTGTCATTATGATATTAGCTGGTTATTTTGCTCGTTAGTTGCTGCAGTTTCTTCCTAGTACAGAAGGTCTTTACATTTTGGCATGTTTTTGCAGTGGCTGGTACTGGTTGTTCCTTTCCATGTTTAGTGCTTCCTTCAGGAGCTCTTGTAGGGCAGGCCTGGTGGTAACAAAATCTCTAAGCATTTGCTTGTCTGCAAAGAATTTTATTTCTCCTTCACTTATGAAACTTAGTTTGGCTGGATATGAAATTCTGGGTTGAAAATTCTTTTCTTTAAGAATGTTGAATATTGGCTCCCACTCTCTTCTGCCTTGCAGAGTTTCTGCTGAGAGATCCGCTGTTAGTCTGTTGGGCTTCCCTTTGTGGGAAACCTGACCTTTCTCTCTGGCTGCCCTTAACATTTTTTCCTTCATTTCAACCTTGGTGAATCTGACAATTATGTGTCTTGGAGTTGCTCTTCTCGAGGAGTATCTTTGTGGTATTCTCTGTATTTCCTGAATTTGAATGTTGGCCTGCCCTGCTAGGTTGGAGAAGTTCTCCTGGATAATATCCTGCAGAGTGTTTTCCAACTTGGTTCCATTCTCCCCGTCACTTTCAGGCACACCAAACAGACGTAGATTTGGTCTTTTCACATAATCCCATATTTCTTGGAGGCTTTGTTCATTTCTTTTTACTCTTGTTTCTCTACATTTCTCTTCTTGTTTCATTTCATTCATTTGATCTTCAATCACTGATACTACTTCTTCCAGTTGATCGAGTTGGTTACTGAAGCTTGTGCATTTGTCACATAGTTCTTGTGTCATGGTTTTCATCTCTATCAGTTCGTTTATGGACTTCTCTGCATTGGTTATTCTAGTTATCCATTCTTCCATTCTTTTTTCAAGGTTTTTAGTTTCTTTGCACTGGGTACGTAGTTCCTCCTTTAGCTCTGAGAAGTTTGATCTACTGAAGCCTTCTTCTCTCAACTCATCAAAGTCATTTTCCGTCCAACTTTGTTCCATCCTGGCGATAAGCCACATTCCTTTGGAGGGGGAGATGTGCTCTCATTTTTTGAATTTCCAGCTTTTCTGCCCTGCTTTTTCCCCATCTTTGTGGTTTTATCTGCCTTTGGTCTTTGATGATGGTGATGTACTGATGGGGTTTTGGTGTGGGTGTCCTTTCCGTTTGTTAGTTTCCTTCTAACAGTCAGGACCCTCAGCTGCAGGTCTGTTGGAGTTTGCTTGAGGTCCACTCCAGACCCTGTTTGCCTGGGTATCAGCAGCAGAGGCTGCAGAAGATAGAATATTGCTGAACAGTAAGTGTTGCTGTCTGATTCTTGCTCTGGAAGCTTCATCTCAGAGGTGTACCCAGCCATGTGAGGTGTGAGGTGTCCATCTGCACCTAGTGGGGGATGTCTCCCAGTTGGGCTACTCAGGGGTCAGGGATCCACCTGAGCAGGCAGTCTGTCCATTCTCAGATCTCAACCTCTGTGCTGGGAGAACCACTGCTCTCTTCAAAGCTGTCAGACAGGGACATTTAAGTCTGCAGAGGTTTCTGCTGCTTTTTGTTTAGCTATGCCCTGTCCCCAGAGGTGGAGTCTACAGAAGCAGGCAGGCGTCCTTGAGCTGCGGTGGGCTCCACCCAGTTCGAGCTTCCCAGCGGCTTTGTTTACCTACTTAAGCCTCAGCAACGGCATGTGCCCATTCCCCAACCTCACTGCTGCCTTGCAGTTAGATCTCAGACTACTGTGCTAGCAATGAGGGAGGCTCTGTGGGCGTGGATCCCTCTGGGCCAGGCATGGGATATAATCTCCTAGCGTGCCGTTTGCTAAGACCCTTGGTAAAGTGCAGTATTAGCGTGGGAGTTACCCAATTTTCCAGGTGTTTTGTGTCTCAGTTTCCCTTGGCTAGGTAAAGGAATTCCCTTCCCCCTTGTGCTTCCCAGATGAGGCGATGCCTCGCCCTGCTTCAGCTCTCGCTGGTTGGGCTGCACCCACTGACCAGCACCGACTGTCTGACATGCCCAAGTAAGATGAACCTGGTACCTCAGTTGAAAATGCAGAAATCACCCATCTTCTGTGTCACTCACGCTGGGAGCTGGAGGCTGGAGCTGTTCCTATTCGGCCATCTTGGGCGCCCCCTCCGCAAATAAAAAATAGACTGTCTTTTCAAAGATGTTTGTGTAATGAACAGCCTTGGACAACAGAGATAGTGTTTCCATCCTGAGCAAAGGTCAAGCTTGCTTTCCAAATGGTATAATAAGGTCAATGCTGTGCTCAATATCTTATTATTAATAACTGTTTTTTATAAAACATTGGTGTTCCCTAAGTACAGAGTTCCTTTCCTTTAAGGCAACCCATCATTAGGCATCACTTGGCCATCTGTAGGGTTGGCAAACAGATGAAAATGTTGACACTTTAGGTACTGCTATTCCTCCTTTTTTTCCTTCCTCTCCTTGATATCTCTATTGAATGAGAACAGGGTTAAGTGCAGAGTGAGCAGGAGTAGGTTCTTAGGCCAATGGTGAAAGCTTGAACTAGCTTTAGATGCTCAAGAGATACAATTCAGATGAGAGTTTTGCAAGCATGGGCACCAAGTCATTATGATGGTTAACTATTACAACACTTCGGACAAACTTTTCTTAAAAGTAAGAACTTGCGGAGTAAAATAACCTTTCAACTTGAAGTCCACTTGGAAAAAAAAAAAAGACACAACAAGATGCCTGTTTAATTTCTCCTGCATAAGAGATTAAACAAGAGTACTATGTCAAATTACTTATAGCTGTAGTGATTTAAAAAAAAAAATAAAGGAATGATAGACACAGTATAGCTGTGCCAATGTAAAATGAAATCACTTTTGGCCTATCCTAATGATTAGTTCTGTTGTCTATAGGTGTTATCCTCAGGGCACAGAAATAGTAAAACCATTTTAAATTTGTTACTTTAAACTAAAATTCCATTGGATGATATCCCAAATGACTTTTTCCTCTAAATCCTAATGAATACATGCCTGAGTGTTATATAGCTGAGTGTTATAGGGAGTATCATCTAAAAGTATCAAGTCTAACAAACCTCTAAAAAGAGGAGATGGCTCATCATAAAAATATATGAAAATAAATTTTTAAAGCAAGTGTAGTATACTCAATATTTTTAAATGTTTAGTAGAAAATTTTCCCATTCTACGAAATAAGTATTAAATCCACTTCTCATTCTCCCAGACATTTGTTTTCCTCTAGTGTTTCTGAGCACTTCTGTGAAGTGACTCAGACATGGCCGGCTTCCTGGACATCACACCTTTGTTGTGAACGTCTTACACTCCAGGAAAGGTCTTTCTCAATAAGTACACAGGAGTCATTAATATGCTCTGTCCCATTTCAAAGGCTAAAAGGAAATGAACTATATGATTGGTTTGCATTGTTAAATAAGAAATGGCCTGGGAATTATTGATGGGTAGAAATAAGAGAAAATTTTTATTAAGAGATATATTTAAGAACCAAATAAAATATTTTAAGAAACCAGTTTATCACAGTTCCTCAATGTAAAGTTAATTATATGAAAAAAGCCATCAATTTCTCAGTAGATACTTAATATCAAACAACATATGTGTACTAAAGGGCTACTACATAAGGCACCAAGGGCTATGAAAATATATATGCAAAAGTTTGTTTACTGTTGTGTTTATACTATATATAAAATGAATATACAAATTAAGACATTATTTTTGACAAAAAATTCTTGTATATAAAAGTAGGAAAAGGGAAGGATATATATCAAAATGTTATCTTTGGGTATAGCGAATTTTTCTTTTTTTGCTTAATTGTATTTTCTAAATTGTCTACAATGAACGTATATTATTACTATTGCAAAAAGAAAAAAACTCATATTTTACCAAGAAACCCCCACTGTGGTAGGCAGCATAATTGCCTTACACAGCAAAAAGGACTTTGCAGCTGTAATTAACTTAAAAGATTGGAAGATTATCCCAGTGGTCCTCAGGTAATCATAAAGGTCTTTATAGGAGGAAGGCAGAAGTGTCAGGGTCAGCATGAGAGAGACTGGAGGATGCTATGCTGCTGGCTTTGATTATGGAGGACAGGACCACACGCCGAAGAATGCAGGTAGCCTCTGAAAGCTGGCCAAGGAATGGGATTCCTCCCTGGGGCCTCCAAAAGGAATGTAGCCCTGTGGATACCTTGATTTTCATACAAGAAGACCCATTTTAGATTTCTGGCTTACATTATTGCAAGATGATAAATTTGTATGTTTTAAACCACTAATTTTGTGGTAATTTGTCACGGCAGCAATAGAAGATGAATGCACTAGCCTAATAATATAAAGCAATCTTTGTGATGCACCAAAAAAGGAACCACGAATGCTAAAAAACAAAGATGGACATACAACATGTATCTGGTGGTCAGTTAGGAAAAAAAATAAATCAGCCTTGCTTGTTACAGGTGGGGATTTATGGACAGAAGGAGTGGCAAATATGTATGGGACAGAAAAATGAGATCAAATTGTGAATTAAAATTGATTCTTTAAATTAAGCCAAATTTGACTTCAGGGAAAGGGAATTTGGTTTTTGAAAAGCAGTTACTATACTGCCATTTTATACATTCAAAACTCAATGTTTTCTGCCAGTGCATTTACTAACAATAAATTTTGTTACACTTTTTTTTGAGTTTCAATCTCAATCCCTCATCTATAATATGTGGGCACTAAACTAGAGAGAATTAGGGCCCCTCCCAACCTACCATTCTAGAAGTCCTTGAATAATGGTACCAACTTGTTTTTGTGAAAACTGTTAAAAGAAGAAAAATTAGACATTTATCCTGCCTTTCCTGTCTGAACCATATGTCAAGGTTACCAAACAGAGGTGATGGGGAGTTTCTTTTTATGAAAGTAGTCTAAATGAAATATCGAGAAAGACAGACAGAATTGGAATATCACCATTTTGCAGTTCCTCAATGAATTAATGGATCCAGGCAATGGTCATCAATAACTGCTAATATCATAAAAAGAAAAACAGCAGATAATATATTGTTCTTGATGGAAGCACACAGACCACCTATAAAATATGTTTGATAGGCCTCAAGATCTAACGACCAACTTACAGGAAACACCACTGAAAGGGGAGCATGTTAAATGAATTCTGGCTCCTTTTACAGAACTAAAAGAACAAACCATAGAGATATTTAGTTCAATCCTATCATTTCACAAGAAGGAAAGTTGAGGACCCAAGGGAATGTAAGTATGTATTAGCCTCTGTTCCAGTCATCTATTGCTGCATAATCAGTCATCCAAACAATTTTTTTTTTTTTTTTGAGACAGAGTCTCTCTGTGTTCCCCAGGCTGTAGTGTAGTGGTATAATCTTGGCTCATTGCAACCTCTGCCTCCCAGGTTCAAGTGATTCTCATGCCCTAGCCTCCCCAGTAGATGAGATTACAGGCATGCACCACCAGGTCCAGCTAAGTTTTGTATTTTTAGTAGACACGAGGTCTTGCCATATTGGCCAGGCTGATCTCAAACCCCTGGCCTCAAGTGATCTGCCCACCGTGGCCTCTCAAAGTGCTGAGATTACAAGTGTGAGCCACCAAGCCAGGCCTATCCAAATAATTTTGAGGCTTAAAACGACAATTGGCCGGGTGTGGTGGCTCATGCCTGTAATCCCAGCACTTTGGGAGGCCGAGGTGGGTGGATCACCTGAGGTCAGGAGTTCAAGACCAGCCTGACCAACATGGTGAAACTCTGTCTCTACTAAAAAATACAAAAAAAATTATCCAGGCATGGTGGTGGGTGCCTGTAACCCCAATTACTTGGGAGGCTGAAGCAGGAGAATCACTTGAACTTGGGAGGTGGAGGTTTAAATGAGCCAAGATGGCGCCATAGAACTCTAGCCTGGGTGACAAGAGCAAAACTCCATCAATATATAACAACAACAATCATTTATCATCTCTCCTGGTTCTGGGGTTAACTGGGGCCAGCTGTGGTTCTCACTTGGGATTCCTCATGCAGTTACAGCCAGATGGTGGTTGGGGGTGGAGTCATCTTAAAGGCTTCTCACTCAAATCTGGTGGCGAGGGCTTCAGCTGGGAATACAGTTGGATCACTGGTGTCTTGGCCTCTTCACATAAGGGTGACTGGGTTCTAAGGGCAAGTATCCCCAAAATAACCAGGCAGAAGCTGCATCACTTTTTATGATCCAACCTCTTAAGTCACATGGCACCAATTAAGCTGTAGTCACCAGCCCACTCAGATTCAATGACAAAGAGCACAACTCTCTGTGGGAGAAGTATCAACACTACGTTTTAAGAAAGTGTGCAGATCCTGTTGAGATCATTCTGGAACACATACTTTGCCACAGATGCCCTTCCTACAAGATTGTATATGATCCTCCCTGTGATGATACTTATCAGACAGTGAGGAACTGCCTGCCTATCTGTAACCCATCTCTTCCACTAAAACATAGCTCCTTTCAAGAAATAATTGGATCAGTAAAGTAATCTTTTATTCCTGGCACTTAGCAGATGCTAAAAAAACAAATTGCCAAATCGGTGAACAAACATAAAATTCAGATTTAAAGTTGGAAATATTTGTAAATGTATCTGTAAATGTTCTTCATTTAAACCTCTTATGCTAGATAAACTTAAGAGACTGTCCGCTTCTAGAATTTATTACTTTTAAATTTTAGTAATGATACATCCTCACATTTGACTCATTTATCTTTAAGTAATAAGATTGCTACTAACTCAAACATTGTATCTAACAGCTTAAAATTTATCAGCAACACAAAATGCTCATCTTAATATATATTTAGAATAACTTGTGGGTTTATTTTTCTTGAAAATTGGTGGGATATTTTATGACACATATATTTTATGACACACGCCCTTAAAAGGAAATTTATGTATAATACCACTCATTGCTAAATATGCCAGATGAAACAGTTGCAAACCACTCCAAGAACTTAGTGTACTCAAGTGCAAACATACAATTTAAAAGTATTTTTATTCATAAATTATATATTTTTGTATCCTGTTACTGGATATAGCCATTCAAACCTAAATTATCACTCTATGATCAACTTTTTTTTCTCATCAGTAAATATAACCAAGATGAAATAAAATTATATAATTCAAAACTTGAAAATTAGGTATGCTATTTCTTGGCCTGAACAAGGCACACACACGTTCAACACGCTGAACTGGGTATTTTAAGAACACTGTACCTTGTAGTGCACCATGTGTAACCGTTTCTCTACTGTACCAAATGTCATTCATCAGTTCTTAATCTGTGGAGACTGTATATAATTGTTTTTATCACATTGCCTGCAAGGTGTCATCGTTAATCATGTATCTCTGTAAACAAGGATGGATGTGTACCAGCAACACTTACCAATGAGTACCTGACCACTCTTCATAGCAGATCCCCCTGGCAGCAGGCCATGGACCACAAGCCTCTCTCCATCACCCTGCTTTCCAGTTCTTCTCCAGCTCCACTTGGTCTGATGAATAATTCCAACCAGCACTTCCAGAAGCTTGAGCTGCTCTTTGGCTTTGATGACAGTTAGCTTTTTGGGGTTTACATAAACATTCACATCTTTGTACCGCTGTTGGACAATGACTCCTGTCTTCTGATTGGACTGATGCTTTAGAATGGATACTGGTCCATTGTCATTGCTATTTTTTTTATTGCAGCGCTTGGGTAAAAGTCTTTTCCTTCTTAAAATTTTGGTAAACTGCTTGAGTTTGGGTTCATACTTTTTTCTTTCTTTGTAATCATCTTCAATGATAATCTCATTTTCACTGAACCTGACATGGTTCACAGTTGGTGTCTCAGGAAGGAGGCTTTCTTCTTCATCCTCACTCAATTCCAAATAAAACAGCTCTCCATTTTTCTGCACACTGTCCAGCCATTCAGGCTCAAGATCACTATGAAAGAGAGAAAAGATAATCTTAATAGCAGTCCAATATATACAAAAAAAGGCATGTCATCCTGGCATGGGGGTGAGGGTAGAGGCTGGGGAGCAGGAAGATGGGAAAGGGTGAAACTTCTTTATTATTTCAAATTATCCGTACTATTTCTAATTTATTGTGAGCCTCAACATTATTTTCTATAGGATGCTTTTTTTGTAGAGCTTTGAAGAATAGGAGTTGGGGGAGAAGGAATCAAAAAGGCATAGCAATAGAAAGGAAAACCAATGAAAAAAAAAGATGGTCCCCTTACAGAATCTTTTTTTTTTTTTTTTTTTGAGACGGAGTCTCGCTCTGCCGCCCGGGCTGGAGTGCAGTGGCCGGATCTCAGCTCACTGCAAGCTCCTCCTCTCGGGTTTACGCCATTCTCCTGCCTCAGCCTCCCGAGTAGCTGGGACTACAGGCGCCCGCCACCTCGCCTGGCTAGATTTTTGTATTTTTTAGTAGAGACGGGGTTTCACCGTGTTAGCCAGGATGGTCTTGATCTTCTGACCTCGTGATCCACCCGTCTCGGCCTCCCAAAGTGCTGGGATTACAGGCTTGAACCACCGCGCCCGGCCGGTCCCCTTATAGAATCTATGAGTTGAAAAAAATTAAATCAACCACTGTGTGGTTACTGTTCACTTTAAACAATTTCACTGAATGATAATTTGCATTAGCAGTTGATTATGCAATTATATCCACAGAAGTATGCCATTAGGAAATTGTACATGAAAATATATTATTTGCATATAAATTATTTAGGATGGTTGTCAGGTTAAAATGAAAGCTAAAGCCTACCAGCTTTAACAGACTTTTACATAAGTTTTCAAAACAGAAACACTCACTTCACCATGAACTAAAATCTGCCCTGAAAACAACCCATTTATAATCACAGTTAATATAGTAATGATCACTTTACAGTCTATAATTTCCATAAAGCTCCTTTTTATGAAAAACTGTAGTAGAAAAAACAAAGCATATATTACATAATTCATCATGTGATTATAAAAAATATTTTTAACTGGGAAGTATGCTGCTGAAAAAAACCAAATTACTGCTATTAAAATGATTGAAATAGCATTAAGAAGCAAACATACTCATGGTAACAAACCTAAACTCTACCCTGTTCAATGTTATGAACAGTTTACCTTTCAAACTGCTCTTCTTTAAAGTGAAACTAGTTATAGCAGAAAAATTAACATGTAGAGAGTCTTTTCAGAAACATGAACTGTAATATCCCGGCCTGAAAGAGTATAATTTGTGTTGTAATCATTAAATCAGATAGAAGACATTTCTGTTTTCTGCAGTGTTTATTAGCAACTCCAGTTCTTTTAACTTAAAAGTCAAATGTCTCTTACTAAATACTTTGAAAATTAGTCCCCAAAATATACTATTCTATTACTCAACTCAAACTAACCACTGCTCTCATCTGTGGCTGGTTGTTAATATAAAATTTTCAACTACATATGAGTCATTTAAAAATAATGCCTAACAAGCTCAAAATATCAAAACTAACATTTCTTTGGGACTTGTTGGTTCCCAGTGTGTAGCATCATCATAGACACTAAGCCTCACTTGTTACAGATTATTAACCAAATATCGCTTATTTCAACCATACCTATCTGTACCCACAGAATCAATATTTAAATAACTATGCAGTTCTACTCGAGAGTCTAAATAACTATATCCCCACCATAATCATTTAGATAACAAAGCTACCTTAATTTTAATTGCTACAGTGTAAATACCATGACTGCACATTAATTACTTAAAAACATATGTATCAATTTAATATATATAATATCAATTTAAACAATGAATAAAGTGTATCAGCCTTATTATCTCACCCTTTCAACCTGGTAAGTTATTTGTATTAGAGATATATAAAAGAAACATTTTTTTCCACTTGCTAAATACGAAGATGATTCATTTCAATCTCTAAAATTTGAATGTGAAATCACTTCTGGTTATGATTCAAAGATCCAATCCAAGCAGGTGGGGGCCAAGGGGATAGCATCTTGGCATTCAATTGTGGAGCAACTAAACAGCGTCAGGAACTGTGGTAAGTACCAGAATTACAATGATGAGAATGTCAGTTCCTGCCCTCGGTTAGTAAAGAGAAAGTGAGGAAGAATTCATGACAGTACACAGGGTAAGTACAAGACAGAGCCATACAGGAGAGTCACCCAGCTTAGCCATATAGGAGAGTCAACAGCTTAGCCTAGCTGGAAGTTGAGGGGAGATCAGGGAGACCCCAGAAATCAGTTTGAAAAGGATAAATGGGGGAGGGAGAGAGATGGGGAGCTGAAGGGAAAGCTGTGAAGAGGATTTCAAACAGGAGTAACAGCATAAGCAAAGACCTGATGATAGTCCCTATGGCCTAGACGGAGAACCACTGGCAGTCTGCAGTTGCCAGAGTAAATGTGGAAGGTGGGGAATGACAGAAGTGGTCAAGCCCTAGTTTTGCCAGGGTTTTTAGATCACCCTAAGGGGTTTGGCTTTTGTAGTGCAGGTGAGAAGGCATCAACAAAGAGTTTTAAGTAGAGAGTTTATGTGTTAGATATCCCTGGATAGGCCTACTTTGGCAAGTAAATGGTTGGTGGATTTGAGGTGGACAAGACTCAAGGCAGGACTAGTCAGGGGGCTGTTTCAGTAGTTGAGGCAAAAATGACAAATAAAGCAATAGAAGAGATGGAAAGTAGGAAACACATTTGAGAAACTCTTGAGAATCACCAGAACTCTGAGACTGATTAGGTGGGGAGAGAGAGAGAGCAGGATTCAGGTTGACTGGATTTCTAGTTGGTGACTATATTTTCATGCATCCTTTTGTGCACACCCATGTGCAGACTCATTGTAATAAATGGGAACACAATCTTAATACAAGTCATTTTCTCATACTATCTCTCTCTCACATGAACACTGTTAAAAAAATCCATGCTTTATAATCACATACAAACACATATAGGGTTATTCTGTCACTGTTTTTAAAAAGTGGAATCATTATATATGTACCTATATAAAGGTATATACTTAACTTTATAATTTCTCACTTAACAATACAGCTTAGAAATCACTAGTGGCTACATAATATTCGATATCAAGGATGTAGGACATTTGGTCATTCACCTACTGATAAGCTTTGTGTTCAGTTCTTGTTTTTCCACCACAAAGCTATAGGAACCATCAATATACACGTGTGTGTGTGTGTGTGTGTGTGTATATATATCTATATATCTTTACCCAAAAGACTATACCAATTTATATTTTCACTAGTGATATGTGGGATCCATTCTCTTAATGTCTAGATTTTTAAAAATACATCATTTTAAGAAGAGAAAGACATTTTTTAAAAAGAGGAAGAAACTAAAAGGAAGATAAAGAGGTAGAGACAGGGAAGTGTATATTAGAGACCCCACACAGAAGGGCAACTTATACTGAAAAGCAAATGAACTGAGAAATCATGAAGAGCTGAGTTCAAATTTTGTTCTATTACGATTTTAACCTTTTTAAGATCGACTGATTGATTGCTTTAGTTTTCCTCTTCTTGAAAATAGATTATAGCAGTGGTTCCAAGATGGTCAAATAGCAATAGCTCCAGTCTACAGCTCCCAGCGTGACAGACGCAGAAGATGCGTGATTTCTGCATTTCCAACTGAGGTACCGGGTTCATCTCACTGGGGTTTGTCCGACAGTGGGTGCATGACAGTGTGTGCAACGCACCAAACATGAGCCGAGGTAGGGCGAGGCATACCCTCACCCGGGAAGTGCAAGGGGTCAGGGAATTCCCTTTCCTAGCCAAGCAAAGCAGTGACAGACAACACCTGGAAAATCGGGTCACTCCCACCCTAATACTTCGCTTTTCCAATGGTCTTAGCAAAAGGCACACCAGGAGATTATATCCCACGCCTGGCCCAGAGGCTTCCACGCCCACAGAGTCTCGCTCATTGCTAGCACAGCAGTCTGAGATCCAACTGCAAGGCGGCAGCCAGGCTGGGGGAGGGGCGCCCGCTATTGCTGAAGCTGGAGTAGGTAAAAAAAGAGGCCTGGAAGCTCGAACTGGGTGGAGCCCACCATAGCTAAAGGAGGCAAGCCTGCCTCTGTAGACTCCACCTCTGGGAGCAGGGCACAGCTGAACAAAAGGCAGCAGAAACCTCTGCAGACTTAAATGTCCCTGTCTGACAGCTTTGAAGAGAGCAGTGGTTCTCCCAGCACGGACCCTGAGATCTGAGAACAGACAGACTGCCTCCTCAAGTGGGTCCCTGACCCCCAAGTAGCCTAACTGAGAGGCACCCCCAGTAGGGGTAGACTAACACTTCACAAGGCTGGGTACCACTCTGAGACGAAACTTCCAGAAGAACAATCAGGCAGCAACATTTACTGTTCAGCAATATTCGCTGTTCTGCAGCCTCTGCTGCTGATACCCAGGCAAACAGGGTCTGGAGTGGATCTCCAGCAAACTCCAACAGACCTGCAGCTGAGGGTCCTGACTGTTAGAAGGAAAACTAACAAATAGAAAGGACATCCACACCAAAACCCCATCTGTACATCACCATCATCAAAGACCAAAGGTAGATAAAACCACAAAGATGGGGAAAAAACAGAGCAGAAAAACTGAAAATTCTAAAAATCAGAGCGCCTCTGTTCCTCCAAAGGAATACAGCTCCTCACCAGCAATGGAACAAAGCTGGACAGACAATGACTTTGATGAGTTGAGACAAGAAGGCTTCAGATGATCAAACTTCTCTGAGCTAAAGGAGGAAGTTTGAACCCATGGCACAGAAGTTAAAAACCTTGAAAAACGATTAGACGAATGGCTAACTAGAAAAACCAATGCAGAGAAGTCCTTAAAGGACCTGAGCTGAAAACCATGGCACGAGAACTACATGACGCATGCACAAGCTTCAGTAGCCTATTTGATCAAATGGAAGAAAGGGTATCAGAGATGGAAGATCAAATGAACGAAATGAAGCAAGAAGAGAAGTTTAGAGAAAAAAGAATAAAAAGAACAGAAGAAAGCCTCCAAGAAATATGGGACTATGTGAAAAGATCAAATCTACGTCTGATTGGTGTGCCTGAAAGTGACGGGGAGAATGGAACCAAGTTGGAAAACACTCTGTAGGATATCACGCAAGAGAACTTCCCCAACCTAGCAGGGCAGGCCAACATTCAAATTCAGGAAATACAGAGAACACCACAAAGACACTCCTCGAGAAGAGCAACTCCAAGACACATAATTGTCAGATTCACCAAGGTTGAAATGAAGGAAAAAATGTTAAGGGCAGCCAGACAAAAAGGTTGGGTTACCCACAAAGGGAAGCCCATCAGACTAACAGCAGATCTCTCAGCAGAAATTCTACAAGTCAGAAGAGAGTGGGGACCAATATTCAACATTCTTAAAGAAAAGAATTTTCAACCCAGAATTTCAAATCCAGTCAAACTAAGCTTCATACGTGGAGGAGAAATAAAATCCTTTACAGACAAGCAAATGCTGAGAGATTTTGTCACCACCAGGCCTGCCCTACAAGAGATCCAGAAGGAAGCACTAAACATGGAAAGGAACAACCGGTACCAGCCACTGCAAAAATATGCCAAGTTGTAAAGACCATCGATGCTAGGAAGAAACTGCATCAACTAACGAGCAAAATAACCAGCTAATATCATAATGTCAGGATCAACTTCACACATAACAATATTAACTTTAAATGTAAATGGGCTAAATGCTCCAATTAAAAGACACAGACTGGCAAATTGGATAAAGAGTCAAGACCCATCAGTTTGCAGTATTCAGGAAACCCATCTCACATGCAGAGACACACATAGGCTCAAAATAAGGGATGGAAGAAGATCTACCAAGCAAATAGAAAAAAAAAAAAAGGCAGGGGTTGCAATCCTAGTCTCTGATAAAACAGACTTTAAACCAACAAAGATCAAAAGAGACAAAGAAGGCCATTACATAATGGTAAAGGGATCAATTCAACAAGAAGAGCTAACCATCCTAAATATATATGCAGCCAATACAGGAGAACCCAGATTCATAAAGCAAGACCTTAGAGACCTACAAAGAGACTTAGACTTCCACACAATAATAATGGGAGACTTTAACACCTCACTGTCAACATTAGACAGATCAGTGAGACAGAAAATTAACAAGGATATCCAAGAATTGAACTCAGCTCTGCACCAAGCAGACCTAACAAACATCTACAGAACTCTCCACCCCAAATCAACAGAATATACATTCTTCTCAGCACCACATCCCACTTATTCCAAAACTAACACATAGTTGGAAGTAAAGCACTCCTCAGCAAATGTAAAAGACAAGAAATTTTAACCAACTGTCTCTCAGACCACAGTGCAATCAAACTAGAACTCAGGATGAAGAAACTCACTCAAAACCGCTCAACTACATGGAAACTGAACAACCTGCTGCTGAATGACTACTGGGTACATAACGAAATGAAGGCAGAAATAAAGATGTTCTTTGAAACCAACGAGAACAAAGACACAACATACCAGAATCTCTGGGACACATTTAAAGCAGTGTGTAGAGGGAAATTTATAGCACTAAATGCCCACAAGAGAAAGCAGGAAAGATCTAAAACTGACACCCTAACATCACAATTAAAAGAACAAGAGAAGCAAGAGCAAACACATTCAAAAGCTGGCAGAAAGCAAGAAACAACTAAGATCAGGGTAGAACTGAAGGAGATAGAGACACAAAAAACCCTTCAAAAAATCAATGAATCCAGGAGCTGGTTTTTTGAAAAGATCAACAAAATTGATAGACGGCTAGCAGATTAATAAAGAAGAAAAGGGAGAAGAATCAAATAGATGCAATAAAAAATGATAAAGGGGATCTCACCACCGATCCCACAGAAATGCAAGCTACCAGAAGAGAATACTATAAACACCTCTACACAAATAAACCAGAAAATCTAGAAGAAATGGATAAATTCCCTGACATATACACCCTCCCAATACTAATCCAGGAAGATGTTGAATCTCTGAGTAGACCAATAACTGGCTCTGAAATTGAGGCAATAATTAAGAGACTACCAACCAAAAAAAGTCCAGGACCAGACGGATTCATAGCCGAATTCTACCAGAGGTACAAGGAGGAGCTGGTACCATTCCTTCTGAAACTACTCCAATCAATAGAAAAAGAGGGAATCCTCCCTAACTCATTTTATGAGGCCAACATCATCCTGATACCAAAGCCTGGCAGAGACACAACAAAAAAAGAGAATCTCAGACCAATATCCCTGATGAACATCGATGCAAAAATCCTCAATAAAATCCTGGCAAACCAAATCCAGCAACACATCAAAAAGCTTATCCACCATGATCAAGTGGGCTTCATCCCTGGGATGCAAGGCTGGTTCAACATACGCAAAGCAATAAACATAATCCAGCATGTAAACAGAACCAAAGACAAAAACCACTTGATTATCTCAATAGACGCAGAAAAGGCCTTTGACAAAATTCAACAGCCCTTCATGCTAAAAGCTCTCAAAAAATTAGGTATTGATGGGATGTATCTCAAAATAATAAGAGCTATTTATGACAAACCCACAGCCAATATCATACTGAATGAGCAAAAACTGGAAGCATTCCCTTTGAAAACTGGCACAAGACAGGGAGGCCCTCTCTCACCACTCCTATTCAACATAGTGTTGGAAATTCTGGCGAGGCAATCAGGCAGGGGAAAGAAAGAAAGGGTATTCAATTAGGAAAAGAGGAAGTCAAATTGTCCCTGTTTGCAGATGACATGATTGTATATCTAGAAAACCCCATGGTCTCAACCCAAAATCTCCTTAAGCTGATAAGCAACTTCAGCAAAGTCTCAGGATACAAAATCAATGTGCAAGAATCACAAGCATTCTTATACACCAATAACAGACAAACAGAGAACCAAATCATGAGTGAACTCCCATTCACAATTTCTTCAAAGAGAACAAAATACCTAGGAATCCAACTTATGAGGGATGTGAAGGATCTCTTCACGGAGAACTACAAGCCACTGATCAAGGAAATAAAAGAGGATACAAACAAATGGAAGAATATTCCATGCTCATGGATAGGAGGAATCAGTATCGTGAAAATGGTCGTACTGCCCAGGGTAATTTTTAGATTCAATGCCATACCCATGAAGCTACCAATGACTTTCTCCACTGAATTGGAAAAAACTACTTTAAAGTTCATATGGAACCACAAAAGAGCCCGCATTGCCAAATCAATCCTAAGCAAAAAGAACAAAGCTTGAGGCATCACGCTACCTGACTTCAAACTATACTACAAGGCTACAGTAACCAAAACAGCATGGTACTGGTACCAAAACAGAGATACAGACCAATGGAACAGAACAGAGCTCTCAGAAATAATACCACACATCTGCCACTATCTGATCTTTGACAAACCTGACAAAAACAAGAAATGGGGAAAGGATTCCCTATTTAACAAATTGTGCTGGGAAAACTGGCTAGCCCATATGTAGGAAGCTGAAACTTGTTCCCTTCCTTACACGTGATACAAAAATTAACTCAAGATGGATTAGAGACTTAAATGTTAGACCTAAAACCATAAAAACCCTAGAAGGAAACCTTGGCAATACCATTCAGGACAGAGGCATGGGCAAGGACTTCATGTCTAAAACACCAAAAGCAATGGCAACAAAAGCCAAAATTGACAAATGGGATCTAATTAAACTAAAGAACTTCTGCACAGCAAAAGAAACTACCATCAGAGTGAACAGGCAACCTGTTCATCGGGAGAAAATTTTTGCGATCTACTCATCAGACACAGGGCTAATATCCAGAATCCACAAAGAACTGAAACAAATTTACAAGAAAAAAACAAACAACCCCATTGACAAGTAGGCGAAGAATATGAACAGACACTTCTCAAAAGAAGACATTATGCAGCCAACAGACACATGAAACAATGCTCATCACCACTCGCCATCAGAGAAATGAAAATCAAAACCACAATGAGATACCATCTCACACCAGTTAGAATGGCAATCATTAAAAAATCAGGAAACAACAGGTGTTGGAGAGGATGTGGAGAAATAGGAACTTTTACAATGCTGGTGGGACTGTAAACTAGTTCAACCATTGTGGAAGACAGTGTGGTGATTCCTAAGGGATCTAGAACTAGAAATACCATTTGACCCAGCCATCCCATTACTGGGTATATACCCAAAGGATTATAAATCATGCTGCTGTAAAGATACATGCACACTTATGTTTATTGCGGCACTACTCACAATAGCAAAGACTTGGAACCCATCCAAATGTCCAACAATGATAGAATGGATTAAGAAAATGTGGCACATATACACCATGGAATACTATGCAGCCATAAAAAAATATGAGTTCATATCCTTTGTAGGGACATGGGTGAAGCTGCAAACCATCATTCTCAGCAAACTATCGCAAGGACAAAAAACTAAACACTGCATGTTCTCACTCATAGGTGGGAATTGAAGAATAAGAACACTTGGACACAGTAAGGGGAACCCCACACTGGGGCCTGTTGTGGGGTGGGGGAGGGGGGAGGGATAGCATTAGGAGATATACCTAATATAAATAACAAGTTAATGGGTGCAGCACACCCACATGGCACATGTATACATATGTAACAAACCTGCATGTTGTGCACACATACCCTAGAACGTAAAGTATAATAAAAAAAATTAAAATAAAGGTAATAAAATAAAAAATAAAAAAATAAAATAAAGGTAATAAAATAAAAAAATAAAAATAAAGGTAAAATAAATTAAAAAAAGAAAATAGATTATAGTTACCTCACAGGACTCTTGTCAATAGAAAATACAATAATGTTGTTCCTGGCATGGTTGAGTTCCAAATAAATATTAGTTCCCTTCCTCTTGCTTTTTACTAGATATAACTCTTGTGTTTCTGTATTTTTCTAACCAGCATTAAATGAAGGTGTCTCTAATGATCTCAGTTTGTCAGGTTTCAGGGTGGGTGAGAGTGACACAAGAAGTAAAGCTAGGCACTGCCTTTAAAGACCCTGCAGTTCAATATTCCTGGAAAGTTCTTTATTCCTACTCCAGAGGATTAGTACCTAGTTAGATAAGCATCAAGAGATTGGTCAACGGGTACAAAGTTACAGTTATATAGGAGAAATGAGTTCTGGGGTTCTATTGCATAGCAGGGAGACTATATTTAACAATATTATAGTGTATATTTCAAAATTACTAGAACAGAGGATTTTTGAATGTTCTCATCACAAAGAAATGATAAACATATGAGGTGATAAATATGCCAAATGCATTGATTTAATCACTACACAATGTATACACGTATTGAAACATCACATTGTATTCCACAAATATGTATAATTATGTGGCAATTTTTTAAAAAGAGGATAAATGATTAGTGTATTAAGAAATTTTAATAGAATTCTAACAACTGTTGTCCCAAACTAGTTGTTCTAGCCCTGTTAGAAGAAAGGGGATGTGTTAACAACAACAACAATAAAAGTAACAACACAAAAACCTGACTTTCCATTACAACTTCCCCAAATCAAGAAATTAATACATATAGATAATCCCCACTCCAGGAGATGAAGTTTAATCCCTCCTCCCCTTGAGTACAGACTTAGTGACTATACTCTTCTGGACAACAGAGTATGGAAAGAGAAAGATAGTAACTTTCCAGGGAAGAGCCCTGGCAGACACTACCTTACATAACCAAGTAATCAAGGTTATGATAAACAGGAAAGGACTAAGAAATTGTTACAGACTGTAGGAGATGAAGCAGACAATACAGTATTCTGGATTGAATCCTGGAATAGAAAAAGAACATTAATGGAAGAGTGGTGAAAGCCAAATAATGTTTGGAGTTTAGTTAATAGAAATGACCAATGTTCATGTCTTGTTTTGACAAATGTATAACAGTTGTGTAAGATGTTAACATCAGGGGAAACTGGGTGAAGGATTTATGGGAAGTCTGTACTATCTTTGGAACTCTTGTGTAAATCTAAACTTACTCAAAAATAAAAAGAAAATTAATGGAAGGAATTAAATCTAACAGTTTTAATTCAGATATTTGTAGCACATGGGTCGTATTTCAGCACTAATATAAATACTCCTTCAAAATTTTCTAAGACCCTATGGTACAAGCTGCAGAATTACTGTGTAAATGTTTTTCAATTTTCTTTCAGTGAGTCTTATTTTGTTTATTCTGCTTTGCTTTAAGCAGAATAACTGCATGTTTATAGCCTGCCTGCAACGTTTTACGGCACTTTAATTGGTACTCAAGTCCCTAAATGATGTGGAAAACAGTAGAGCCATTCTTCCTAAAGAAAGACTTGCTAATTTGCAAATAAGCAAGTTCACTAACATAAGCTGTAACATAGATAGATTAAAGAAAATGAACCTCAGATAATGCTAATAATTTTCTCATTCCTGACGTATTCAAAAATATCTAGGTCAACACTAAATCTTTTAATACCCCTCTAATAGTTATTTGGATCTCTCAGGTCTTTATTTGCATTAATGCCAGCATTTTTTATCATTTGCAATAGTACGGCAATTTCCTTAACTACCACACAAAAAGTTATAAAACAGCCAGCCCTACTTGCACATTTCCTTAGTTAAGGAAAATAATATTCCAAATCTGTTACATTACACTTTTTTTTTTCTTTTTTTCTTAGTGGGCAAAGCACAATGCACTTTACCAAAGTGGTCAACACATATAGTTATGTGGTGCTAATAGGTATAACAGGACAATTCTAGGAACAGAGAAAAACCACACACAATAAAAACACTGTAACAAGTTAATATGGATTCTATCTGGCACTTGTTCAGTAAGCACTTGCTTGCCTATGCTTTTCTGTGCTTTCTGTGCTCTACCAACGATATCTAATTTTCACTCTTGATGGTCTTCTCATCATTTTCTAAAGGAACACCATGAATTTCAATCGTTAAAACGTATGCTGGATGATATAGCAGCTTAGGGGTAGGGAGTCTCAGATGAGCTGAAGCTCTTCTTGCCAGTCAACATTAGAATAACTATTAAGCAAGTCAAAGAAGGCAAAGGGATCAGTCAATAAATGCGTAACTGTTCATTCACTGTAGTTAATACATTTCTACATCAGGAACACATCTAATAGTGACCTCATTCCCCAGGTCACATTTCCTACCACCTGCCCGCTCAGCTAAATGGGGCATTCCTAGGCATCACTAAGTTAGTGATACAATCTAACCCTGGCAGAACAAAAGTCATACAGCAACAAAACATTTTGTGATAGGACTTTACTGTACTTTTAAAGATGTTAGATGGGACAGAGAGCTAATCAAATGGCTGAAATGGAAGTGCCAACACTCAGGAATAAGGACTGTTATAGGACTAGAGTACAGGATGGAGAGATAGTCTAAGACAGACCAGAAAAGATTCTAGGAGAAGGTAGCACTTAAGTCGGACCCTGAATGATTTTGACAAGTAGAGATAGGAAGAAAGGGTATTTCTTTCAAACAGAGAGAACAAAGTACATACAGGTGTAGGTGTGAAAGCAAGTGGTCAGTTTGAGAATGAGTGGATAATCATTTTCAATAATGAACAGGGAGATCAATAAAAATGAGATAGGAAAGACTTGGGACAGATCTAAAATTTAGAAATCATCCTAAGGAATCTAGAATTTATTTGGAAGGCCACCAAACTTTTGAGTAGAGTAGAAAAATGATTTAGAACTGTGTTTTAGAAAGCAAACTGGCAGTGGTAAGGAAGAAAGACCAGAAACAGGATAAATCAGAGGCATGCAGATTAGTTAGGAGGCAGCTCCACTGGTGCATGGGAAACAGGGAAGAGGCAAGAGGTAAGAGGCAAGCCTTTTAAGTAAGGCAGTGCCTGTGAAAATGGAGAAGAGAGAAAACCAGAGAAGGAAGTCAACAGTACTAGAGACATCAGATCTGAAGACAAGAGTAAGGAGATAATGATGTCAGTAAATGAGATGGGTAGCCTAGAGGAGAAATGGAAGACAATGAATTCTCTTCACACACTAAGCTGAAGTAGAGATAACAGCAGGGTATTACCATTTTTCATCATAAACCTAGTTATATACCATGTGTCTTTTTAATCTATATTAAATTAAAAGTAAAAAGGAGTCAGTGTTCAGAGCAGAAGAAAAAGTAGAAAATGCTATCCTAAATTGGATGTTAATAGTATGGCATCATGAGTCTACATGAAATATTTTGATTCTTCACAAGTAGTATGTTCCCATGTTAAAAATTTAAGAAAGAGAGAAATTTCAGCATTTCTACACATCATTGAGTTGGGGATATGATGTAACTCTGGCAGAACAAAAATCATAGACCAGCAAAATATTTTGTGTTAGGGCTTTGCTGTACAGAATAGATTTTTTTTTTTTTTTTTTTTTTGAGATGGTGTCTCACTTTGTCCCCAGGCTGCAGTGCAATGGTGCGATCTTGGCTCACTGCAACCTCCGCCTTCTGGGTTCAAGTGATTCTCTTGCCTCAGCCTCTCAAGTAGCTGGAATTACAGGCGGACACCACCACGCCTGGCTAACTTTTTGTATTTTTAGTAGAGACGGGGTTTCACCATATTGGCCAGGCTGGTCTTGAACTTGTGACCTCAGGTGATCCGCCCTCCTCAGCCTCCCAAAGTGCTGTGATTACAGGTGTGAGTCCAGCTCAGAATAGGTCTTTAGTGTACAATGGTGATAGGGCTTTGCTGTACAAAAAAAAGAACTTTTTTTTCTTCAGACAAAATTTTGCTGTCACCTAGGCTGGGGTGCAATGGTGTGACTGCAGCTCACTGCAACCTCGAACTCCTGAGCTTAAGTGATCCTCCCTCCTCAGCCTCCCAAGTTGCAGGACTACAGACATGTACCATCATGCCTGGCTACTTTTTTTATTTTTTATTTTAGAGATGGGGATCTCACTATGTTTCCGAGGCTGGTTTCTGACTCCTGGTGTCAAGCAATGCTCCTGCTTTGGCCTCCAAAAAGCAGGATTACAAGTATGAACCACCATACCTGGCCGAGAGATGAATTATTAACAGGGGCAACAACATGGATGAATCTCAAAGTAATTATGCTGAGTAAAAGAAAGCAGACAAAAAAGAACATCATACTGTACAATTCCATCTTTATAAAACTTTAGAAACTACAAACTCCTATAGAGTGACAAAAAGTAGATAAATGGTTATCAGGAGAGGAATAAATGGACGTAAGTAGGTACATGGGGAGACTCTTAGGCGAGATGGATATATTCATTTTCTTGATAGATGTACACATGTCAAAACATCAAATTGTACATTTAAAATATGTGCAGTTTTTTTGTATATTAGTTATCCTTCAATGACGCTATTTTTAAAGTCCCAGAAAAAAATGTAAAGGACATACCTCGCTTCTCCAGTCAGTCCTCGTGTTTTAGGTAGAAGTTCCTTATCTTTAACAACTAACATCTCATTTAAAATTATTCCTGTTTCTCTCCATCAGTCAGTTTTAAAACTGACGTAACAACAACAAAAAATTCACTTTGGGCCGGGCGCGGTGGCTCAAGCCTGTAATCCCAGCACTTTGGGAGGCCGAGACGGGCGGATCACGAGGTCAGGAGATCGAGACCATCCTGGCAAACATGGTGAAACCCCGTCTCTACTAAAAAATACAAAAAAACTAGCCGGGCGAGGTGGAGGGCTCCTGTAGTCCCAGCCACTTGGGAGGCTGAGGCAGGAGAATGGCGTGAACCTGGGAGGAGGAGCTTGCAGTGAGCTGAGATCCGGCCACTGCACTCCAGCCTGGGCGACAGAGCGAGACTCCGTCTCAAAAAAAAAAAAAAAAAAATCAGTTTGAAAAATTAAAAATCCAAGTCATAACATTGACAAACTCTGTGTAACACGAACTAGGCATATTAGCTGGTAACTTGGCATTGTTGCAAGTGAATGCGTGATTTCTGTTATCTTAAGACTAAAACTAGCTAATGGCTTCCTCAACCCAACCAACCCACCAGTATTATCTCTGAAGCCTCCCAGGGTACATGCCCATGTGCCAACTTAAGACATACTGTAGCAATATAAACTCCTTTAACACACCTAAAACAAACCTATTAAAAGGACTCTACCAGAATTTACCGTAATGTAATTTTATCTCAAAGATGATAAACTTTTAAATTCCATATTGACAATCACAGAACATGCAGGTAACTAAAACCTTGAAAATTTAGGATACTTTATGTGAATCAATATGCAGTATCACTTCCTTAGTAAGCTTCATGTAGTCCATGAAATACAATAGGAAATTCATGTCTTTGCTTTAATGAGAAAGACTAAGGTTGGCATTCCTGTACCTTTGATTAAAGAGTAGTTCTGTACAAGTTGGGAAGGCCACTGCTTATAATGATGACTGCAGCTTAGGGAAGTAAACATCTACGATAAGGCAAGAACAGAACATAAGCCTTTCTGGCAAGTTCAGCAAATTAACCTTCATGTCCTACAAATCAAGAAAGGACAGACTTAAAATTTGAAACTTGGTAGGACTTGAAACACAGACCAGCAAAACATCTTATGGTAGGGATTTGCTATACTTTTATTATTAGGAGGATAAAGACACTACAACATTTGGCATGGTTATTGAAATGTGAAAAGCTTAATGATCTTTTTTTACAAAAATATAACACATATATATGTATTTTGAATCATGAAATACTTTTAAGTGACAAGTTCTCCTATCACAAGGTCCGCAGATTGGTCATTTCCTAGCAAACAAAGTTTGCTAATTTTAATCCCATCGAAGTCATGGTGGCCCATTAGGCATCAGCCATCTTGAATTCTCACACTGACAACACTCAGCTGTGCAACCGTACATGAATTACAGATTCTCTCTGGGCTAAAAGTATGTGACTGTAAAATGTGCAGAAACCAAGAGTTTGAGTCTTACACTGTCTATGGCTTCACATACCAAGACCAAATAAGGTTCTATGTAATTCACGTTTCCTTCCAGCAGTCTTGCGTAATAATCATGAATTTTAAAATTATTTTTTAAATGCCTACAGCATATTACAAAAAATATGATATTTAAAAATTTGTTTAAGTCTTCAAGAACGTATTAAACAGGTTTCTTCACCATACTTTTAAACACAATGATAAAAATCTTTTACATACTGATGGGTAAAAACAATTGCCAAATAACTGTTGCTCCTACATACACATAAATTATTTGTAACTGTTGTTCCTAAATACACATAAAATGTCATCCTAAAACTAACCAGGTATGGTTGTCCATTACTGGGTTAGTTGACATTTTGGCACCAAAACTTTTTCACGATAGTCAGTCATTCACTTCAAGCTACTGCTAACTGACTTTTCTAAAGTTCTTCATCCATAGTGGCAAGGGATAGATTTTTCTTAAAAATGAAGTAGCACTGAGTACTGTGAAACAAAATAACCTTTTCATGGCATTATTAAGAAAGTGAAAACCTTTAGTTATCTGTATTTTTAAAAATCAAATTATGACGTAAAATGGAAAACAAGAAAACCATGGAGATGCATAGGAAAATACAGCAGAAATATCCAGAAGTGCTGAGAGGTTGTCCTTGGTGGTGAGACTATGGGTGGGCATTCCTTCTGTTATATAGCTATTCATTTCCACAACAGAAAACATCTACATAAACTTAACAACTGCCTCATAAAACGTGTAGGGTGTCTCTCCACCCCAAATACTAAAGAGATTATGCCACAAAGACTCCACCAAAGAAGCAAGAAGACACTGCGATCGGAACGAAGAGTTTTTTGAACACTGTTACAGATATATCGTCCTATGGCCTACACAGAGCCCATGACCAGAAAGAGGACATTCTCCTCACCTAAGAATCATTCAAAAAAAAAAAAAAAAAAAAAAAAAAACCTACAGTAGCAAAGAATGGCATCCTCATTTCTGCTCACACCACCATACAATGGAACGTTGTGCAATTAAATCCCACTCATTATAGAACCCCAAATACTCGATTCCAACCACGCCAACACCCTTGCAGTTCCCCCAGCCCACGTGTATATTCTCTGGATTGAAGGGATGGGCTTAATTGTCCCTCTTTGAAAACCTTACTCATAATCGCTACTCGCTGAGGAATATGAACTCGAGTCGGTGACCCGATCTTCAAAATCACAGTCCTCATCTTCTTCTTGTGAAGAGGGGTCCCCAGGGAGCTCGTCTGAGCTCGGACGCGAATCGCACGAAACCACAGAGGCCATCGTCAGGAATGCAACAGCTACGAGGGAAGTAATTCAAATCTCACAGCTACAGCTTGCTGAGGCCGCCATGTTGCCTCTGCATGGAAGGGGCAGAGGCCATGTGACCACCAATTCTTAGCTGCAATTGGTGGCAGCTCGGGTTGCCAGGGAGACGGAGAAGCTTCCCAGAAGAGACAAGGAGGACAGAAAGCAGCAGCCAATGAGCTGAAACTTCGAGGAGGGTTTCTCAGTTGCAAGGATAGAAATAGCCAAAGTTTCACCGCTTACGCCCCCCGGACCGCTCTTCCTTAGAGCAGCATAACTTGTTAAAACAGGCGGAGATCCACTGGGTTTTTCCCCTTTTTCTTCCAGTGCTGGATATCCAGTTGGTCTTTGTCCTGTGTTTCTAATGCCTAACAGCTGTCGGTCAGCCTGGATTTCCTTCGAGGGAAAGGAAACCGCACTTTACCTTTCCTTAGGGCCTCATCCGTGCAAGTAATGGACACTTTTAAGCAACGCGATCTAGATGTTAATATGAACACTCTCCATAGTTTTATGGGTTTCATATTGTTTTGCAATTGCAAACATTATCCCAAGTGGGTATTGTAGAGTGCCACAAATGAGTGGCAATCCTGTGGAATCAACTTCATGTTCATTTTCTAACTCAAAATTTTATAATCTAATTAAGTGTTCTCATTACTAAAGTTGGAAGTGTAAACAGGTAAAATCTACCTGTCATTTATGAATACCTACATCAAGTATTTTTTAAGTACAAAAATAACAGCTAGCACTGACTGAGAGTCAGCCTTGGCTCTGGTTTCTTTTTTCATATACAATGCTGAGCATTCACATACTATGAAGTAAATATTTTCTCTATATTAAAATAAGGAAACTAAGCTTTAGAGAAGTTACGCATCTTACTAATGATTACATGGCTAGCAGTCAACAAAGCCAACCAAGGAATGAACTTAAGTCAATAACCATTACATGAAATTTCCTCCCTCAGAACCCAGTAATTCAACTATTAGAGATCTACTCTGAGAAAGAATGCAAATTTATAAAATTTGTAAAAGTGAAAAGCTGAAAGCAATCTTAAAATGTCAAATAATGAGGAAAGAGTTAAATATATATAAATATAATCATCATGATTTTAACTAGAATGTGTTCAAAGAGTAAAGCATGAAGGAAATGTTCATGTTGCAGCATGTAGAAAAAGGATATAATGTTATTTTATGATCTCAAAGGCTGGGTGCTGGGGATTTTGTAATGGGCAATTATAACACAGTGGTAAGTATTACAATAAATACAAGGTTCTAACGGAATACCCAGAAAAAACCAAAATAGTATACATGTGGCCATGACAAATTTCTTAGAGGAAGTATTAATTTATATTGTTATCATGGCATGGTTCCAACAGAGAAAGAGTAATGGGAGATGAGTCATCACATGGCTGGTAGGGGTATATGCATGGAGAACTCAAAGGAACCTGGATTGTAGCTGTTGCAGGGGCAGAAAAACTCTACCTCCATCTTCTTAGGGTCCCAGCTGGGCCTGAGAATTAAACTTACCTAAAATAGATTAACAAAAGAAAACCAACTGGAACTTGTTATACAGATTTTGAGGCCCTGCTCCACATCAGCAGGATCAGAATCTCCAAGGGTGGGGGTTGGAAATCTCTATTTTAAACAAGTGCCCCCAGTGATTCAGCAAACTTGGGGAACTGCCCTAAATTTTCCCTCAGTTCTGTGCTTCATACACACAGGCCAACTGGCCATTCCCTGAATAGGCCGGAACCCACTCCCATCTTGCAAATTTGAGCCTGGCAGAGAGACCTCTCTCCCTGCTCTAGAATCCAAGTTTTACATGGCAGGGGAGCCCTCATAAAGAAACGAAGACCCAAAGAAGCAGTTAGAGTCAGTTAACTTATATACTGGATCAGACAAAGAACAGGTAGCTGTGCAGAAGCAACTAAATTAAATTGGGAAGTTTAAAAGATAAGTTATTTTAACAAGGTCTGTACAGAATTCTCTTGGTTTCACTTCTATGCCCTTGAGAATAAGAATGCTACATTTTTCTAGTATAGGGAGGGTGTCTTTCACATGGGAGCTTTATCTGCTACTTTCAAGAAACAGTACAAAGGCACTTGCTGTTTTTCAAGTGCACTAAACTTAAATGGCCAGGATAGTATAGTTTACCTCCCTCACAGCCAAACGAGTTGCAGTATGCAGCTTATACTTTTAAGCTGAAATTTAGTTGTGTTTACATTAAGTATGTACATTATATGTACAAATATACATTAAACTATGTACATTTGAATTTGTACATCTACGAATGTACATTAAACTATGTACATTTGAATTTCCTAGGTTTTATGATTTTATTTAATTTCTAAATGTTCTTTTTATAGTGTTATAACAGCTATTAAATTTTGTAATTTATTTGTATTAATTCATAAAATGGTTTTCATCTTATATAGGAGCTATAAAGCAGTTTATACCTCATTTATTTAAAATTATAATTAAAAAACTTAAGTCATCCCTGGAAATCCATAAGAGTTTTTTCCTTAAAAGTGGTCTGTACATTACTAAAGTTGAAGAACGGGAGGAGGAATTTGGAAAGGGGTAATGGGCAAAAGGAGTGTCAGAGGCATTTGAACCACAGCAACTCCATCTTGAATAGGGGCTGGGTAAAATAAGGCTGAGACCTACTGGGCTGCATACCCAGGAGGTTAGGCATTCTTAGTCACAGGATAAGATAGGAGGTCGGCACAAGATACAGGTCACAAAGACCTTACTGATAAAACAGGATGCAGTAAAGAAGCCGGCCAAAACTTACCAAAACCAAGATGGCTACGAAAGTGACCTCTGGTCATCCTCACTGCTCACTATATGCCAATCATAATTAGCATACAGTGAACAGTGAGGATAATGAGCATTAGTTGCTAAAACACTCCCATCAGCACCATGACAGTTTACAAATGCCATGGCAATGTCAGGAAGTTACCTTATATATTCCAAAAAAGGGCAGAACACTCAGTTCTGGGTATTGCCCACCCCTTTTCTGGAAAACTCATGAATAATCCTCCCCTTGTCTAGCATATAATCAAGAAATAACATACAAGTATACTCAGTCAAGCAGCCCATGCCCCTGCTCTGCCTATGAAGTTGCCCTTTTTTTCCTTTACTTTCTTAATAAACTTGCATTAAATTTATTCTGTGAACTTGCCCTGAATTCTTTCTTGGGTAAGGTCCAAGAACTTGCTCTCTCTTGGGGTCTGGATTGGGACCCCTTTCTGGTAACAAGAGGTCCTTGAGGTGGTAGGAGGGGATAGTATACAAGGCACAGAAGGAGAGATATGACCTCCCTGGACACCTCTTCCCTAAAACTAGAGGGAAGAGCCAAAGAAGGGTGCTGGTGTGGATGGTGATTTGCCAGTTTCAGGCAGGAAGCTGAGGCAGTCTCCATGTGACAGTGTTTATTGTCTGGTAAGTAGGTTGCAACCTTGCCAGCTGAAAGTGATGGAGGAAATAATGGGGTCAGAAGTTTGAAGAAAGTGGAGACAGGAAGGAAGGGAAACAAATATTTCCATTAGCATTGAGATCCAACAAAAAATGTATTACTTTTAAAATCAGAGAAACAATATTATTTTAAAAAGCTGGAGTCACTATACTCATTATTTTGAGTTTCATGGTAAAATATACATGCTTACTTTCACCATAATCTTAAACATTAGATATGATTTAAGATTCCATTTCAAAATAAAAAGTGCTTTAGGTACCTCTTTAATAAGTTAACCTTTCTTGTTTTAAAAGCAATTTATTGGAAGTAAAAAATAAAATAAGAAATTTAAAAAGGACATTTACAAATTTTAGCAAAATATCACATTTTCTTCCTACAAATTTTTCATCCATTTTTTTTTTGTAAGCATCTAATAGTTTCATACCCTGCCTCATAAACCTTGCATGGTACCTCCTTAAATAGAGAACAAAGTTCAAACTGTGTAGTTTCTTTTAAAATTTTTTCTCCAATTCTACAAACATTTGAACACCAATTCAGAATTAAATGCTTAATCCATGTTACATCTTAAGTTAATCAAGCTCATCAACTTGCCTATTCAAAAGAATCAACTGGAGCTTGTTATACAGATTTTGAGGCCCTGCTCCACATCAACAGGATCAGAATCTCCAGGGGAGGGGCCTGGAAATCTCTATTTTAAACAAGTGCCCCCAGTGATTCAGCAAACTTGGGAAACTGCCCTAAACTTTCCCTCAGTTCTGTGCTTCATGCATATGGGCCCATTGGTCATTCCCTGAATAGGCCGGGACCCACTTCCACCTCCTGAATTTGAGCCTGGCCGACAGACCTCTCTCCCTGTTGTAGAATCCATCAACGACATAACCTTGAGCAAATGATCTCCACAAGCTTCACTTTCCTTATCTGTAAGTTCAGATAATGGTACTTACTTCACAGGACTGTTTGGAATCTAATGAGTTAATGCATGTAAAATACCTAGCACATAAAGCGTCAATAAAACAGCTATTTTATCTCATTTACTCACACAGTTCTCTTACTGTGGAATGATACTTACCCAAAATTCATTTGTTGAAATACTATATCTTTCTTCAAGATCCAATTTAAATAGCACCTTTTCCCAAAAGCCCTCCCAGACACATCTCCTACCTCATCAAGAATTCCTTTCTCTACTCTTTCCTCATAATCTATCCCATAAAATTAGGTTATAACTAATATCAGTCTGTCTTATATCTAAATTAAATAGTAATACCTCTATCATTGCCACCAAATAACAATCTCCTGGAGAACCTGACTGGGTCTCTCTTTTTTTTTTTTCTCTTCAGTCTTTCCCCTGTCACAAGGTTGAACTGGAGCAAAAAATGCCACATGAAAGTATACCTGCTAGGACGTTAGCTATATCCCTGAGTTATGTTAACTCCCTTGTCTAATTTACTTCCATGTGTTAGTTAAATGGATAAAAGTGAGCAACAACAAAATTTAACACCTTGCTTGATCTTTCATCAAAGAAGAAATAATAGCAATCATTTTTATCCTTATTTTAATTTTCAGGTGATAGTATCAATTAGACATATTTCTAAATTTACATATCATATTTCTACTAACCTTACTAATATTTAATAAGCTTAGATATTTTTGAAAGGATGAAGAAAGGAAAGGAATAGGATGCCATTTTCAGGGCCTTTTATAAGAATATTCTGTCTGTTTCATAATTAGCAATTGCAAGAAAATTTAAGAAATTTAGACCAGGGTATATTTTCATTTTCCCTTTTCCACTACAAAATGACCAGCCATCTTCTGAAGCCCAAATATGTTTAATTTAATGCATATGAGACATGACATCCTTATTTCCATAGATTACCATCTCGATTAGGCAAACAATACAATTCTAACATAAAATACACCAGATAAGGACATAATTAAATATTTAGTATCGTTAGCAGGTCCAGGAGCTCTTTCTCTAGTAGTAATAGAAGCTAGCAATGAGAAGTAAATGAAAATAGGGCCACATGAGGTCATATTCATTAAAAAAACTTAAACTACAAGGTAAAAATTATGTAAGAGTTTGTTAGAAACGGATATTGCCTTAATTGTGCCTAAAAGAAATAATTATACTTTATGAACTATGTGGTAATAATGACAGCCATAATTGTTTTAAAAATATGAATAAATAACTTGGTAGACCAATGAAATAGCATTTTAGAAAGTAAGACTTTATTATGTAGATTTCAAATTTCAGAGTTTATATATCAAAATAACATTTCAGCAATCCTAAATGTACAGAATTGCATTATGGTCTAAAATTCTCATTTCCCTCTATAAAAGTTGAATTACTTGTTAAAATGCATGGAACTTACCTGCAATAAGATCACATATTCCACATTTAAATAGTAATGGAATACAGATGAGAATCCAGAAGCACAAGTGAGACTAAAATAGATGGCACAAAGCTCAAGCCCAAAACTCAATTCATTTACCCCTATTTCTTTTCACTTTATATCTTCATTTACAAATTATAACAAATTTGGCAAGCTGTTCTACCACTATAGATAAACAGCTGCCAATCAGAAGGAAAGAAGACTCCCTTAAAACAGGAATGCAACAACCCTGGAAATTGTTGATGGCTGACAAACTGCTGATGAAGAGGAAAGAAGAAAACAAAAGGCAGACATGAGAATCACCAAAAAACCATAGTTTATAAATGACTGCCAAATGCCCTTAAGTAGCACCTAAAAAAAAAAAAAAAAAAAAATTCACAGCATTAGTGAATCCTACAATAATTTGACATCAACTGGAAAAAATACTTGATAATCTGTAAGTGCCATGCATTCTGCAGTCAGGGGATCCAAGTTCTCATCCTGATTTTGGCACCAGTAACCAAGTGGAAGTGGACGAAGTCAGTTTCCTCATCTGAAGACAGCAATAATAATCTCTGTCTACTATATAGGGTTGCTGAAAATCAAATGAGATAACCCTTGAACTCTAACGCCTTATACCTTAAGAAACAGAGCAGTGTGTACTTTGTACTATATTTTCAAAAGCTTTTGGTTTTTTAATTATTCATTTTAGTTTTTATTTTTAGAACTTAAAAAGATATTACATACTCTTTTACTTAATTGGGCATACCCCCTGAGAATTCTGGATAGTTGCAGTATTTTGAATTTGCATATTTTCGCCTTTGGTAAGAGTATGAAATTTGGGTCGTCAAAAATTTTGAGAATCACCTCTAGTTCACTCTCTCCGCTGGCTTAGGGGTCAAAAAACCAGCACGCTAGCCTGGACCAGCACCATTCATTAGCTATTAGGCCTTGGGCAAAGTCACTTGGCTGAATCTTCTCAGAATCTTTAGGAATAGCTATCCTTTTGTGTTTTGTTTTAGTTTTTTATTATAGGACAGTTGTTAACATAATCCCTTGTATTTGATAGAACTTTAGTTTTATAAAGCACTTCCATATCATCAGAAATTCACAACAACACCTTGTGAGGTGAGTATTATCCCTTAATATTAAAGAAAGAACAGGGGAAAATACAAATAAGTGAAAAGTCTTGCCAAGTCACACAACTACTGTGCGACAGAAGAATTAGGACTCCAAGGAAATGATTAATTTGCAATAGTATTGTGCATGTGTGTTTTAAAAAAAAAAAATTGCAAAATACTATTAACAAGATTGTTTGGTTATTTCTTATAATCAAGATGACACAAAAATAACGTAAGTAAAAGTAACTGAGAAATGCAATACTGATGCTTTTCCTTGACTCAGACAACTTATGTGTAACTTTTTTCAAAAAGCAGAATAGCTAAATTTATTTTGCTGAGCTATTTATATTTTAGTATTGACATTTTGATGTTAGCACCTCATGAAGAGAAAAGTTTGCAACTTTGCTTTAATTTTGGGTTGGCTGAAGTATCTTTTTCAAAAGCACAGCAATTTAATGCTCTACATTTTAAAAACCATATTTGCAATGGCAAATATACAAGTAATTTTAAAAAGTACACACTCACAAGACTTACCCTTTAAAGTAAGACGTTAAAATAAAATAGAATAGTCTGTTATTTTCTCTTAATAACACGGCTACTAGTCACTTTAATGCAATTGCCAAAATTTTGTATATAATTTACAATGGATGTTTTAAAGGAAAAAATAAAAGTTTTGTAACATAATACTTTTAAAATAGGCCATGCATTGATATGGTTCATGAGAACTATGATAAGTACGAGTACGATTTAAGGGTTATCAGATCTCCCTAATTTCTATAATATTGTGCCTAAACAAATCTATATATATACAAGCAAAAGACATTTGATTAGATGTGAACTTGTGTGAAATACAGCTTCATTAAACGAAAGAGAAACCTCTACAGATGTCTAAGTTTTTTTAAATATGTGTTTGAAAACATTAATACATAACCACTAATAAGAGTAATTTATTGCAGTAGCAAAAAGATTTTCGTATAATGTTAAAAAGAAAGCACTGTTAGCCATGATACTGACAAACACATTTATAGTTCCAGATTCCATTGGTTCCTCTAGCATATGGGAGCAGTTATTTGTGATTCAGATAAAGTAGCTTTTCATTCTAATACTGGGCAGGTTATTCTAGAAATATTCCACTACTTCCGAAATAATCATCTCAGTCTTCATGACTATAGCTTAAACATATTCTTTTGCCTGGTTTATTCGGACGGGTTTGTGCTTTGGATCTGAACTCCTAAAGTGTTAATCAGTTTGAAATTTTTTGGCACTCGACATTTAAAACATGAGAAATATGAAGAAATTCTGTTGCAGCAAGGTCTTAAGCTTTTAAAATTAGCATCTCTCCCAGCTTTACAACAAAGTCATGCTGTGAATGAGTTTTTAGTTAATGCTTCTTGGGATTTATTCCTGGACAATAATTTTATCAAATGCAGGGGGAACTGTTTTTGGGAATTTAGCAGAATACCCTTTTCACTGCTCGTTTAATAATATTTTATTTTGTATGGTTGGGGCTCTTTGGGGGTTGGGGGAAACCAACTGCAGAAAATTGCAGGTTTCAGAAGACAGCTCTGAAATCGCAGACACCCGATTTCTCCCTTGCACACTGTCTTTCTTTTTTACTCACACTTCCAATAGAACAGGATTTCTACAGCTCATATGGTTTTGTACAAAGACTTAAAAGGGCCACTTGAAACGTTTACAGATGAGAGGGCTCACATAAACCTCCCCCTGACAGATATTTACTAAGCACCACTTACTCTTTCTCGCCACAAATGTATTCAAGAGATACTTTAGATATATTTCTAAGAGTTTTTTTTTGTTTTTTTTCTACAACGTCTTATGAAGGCCAGGCCTTCCTAGAACTAAAGCAGCATTAACTGCCTGGTATTTCATCTATCCTTTCTTAAAATTGAAAGACAATTTGCTCTTCATGTGGACTATTTCTTTCTCTTCTATACACCCATCACTGTAACCATGGGATTTAATATTTGTTAGTCTATTTTGCATAAAGGATAAGGTTGGACGAAAGTACCAGCGGCTAAAATTAATGCCCTAGCAGCTTACGGAAAGTTGGGGTTCTCATTCTTCCGAGAGAAACTCTTAAATTTCTTTTGTGTAGTTGTTGGGGGGGGGGCGCGGGCGCAGGCGCGCGGGTGGGGTTGGGGGGGGGCGGGGTAGAATTAGATTTGTTAAAAAAGCAGCTCTTTTCCATTCCAGTCACAGCTAAAGTTCAAACAAAACTCTTAGCTTCCTGGAAGAAGCCTGGAGGTGTTAAGGGACAGCTTCGCTTAATCTTTCTCTTCTTCCTAAGGTAGCGTTTTCCGGAGGAGATGGGTGACTGGGACCCGCGCGGGGCCAGTCTCGGCAGCAGGACAGGGTGGATCGCTGGCACCCGACTCTGGAAAGGGTGGGGTGCAGGTCCCAACGGCCTTTCGCTGCCAGCGCCGCACTAAGGCGAATCCCAAGTCAGATGCTTCCAGAAAGACACCAGAAAGAAAAGCGGCCCCTCCCTCGCCAACATCCCCGGGGCAAGAGGGCGGTCTCGCCCTGCGCCCCGGGGCCCTGCACTGACCTGTGTAACAGGACACGCTGCACTGAGTCCAGGTCCTCTAGGCTGCGGGGGGCAGGTTTGGGGATGCTGGACCTGCCCACCTGAAACATGCCCACTGGAGACTCGCTGCAGGGGCGGACGACAGGTCACCTAGGTGCCAGCCCCGGCGCCCGCCGAGCCGCCTGGCCCCCGCACAGCTCCGGCCGCCGCGGGGAACCTGGAATTGCCAGCCTCCGACGCGCGGAAACCAAGGGCTGAAGGCGGCGGTGTTAGCGACGGCGGCCCCTCCTTCGCCCGCGTGCTCCCCCGCCGGTCTCGGAGCGCGGCGCAGTGGCGGGCGGCGCGGCCACTCCTCGCTGTGGGGGCCCGGGCAGGTGGGCGCTCTGTGGGCCGCCACCCCCAGGGCTCGCGAAGTCCAGACTACCCCCTCTTCCACTTCTGGGTTTCCCGGTCTCTTCCACTGGCCCAACTACACGGCCAGTCTCCCGCGCTGGGGGCGAGCCATCGAGCGCCTCCGGACCCCGCCGCCTGGCGCTGCGCTCTTTCGCCGCCTAGTGCGGGATGCAGCTCTTCACCCTCCCTTCCAGGACAGCCAGGCCGCCTCGGCCAAGGACACCGGCGTCCAGGCGCCGCCCCCAGTGAGGGAAACTACCACCTGCAGCTTCCAGGGCCGCAAACGAGGGAGGGGTGGAGGAAACTCTCAAGGGTCTCTGAGGCTCTGGCTGCTATGTGGAAGACCCGAAAATGAGTGGGGAAGAGAGGCAGGGTAGGTCTGTTCTTGGAGTTTAAATTCAGCCTAAAGAAGCCATATACATTCATCCGTCCATGCAAATGTGTATTATCAGTTGCTATGTGCCAGGCCGAGTTCTAGTACTTGGAGGTACAAGAGTGAATAAAAGGTGGACTCTGACTTGTCTAGTGTGGCTCTGTTCTCTTTTTTGGGGATTTATTTGCTTTAAAATATACTTGACCCCAGGAGACAGTCTCTACTCTAGGGCATTAGGTATTTCAGTGAACTATTCTGTGGCCTGTGCCAAGAGAAGACAAAATTAGCTTGGTGGTTTTTCCCTCGTGGGAAAAGTGACCCGTGTGTGACTTCTTACTCTAGACTGTCCCTAAGTCAGAACCGGCCAGAATGGTAAGGGGAACCACTGAAGGAGAATAAATGGAGAAACTGGAGCGTAGTAGTTTAAAATGTGAGCTACCATAGGTTATAGATTACAGATTAATGATAAATGGTGATAGATTAATTTTAAACTTTAGGGTAATTAGCTGGGACTTGGCTACTCACTGTAGGACCTCTAAATGTCATTATCTGCAGATCTTTTCTCTTGGGTCTATTTCTCCAATCAGGGATGTCTTTCTGGCTGCCAAGTGGCTTAAGAGGGTGAATGATAGAGGCCCCATCTCTTAGCATATAGACTTTTACTTAATTCCTCTCTTTTCAATAAATTGCCTTACCCCTGGTCTACACTGTACCTGTGTTCATGAGTCCACTGCCTCAAAAATCTGAAAATGTTCATGTCTTTTGATTCAGAAATTAATCCCAAGAAAATGATAAAAAGTGAGGGTCATGATGTTCGTTGCAGTACATTATTATTATAGCAAAAATATGAAAGGTAGAAATGTCCAAAATTAATATAACTACCTACATAGATTAAAGTTCATTCATACAATGATCTAATATATATTTATTAAAAGGAAGTTTAAATAAAATGCTTAATGGCATAAGAAAATATTTATGATTTAAACTTTAGTAAATATTCAGGAGACAAAATTGTACATTCAGTTTTTTGTTGCTATGTAAAAATTGGGAAATTGATTGGATGGACATGCACCAAATCTTAAAAATGATTATATCTGGAAGTAAAATTATGAATTTTTTCTTGTACTTTTCCATGTTACATTTTTTATGATAAATATATATTATTTTTATAATCAGAATGTATTCAATCCATTGTGGGAATGTAAATGTGTGAAAAGAATGATTTATAGTGCCACTAGGGAGGCTGAAGTGGGAGGATACCTTGAGTCCAGAAATTCAAGACCACCCTAGGCAACATAGCAAGATTCCCCTCTCTTAGAAACAAAAAAACAAAACAAAAACCAGATTGATTTGAAGAAGAGTTGGTGGCAACTGAATTTGTGGATAAAAATTTTCAGTTATTATCTATTATCTATGTATATCTATTCTCAGATATACATCAGTGGTTTTGCTAAATATTTTATCATTTAAGGGTACAAGGGTAGCCTACATTTTAAAAAAGGACCATTACAAGTCTTTTATATAGAGAATAGTTATTAAGTGAATCAGATATTTGTTACCTTTTATAAAGCCATAATAATTTATCTTTTGTTTGAAACTACTAGGTAAGTTTTCCTTCTGACTTTAGATTTTGTGAAAAGTCCGTGTTCTCACTTACAAGTGGGAGCTAAACATGCTGTACTCATGGACATAAACATGGCAACAATAGACACTGGGGACTACTAGAGGGGGAAAGGAGGGAGGGGAGCAAGGGTTGAAAAACTGTTGAGTACTATGCTCAGTACCTGAGTGGTGGGATCATGCGTATCCCAACCCTCAGTATCAGGTAATACACCCAGGTAACAAACCTGCACATGTACCCACTGAATGTAAAGTGAAAGTTGAAAAAGAAGTCAGTAGTAAACATTAAAAATGTTTTGTGTGAAAAGTTTATGATGTTATAAATTGCTATTCAATTACATGTTCAAAATAAATCTTCATTTACATATGTTTTCTTAAAGTAGGATTTATCTACAGCTACTGTGGGCAAGAAAATATTCTATACATTCTGTCTTATTCTAGACAATGACAACTTATATCTCATAACAAAATAATCCATTTCACATGGAAACTTTTACCACTAAAAGATTCTCACAATGTTTTTATGTTTGTATATTAATTGGCTTGTTTCACTCATAAGTTCCTTATAGCAATATAAGGAAAATAAGAGAAAATATTTGCAACATGTATTTTGAGATGAACAACCTGTACAGAGGGAGATGTTGATGATGCAATAAGAGAAAATATTTGCAGCATGTATTTTGAGTTGAACAACCTGTACAGAAAGAGAGGTTGATGATGCAAAAGAAAAATGAGATCACTGGTACTGCCATGTCCCAGAGTTAGGAGAAAATGGTATCTTAGTGCATAACTGGAGGCCTCACCTTGGACTAGAAGAGGTACATTCCATTATTATGATTGCCATAATTTTCTGCATTTCATAGTAGAGATTTTTAAATAAAAATTGACAGCTACCAGAGAAATCAGGACAGAGCCATACCTTTTCACTAATTTTAGGTGTCCTTATCCTTTCTGACCTTTATCAATAATGGTTTCCGTAATGATTTTTAGACTTTTGCCTTGGAGAAATAAATACATTTTTTTTAAAAAAGGAAAAAAAAAAACACACTAGTTTTCAGCTCATAGAATATTGGTACTATTTTTTAATGCATCATGTATTAACTGGTCTCCTCTAATAGATTCTAAGGCTTTTTGAGGTGAAATGATGTCAAGAAGCTTTGGAATCTATTCGATAGTACATCATTTGACCTCAAGCATCCATATATATTGAGTGACTGCATCCTGGATCATGGTTGCTTCTGAAGGTGAAATCCTGGGTCAACTCTGTATTGACTTGAAGTTTAGAGAGCTGTTTTCACTGGCTTGCTACAGGGTTCTATACCTGACCTAGTTCTATTTAATAATTTAATCAATGATATTAATGCAAATAGGGAAGGTATGCTTGCCAAAATTGCAGTGGATAAAAAATTGGAAATGTGTTGACTCTTACAAAATTTCTGGAGTCTGGAAACCCTAACTCAAAAAGGAAAAGGTATGTGTATGTATTTTTGCACATATTTAAAAAATAATTATAATAGATCAGGAAAAGAAAACAAGCAGGCTTAGCAGTCACTCAAGTGTAGAAGACGCAGACAAATTATTGAATTGTAATATGAACAACAGTGTTAAGTGGCTACCATAGTACACTACTCAAATGCCATATAAATTTCTGTCTTCTGTGCACTAGATTTTAACAAACACATTGTACCAGAGGAGTGGATTAGGATCCATCAAACCCACCAATCTGTCATAAATCTCCTGTTTTTACTTTCTTCTGTGGTCCGTCACCCTCTTGGAAATACTTGAGCGTTGCTACATGAAAGGTGGTTAGGAAAAAAACTCATTCAGTAGAATTGTCTAAGAATTCTTGGCACATCTTTTTTTTCTTTTTTATACACTCAAGGGATATGTGTGCAGTTTTGTTACATGAATATACTGTGCAGTGGTGAAGTCTGGGCTTTTAGTGTACCCATCACCCAAATAGAGAACATTGTATCCAATAGGTAATTTTTCAATCCTCACTCCTCTCCTACTCTTCCTGCTTTTGGAGTCGCTGGTGTCTATTATTCCCCTCTCTACGTCCATGTGTACCTGATATGGTTTGGCTCTGTGTTCCCACGCATATCTCATGTTGAATCGTAATCCCCACTGTTGGGGGAGGGACCTGATGGGAGGTGATTGCATCATGAGGTTGGATTTCCCCTCTGCTGTCCTTATGATGGTGAGTTCGTAGGAGATCTGGTTGTTTGAACATGTGTAGCACTTAGTCCTTCACTCTCTCTCCCTCCTGCCAGCAACGTGAAGACCTTGCCTGATTTCCCTTTGCCTTCCAGCATGATTGTAAGTTTCCTGAGGCCTCCTCAGAAGAAGCAGCCGATACAGCCTGCAAAACTGTGAGGTGATTAAACCTCCTTTCTTTATAAGTTACCCGGTTTCAGGTATGTCTTTATAGCAGTGTGAGAACAGACTAATACAGTATCCATCGCTTAGCTCCCACTTATAAGTGAGAAGTTGTGGTATTTGATTTTCTGTTTCTGAGTTACCTCATTTAGAATACAGGCTTTCACAAGAGCAAACATTCAAAAACTAGCAGAAGGCAACAAATAACTAAGATCAGAGCAGAACTGAAGGAGAGAGAGACACAAAAAACCCTCCAAAAAATCAATGAATCCAGGAGCTGGTTTTTGGAAAAGATCAACAAAATTGATAGACCGCTAGCAAGACTAATAAAGAAGAAAAGAGAGAAGAATCAAATAGACGCAATAAAAAATGATAAAGGGGATATCACCACCGACCCCACAGAAACACAAATTACCATCAGAGAATACTATAAACACGTCTATGCAAATAAACTAGAAAATCTAGAAGAAATGGATAATTTCCTGGACACTTACACTCTCCCAAGACTAAACCAGGAAGAAGTTGAATAGACCAATAGCAGGCTCTGAAATTGAGGCAATAATTAAGAGACTACCAACCAAAAAAAGTCCAGGACCAGACGGATTCACAGCCGAATTCTACCAGAGGTACAAGGAGGAGCTGGTACCATTTCCTTCTGAAACTATTCCAATCAATAGAAAAAGAGGGAATCCTCCCTAACTCATTTTATGAGGCCAACATCATCCTGATACCAAAGCCTGGCAGAGACACAACAAAAAAAGAGAATTTTAGACCAATATCCCTGATGAACATCGATGCAAAAATCCTCAATAAAATACTGGCAAACCAAATCCAGCAACACATCAAAAAGCTTATCCACTATGATCAAGTGGGCTTCATCCCTGGGATGCAAGGCTGGTTCAACATACGCAAAGCAATAAACGCAATCCAGCATATAAACAGAACCAAAGACAAAAACCACGTGATTATCTCAATAGACGCAGAAAAGGCCTTTGACAAAATTCAACAGCCCTTCATGCTAAAAGCTCTCAATAAATTCAGTATTGATGGAACGTATCTCAAAATAATAAGAGATATTTATGACAGACCCACAGCCAATATCATACTGAATGGGCAAAAACTGGAAAAATTCCCTTTGAAAACTGGCACAAGACAGGGATGCCATCTCTCACCACTCCTATTCAACATAGTGTTGGAAGTGCTGGCTAGGGCAATCAGGCAAGAGAAAGAAACAAAGAGTATTCAGTTAGGAAAAGAAGAAGTCAAGTTGTCCCTGTTTGCAGATGACATGATTGTATATTTAGAAAACCCCATCATCTCAGCCCAAAATCTCCTTAAGTTGATAAGCAACTTCAGCAAAGTCTCAGGATACAAAATCAATATGTAAAAATCACAAGCATTCTTATACACCAGTAACAAACAAACAGAGAGCCAAATCATGAATGAACTTCCATTTCACAATTGCTTCAAAGAGAATAAAATACCTAGGAATCCAACTTATAAGGGATGTAAAGGACCTCTTCAAGGAGAACTACAAACCACTGCTCAGTGAAATAAAAGAGGACACAAACAAATGGAAGAACATTCCATGCTCATGGATAGGAAGAATCAATATCGTGAAAATGGCCATAATGCCCAAGGTAATCTATAGATTCAATGCCATCCCCATTAAGCTACCAATGACTTTCTTCACAGAATTGGAAAAAACTACTTTAAAGTTCATATGGAACCAAAAAAGACCCTGCATTGCCAAGACAATCCTAAGCCAAAAGAACAAAGCTGGAGGCATCACTCTACCTGACTTCAAACTATACTACAAAGCTACAGTAACCAAAACAGCATGGTACTGGTACCAAAACAGAGATATAGACCAATGGAACAGAACAGAGCCCTCAGAAATAATACCACACATCTACAGCCATCTGATCTTTGACAAACCTGAGAGAAACAAGAAATGGGGAAAGGATTCCCTATTTAATAAATGGTGCTGGGAAAATTGGCTAGCCATAAGTAGAAAGCTGAAACTGGATCCTTTCCTTACTCCTTATATGAAAATTAATTCAAGATGGATTAGAGACTTAAATGTTAGACCTAAAACCATAAAAACCCTACAAGAAAACCTAGGTAGTACCATTCAGGACATAGGCATGGGCAAGGGCTTCATGTCTAAAACACCAAAAGCAATGGCAACAAAAGCCAAAATTGACAAATGGGATCTAATTAACTAAAGAGCAAAAGAAACTACCATCAGAGTGAACAGGCAACCTACAGAATGGGAGAAAATTTTTGCAATCTACTCATCTGACAAAGGGCTAATATCCAGAACCTATAAAGAACTCAAACAAATTTACAAGAAAAAACCCTATCAAAAAGTGGGCAAAGGATATGAACAGACGCTTCTCAAAAGAAGACATTCACACAGCCAACAGACACATGTAAAAATGCTCATCATCACTCGCCATCAGAGAAATGCAAATCAAAACCACAATGAGATACCATCTCACACCAGTTAGAATGGCAATCATTAAAAAGTCAGGAAACAACAGGTGCTGGAGAGGATGTGGAGAAATAGGAACACTTTTACACTGTTGGTGGGATTGTAAACTGGTTCAACCATCGTGGAAAACAGTATGGCGATTCCTCAAGGATCTAGAACTAGATGTACCATATGACCCAGCTATCCCATTACTGGGTATATACCAAAAGGATTATAAATCATGCTGCTATAAAGACACATGCACACGTATGTTTATTGTGGCACTATTCACAATAGCAAAGACTTGGAATCAACTGAAATGTCCATCAGTGACAGACTGAATTAAAAAAATGTGGCACATATACACCCTGGAATACTATGCAACCATAAAAAAGGATGAGTTCGTGTCCTTTGTAGGGACATGGATGCAGCTGGAAACCATCATTCTCAGCAAACTGTCGCAAGAACAGAAAACCAAACACCGCATGTTCTCACTCAGAGGTGGGAATTGAACAATGAGATCACTTGGACTCTGGAAGGGGAACATCACACACCGGGGCCTATTATGGGGAGGAGGGAGGGGGGAAGGATGGCATTGGGAGTTATACCTGAAGTAAATGATGAGTTGATGGGTGCAGCACACTAACATGGCACAAGTATACATATGTAACAAACCTACACGTTGTGCACATGTACCCTAGAACTTAAAGTATAATAAAATAAAATACAAAAAAAAAAAAAGAATACAGGCCTTCAGCTGTACCCATATTGTTGTAAAACACATAATTTCATTTTTTATGGCTGCATAGTATTCCATGGTGTATATATACCACAATTTCTTTATTTAATCATCCATTGATTAACACTTAGATTGATTCCATTACTTTACTTGTGAGCAGTGCTCTGATAAACATTTGAGTGCAAATATCTTTTTGATCTAATGATTTTTTTTTTGAATAGATACCTACAAGTGGAATTGCTGTATCGAATTGTAACTCTATTTTTAGTTCTATGAGAAATTCCCTTACTGTTTTCCACAGAGGTTGTACTAATGTACGTTTTCGACAATAGTGTAAAACTATTCCCTTTTCCTCACATCCTTTCCAATATCAATTGGGGTTGTTTTTGACTTTTTAACAATAGAAATTTCTGGCACATCTTTAAAAATTATTTCTCTTCTTCCAACTTCTGTATCTAGGTATACGTGGTAAGCAGAGGCCAGATTATACACACTACCTTAAAGATTATGGTATTTATCCTCAGTGCAACAAAATAAAGTCATTGAAGAGTTTTAAGTAGAGGACTGACATGATGACATGGTGAGATATTTTGAAAAATTAACCCTGGTGTGCTCTATGAAGAATGGATAGCCAATAATGAGTCTTAGTTGTTGTTGTCATTGCCTTTATGAATGGAGTGAGTCTTGAAGGACAGCAATATTTAATGGCAAGATAGAAGTATATATTCCTGGAAAGGATGTAGAGAAATGGCCAGAGAAAGGAAGGACTTAAATCACAGAAGCAAAGGGAACTTAATGTTTCCACTGGAAAGTCAAGGATGATGAAGCCTGAAATATTTTCTTTGAATTTAGGCACAAGAAAGTCATTAGTGAGTGCTGATTTTATGGAGTAGTGGTGGTGGTGAGATGTATTGAGACAGCTGGGAGAGTGAGTTGGAGGGAGGAAAGTGCAGGCAAAGGGCAGAAATAGCTCTTTCGCAAAGTTTGCATCAGAAGAGAATTAGTTATGGGTTAATGTGGTGTTAAGGCAGATTTCTTCCTTTCTCCTTCTATTCCTCCCTCCCTTACCTTATTATAATGTCAGAGGCTTGAGTAAGGTTAAAATGACTGTGAGGATAATCTATTAAATAACTGAGAGGAAGAGGCTGAGTATAAAAGAAAGAAAATGAGTCATCTTACAGAGAAGGGGGGATGCTTCTCTCCGGTATCCTGTGGACAACAAATCAGGGCAGGTGTGAAGGTAAGTTAAATGGTAGAAGATGGAGTCTTCGAGTCAGGGGGCATTATGGGTTGGTTCATGTCCCCCCAAAATATATGTGGCAATCCTATCCCCTGGTACTTGGATGTGACTGAGTTTGGAGGAGTATCTTTGCAGATGTAATCAAGTTAAGATGAGGTCACACTGAATTAGGGTGGGTCCTAATCCAATATAACTGGTGTCCTTATGAGAGAGGAGAAGAGAGACATACACACACAGAGGGAAGTCAGTGGGAAGGCACAGAAAGACAGTGCCATAAGACAGCAGAGGCAGAGATCGGAGTGATGCATCTATAAGCCAAGGAATGCCAAAGATTGCTGGCAGCACCAGAGGCTAGGAGCAGGCATGCAACACATCATTCCCAAGAACCTTCAGAGAGAGCACCACTCTTTCATCACCTTGATTTAGGGCTTCTAGCCTCCAGAACTGTGAAAAGATAAAGTTCTGCCACCTAGTTTGTATTAATTTGGTTTGGCAACCCTAGGAAACTAAGACAGCTGGATTCTATTTTTTGGGTGTGTGAAATGGGAGACAAGATCATCTGCTAAATATGAGAGGGCAGGTAGGGGATGGAGGTTTGAAAACAGCACGGAAAAGATCATGCTGGTGTGGTGAAAGGAAGACAGGGATGACCCGGGTAATAAATGTAAAGAGCTTGTCTGGCATGTTCAGGGCACTGGTCAGCAGGATTTCTAAAATGGTCCCCAAAAGACATTCTACCCTAATACTCAGAACCTGAGAATGTGCTGAGATATCAATCCTGTAATGATATGATATTATATGGCACAGTTGATGTTAAGATGGGGAGATTATCTGGGTGGGAAAGATCTAATTGCATAAGCCGAAAAGCAGAGAGCTTTCTCCAGCTGATGGCAAAAGAGGAAGTTAGGAGATGCTCTTGAGAAGAACTCTATGGGGCATTGCTGATTTGCAAATGGAGAGGCAGCCTCTAGAAGCAGAGAGTGACCCCTGGCTGACTGCTGGCAAGGGTACCTCAATCCTACAACCACAAGGAACTAAATTCTGCCAACAACTTGGATAAGCTTGGAAGAAGATTTTTCCACAGATCCTTCAGGACCCCTGGCAAGGATGTTGCACTAGTGGAATCTAGTATTGAACAGAAAAATGAAGTGGAGTGTGAGTCTTTAGAGAATTTCTAAAATTCTTTTTATTCTCTGGCATTTCCGGTGGCCACAGGTGTCCATTCCAATACTGGCTCACCCTTGCAGCTTTAACGTAGTGACCATTTATGTGCTCTCTGCACTAGGAAGAAGATATAGCATGAGTCAAAGTATGGAATGGAGTATTAATACTTGACTACACTTGACACATTGGATTTAATTGTGTTCTTCTACCCTCAGGACAGTACATATGTAGTCAGGAAGGTTCTCCAGGTGGCCTTGGACTGGCCCAGTTCTCCCTCCTTTCTCACATGTACTTCTCAAGAATAATTGTAGAATGTGCTGGAAATGCAGTAGCCTGAGATGAGGAATTGGCCACAATGGCTCAGTCACTCCTAGAAACAGAATGCCATCCAACACTTTAGCCCAGTGCATCCTGTAGCTGCCAGGGTATAAAACGCAGAGTGGGCTGCTTCCTGGGATCCTTCAGCTGCATTTTAAGTGGGGCACATGGAGACAAGACTCCATCAGCCTTGGGTAGCTTTCTTGAGTCTTGGGGGACTAGCTTATCGTGAATCCTAGGCTTTTGTTGTTCTTTGCTGACTATCTGTGAGTAATAAATCGGCTTCATGTAACTTCTTTTTTTTTTGAGATGGAGTCTTACTCTGTCACCCAGGCTGGAGTGCAGTGGTGCGATCTTGGCTCACTGTAACCTACACTTCCTGGGTTCAAGCAATTATCCTGCCTCAGCCTTCTGAGTAGCTGGGATTACAGGCATGTGCTACGACACCCAGCTAATTTTTGTATTTTTATTAGAGATGGGATTTTGCCATGTTGGCCAGACTGATCTCAAACTCCTGACCTCAGGTGATCTGACCGCCTCGGCCTCCCAAAGTGCTGGGATTACAGGCGTGAGCCACGACACTCGCCCTGCATGTCACTTCTTAACATGTGTGAGTGTTTTGTCTCACTGGACTCCCACAAGTAGTACAAGTGCAGCCCAGGATACAGTGGACTGAAATAATAATTAATGCACAGTGAACCTGCTTTACACATAGGATGTCTAGATTTTTAAAATTATAGAAATATCTTAGTCTAGTCATTACTACTTTACCTAGAAAGACTGCCTTCAGTTTTTATAACTGACAGAGCAGGCTTCTCTATTTCTATTTACACATCATTTAGAAGGAGACTTTTAGCTTAAAAATGGGTTAGATCTATTATCAATTATGTAAAAAGAGTTTTGTTTTTTAATTAGGTTCACCTTTCTGAAGAATTTGAGGATCCATCATTACATTGGAAAATGGAACAAAAAGTAGACCTAAAAGGACCTTGCCCACAAAAGACACCAGAATGGTGGGTCACCTGGCAGGGGGAGGCTGGAGTATGTGGGAGGTGAGGCGGGGGCTGAGAAGGAATAAGGAAGACAGAGCTTCTGGGTACACATCAGCCTATGTAATGTAGACAGGAAAGAAATGTTTTTTTACCTGCTGAACTCTGTGCTTATGATAGGAGGATTCTGATAAGACTGTTCTTTTTGGTAATGTTCCATATGTGTATACTCTTGCAGACACTGAGAGGCATAATGGCAGGGTTATAACAATTTAACATTTCTGACTTTTCCTCATGCATATTATTTATTTAACAAATATTTAATGAATATTATCAAATGCAAATCATTATATCATCCATTAAAAATGCTTTTAATGCCCTATATCACTTGGTTCTTGTTCTAGCTTCCTAACCAGATGAGGCATCCTGTTAGATTTTCGGCATCCTCTAGGGTTAGGGATCCTGGCCATTTCTCAGGAGTTAGCTTTCAGCTCTGATATACCAAGCTCTGCCCTGTATCAGGCTGTCCCATTGCTGTCTCTCTGGAAGATAGCAGGAGCATCTTTACCATTACCATCTGATACCCAATTGATACACTCTTGCCATTTCCTGGACCCCTAAATGCATATTCAGGTGTTTTCATGCTAAACATTGAATAATAATATGTGTGTGGAGTGATAGATAAATAGGATGATAGGCAGATAGGTAGATAAAGTTTTATTTACTTGGGGCCGGGCATGGTGGCTCATGCCTGTAATTCTAGCACTTTGGGAGGCTGAGGCAGGTGGATCACCTGAGGTCAGGAGTGAGACCAGCCTGGCCTACATGGTGAAACCCTGTCTCTACTAACAATACAAAAACTAGCCAGGCATGGTTGCGTACGCCTGTAATCCCAGCTACTTGGGAGGCTGAGGCGGGAGAATCACTTGAACCCAGGAGGCGGAGTTTGCAGTGAGCAGAGATCACGCCATTGCACTTCAGCCTGGGTGACAGGGCAAGACTCCACCTCAAAAAAAAAAAAAAAAAAAAAAAAAAGTTTTATTTGCTTGGATCCAAATCCTCTCTGTGTGCGAACCTTTACAACAAAATAGGTGTAAAGGGCTCTTTCCTTGCTCTCTTCTCTCTGGGGCCTGGCATATACCTCCCTCTTCAGGAGCTGGAAATTCATTAAATGCCATAGAGCACCAGTGGCGAAACTTCTGACTTCTTCATTTGAAAGATACAACTCAGTCTTAAGAGTACGGGAGTGTGTTTTGAACATTCAATTGGATGCTGCGTGTTTGTGTGAGCTGCTAACAGTAATGCTGTCTCATAATGCATGGTATCACCCTTCACTCTCCTTTTAATGGCATCACACAGATGAAAGGTAAGCATAAGCATCTGTAAGAACCTGTGTAGGAGGTAGGAATAGACAGTGAAATGCTACAAAGATGCGGTGACTTTGTTAAGTGTCTTTTACTCTGTCGTGGTCCAGATATAATTAATTATACTGTGAAGTTGTAAAAATAAGGATGGCGTGTTCATATAACTGAGAATTAAGGAAGTGAGAGGAAACCTAAAAGGAAATAAGGCAGTGGTTGCACAGAAAATCTGTGTTCTGACCTTTAATGGACTAAAGGGAATTTGCTAACTTTAAGCAAATGCCTTCTGTGGGGGAAAGACAGCACAGTTTATTCAAGGTTATCATTTCTGGCTCATATATTAATTTGGGGAGCATATATGAATAGGATGCACTGAAACAACGGACATAATTTGTTTTATCATTCAAAAAGCCTTTCACAAAATTTCCCGTCAATGTTACAATGGGAAAAGATGAGGTGGGTAGGCAATTTAAAAGGTGTAAAAAGTCTTAGAGGCATAAAAAACGAAAGTCTCTGGGAATAGAATTGTGATCAATAGAGGCCTCCAAAAGGAAAGGTAGAACTGGATGAGTTTAACGACTTATAAATACTGGAAAGTCAGAATAGGTAGCGACATACTTGAAGATATTGCTTGTTGCTAAGCTATTTTGGGAATTTTAATGACTATGGAATAAAGGGGTAACTACATGAATAGACAAAAAGGCATATTAATTTCAGTGATTGAAAATATATGAAAAATTAATCCAAACTAGATTTATCTATGTATTATCAGGTATGAACCAGGTGAAAGACCTGAAAATCAGTTAAGGTGTAATCTTAGTGTAGATAGCCTAGAAATTCAAGATTTTAAACAAAATGTTTATACAAAATAAAAGCTATTATCTACCCTAGGTCAAAGTCATGTGCTCTGATAGCAAAATTCCATGCACAGTTTTAATATACTCCATAATAAAATAATAAGAAAATAGGCAATATGTTTCCAAAGAGGTAATTTAAATGATCCTAAAAATGGGTGGGCTGAACGTTTGCAAGAGATCAGGAATACAGGTTTGAAAGATGACCAGGGAATGTGATTTATTAATTTTTTCATAACTTTTTTATTTTGAAAAATTGTCAACCCTCAAAGAAGTTGAAATGAGCATCTATATTCCCTTCACCTAGAATTCATCAATGAGCATTTTTTACATTCATAGTCTGTTTTTCCAAATTATTTGAAAATAAGTTGCAGAGGTCACATTGTTTTATTCCTAATACTTTCACATCTGTTTCCAAAGAAAAAGAACATTCTGTTATATAACCACAATATTATCACAATATTACTGACACATTAGTGTTATCTAATAAGTGGTCCACATTTTCAAATTTCCAAAATTTTCAAGAATGGTCATTCTTTAAAAAACTAGAAGCCAATCAGTAATTATTTGTGCATTAAGTTGTCATGTCTCTTTAATCTTTCATCTTAAACATACTACCAATCCTTTTATTTTTCTGGTCTTGGTATTGACATCTATGAAAACTCTAAGCCTGTTGTTTTGTAGAATAGTCCAAAATTTGGATTTTTTTTTTTTTTTAATATATACGAGGTCTCTGTCACCCAGGTTGGAGTGCAGTGACGCAATCTCGACTTGCTGCACTGTCGCCTTTCAGCCTGAAGCAATTCTCTCACCTCAGACTCCCCAGTAGCTGGGACTACAGACATGTGCCACCACACCTGGCTTATTTATTTTGCGTTTTTATTGGAGATGGGGTTTCGCCATGTTGCCAAGGCTGGCCTTGCACTGCTGGGCTCAAGCAATCTACCTTGCTTTCCACAGTGCTGGGATTACAGACATGAGCCACCATGCCTGGCCCATGATGTAGATTTATCTTATAGCTTCCTTAGGACTTTATCAGGTTAAATATGTTTTAATATGAATAATATATAGGTGATATTGCTTTCAATGCATCCCTCCAGGTTGCATATAACGTCAACTTGCCTCATCATTGGTAATGATAAGTTTAATTTGGTTAAGGTGGTGTCTGCTAGATTTCTCCACTGTAATAGTAACTTTTCCCATTTGTAATCAATAAACAATCTTTAGAGTGATGTTTTGAGTCTGTGTTCCTCAATAAATTTTTAACCAAGAGTTTTGGTGTCCGTGGAAGATTCATACCTATTTTCTCATTCTCTCGTTGCTTTTGTATTACTAGCTGGCATCCTCCTGAGGATGAACTCCCTCTACCTTTTTAAAGGATCACTGTTGCCTTGTGGATTCTTTTTCTATTTAATGTGTTAAAATCCACTCCATAGTTATTCTTTTTGATGCTTAAATTGTTCTGATTCCAATGTTCCTTTGAACATCTCCATCAATTTTTCAGGATTCTTTTGCTTTCCGACACAATACAATATTTCAAATTCACCTTGATCTTTCCTTGCTCCAAATTTATAATCAACTGTTTATCAAAGAAATTCATTAAAAATTATTTATGTATTTATTTAAAAGTAAGGAGTGGTATTTCGACACTAAGATATGACTGTTGGGAGAGAGACAATTCTGTGCAGGTCTCTCACATTTCTGTGCACCTTGTGAGGGAGGGAGTCCCAGCTCTTTGTTCTGGACTCCCTTTTCCAGGGTGTTTGTGAAGTGAATGGCTGTGAAAGATAGAGATAATGTCTTTCTCCAGAGCAAAGGCCAGGTTTGTTTACCATCCAGCATGATCAAGATAATATCTCTCTCTGGGGCAAATGTCAGACAGCCTTCCCGTTCTACAAGATTTGGCAAAGTTCAGGGCTTCTTTCCTATAACAGAACCCACTGCGTGTGCAGACGTCACCTGGTTCTTTTCATGTTGCTCTGTGGGAACTGAGGTTGGAGAACAGGAGCAAATACTGATACTCTGGGAACTCTATTTCCATGAATAATAAAGTCCTTTGTTGCTGACCCAGGAGTTTCTTGTGTTCTGCCAGCATTCATGAAACTGGCAGGCTAGCTTGTCAAGTTTCAAGTAGGATAAAATCTCAGACTCTGTACAGTTCTTGACACTGGGGAATGGGTGTGTTTACTGCTACTGATGTGTCATTGCTTCCATGCCTTTTCAATGGAGAAAACTAGAAAATATATTTTTTAAAAATCACGAGTCGATACTAACAAGTCCCATTTCAAAACAATGCCATTAAGTTCTTCCTCTCCTTCCCCAATCCATATTTGCATCTCCCTTCTCCAACAGAGAGAGCCCCAGTTCCTAAGAATATCAATATATTCGCACAATTGCTCTTTCCTGCATTTCATATAAATTGGGATCACAATTATTATGCCAAAATCATTATAAGTTCAGTAGTTGTTTGCAGTTTTTTTGTCCTTACAGTACATCACACCAAAGATGCAGTCACATTACTGTACTATAAAGATACTTCAATTGTCTTTTTTTTCTGACTATGTTACCAATTTGGTATACAGTGAGGTTCATTTGTTTTTCTTAAAATTCAGTTTTAGACCTACATAATATTCCACCTTGTTTATTCAACCAGGTTCCTATACATGGGCATTTTGATTGTTTCTAATGTTTTACTATTACCAGTAATGCCATATTGAATAACTTTTTTAGGTGAGGTATACCTTCAGGGTAAATTCCTAGAAGTAAAAATGCTGGAACAAAGAATAAATGCACATGCAATTTGCTAATACCCTCCTAATAGATTACATCATTTTGTAGTGCCATATAAAAAGTTTGAGAGTGCCCTCAAACTTTTCATTCATTTTGAGACGAGTCTCACTCTGTCTGCCTAGGCTGGAGTGCAGTGGTGCGATCTCGGCTCATTGCAAGCTCTGCCTTCCCGGTTCACACCATTGTTCATTTCTCATTAATGGTGTGTACGCAAAAGCCCCTGAATTTTTGCCTATCCGAAAGGTGAAAAATTGTGTTAGTATTTGGCATTTCCAATTATATGTGAAATTATGCATCTTTTCATGTGGGGGGAAATCGGTATGATTGTTATATGTATACATATGTCAAAGCTCATCAAGTTAAATATTTTAAATGTGTGCCACTTATAGTATATCAATTATAGCTAAATAACACTTTTTTTAATTTAAAAAATTAAGGAGTGAAAAGAGACTAAAACCCCAAAAGAAAAAAATGAAAAGACAGGAGCAGGCAGTTAAAAAAGAGAGAGATAAATAAATACTCTTTAATAAAATGCCTTAAAATGATGGCATAAATTTAAATTTTTTTCTGTGAAGCTTAACATAAGGAAAATTACAGTGTATGCCATCTCAACCCAAGATAACCAAACACTTTTCACAGATAGAAAAAAGATCACTTGAATAATATAAGTAATAAAAACAACTTGAAAGTAAATAAACAGGTCATACATAAAATGTAACATTTTAAAGATTTATTATATTCTCCAAAAGAGGAAGAAATGGCTTGATAGTGGTGGCAAAGGAGGATGTGGGGGGTTGGGGAGTCATTCTTTGAAAGGTGCATTCTTTTTTCTGTATGATCTTCATCAATTTTTTTGACTTTAGGGAGATCACAATTATTTGCACTCAAATTACACTTAAAACTAAAGTTTATAGGCTGGGTGCGGTGGCTCACGCCTGTAATGCCAGCACTTTGGGAGGCCGAGGCAGACGGATCGCGAGGTCAGGAGATCGAGACCATCCTGGCTAACATGGTGAAAGCCCGTGTTGTCCCAGCTACTCGGGAGGCTGAGGCAGGACAATGGTGTGAACCCGGGAGGCGGAGCTAGCAGTGAGCCGAGATTGCGCCACTGCACTCCAGCCTGGGCAGGCAGAGCGAGACTCGTCTCAAAATAAATAAATAAATTTTAAAAAAAATAAAAAATAAAGTTTGCAATAGTTAAGACCACCTTCAAAGAAAAATACAGGGTAGACATTACAGTGCTTTGAAACACACGGACATAGCTAATGTGTAGCACAAACTGTAGAGCATAGATCTGTTGGCATAGATCCACAGAGAAAAATATTTTTGGACCATCCAAACATGGAACTCAATTCAAATTTGCTCCATTTTGAAATTTCCTGACTAGAAATGTGTTGAGTAAAATGGTGACTGGATTTTTCTAAAATTGTAATATTGAAATATCACTTTTTACAGTAAATCTACTTAGCATGTTTTTTTGGGGAAAGGTAATTATAACAAGAAAAAAAAAAAAAAAAAACCCAGATAATCTGAAAGGCAGTATAACTTTTCAAGAGGTGTAATGGTAAGAATGTCATTGAAATTAACAATCATTATATAAACTGAGCTTGTATTTCAATGTTACTATTCTAATGGATAAGAAAAGCTGAAATTATCATGTCTAAGTAAGTAGTTTACTTTGGTAGAGGTACTGATGATTCATCAAACATATTGCTCTTGTAGACGCTGAACACTTCCAAGTCTGGTTATCACATGCTTTCATGTTTTAATTCAGAACCTTGATTTATGCTTTCCATTGTTTTTGGATAAAATCCAAATTTCCTAATTCTGTTGAAAGAGCCTCCACAGTTTGGTTCTCACAAATCTCTCCAAGTCCTTTGTTTTCACCCTTCCTCTAGAGCTCTGTGTTTTAGCTATGTTGAAATGCTTTTACCTTTTAGAATTTGAACGACTTTATCTCACCCAAAGGCCTTTTAAAACCTGTTTGCTCACATTAAACACTCTACCTTTTATCTTGATTTGATGGTTACACAATATATACATGTATCTAAATATCATGTTGTACCCTATAACTATGTAAAATTATTGTATGTCAATAAAAATAAAATAAACATAAAAACCCCAAACCTGCCTTTTGTTCTTTGCCTCATTCTCTCCTACTGAGGAGTGTCAGCTTAAATTTCAATTCTTTGGAAGGTCTTCCCTGTCCCCCAGATTAGGTTAGCCCTTAGATTCCCTTTTTAGGTGCTTCCAGAGTACTGTGTATTTCCTTAATTACAATAGCCTTTATTATAATGCTTGCTTCATTGAATGCCTTCTGAACTTTCAAGGGCAGGTACTATGATTGTCTTATTTATTCCTGTCTCTTCAGCATATAGCAAGATCTCTGTATTTCTTGGATGGATGAATAAATAAAAATGGATACAAACTATGCCATTAAATATACACTTTTAATATACTTTTGTCAACTCTATCAGTTAAAAATTGGGGGCTTTTAACCCTATCATTAACATTTTTATTACAAAAATGTATTTATATTTATCTGTTTCTATTTCCCTGCAATGAGAATGACAGAATTCTGAGGCATAGACACAGAATAAATAATGCCTCCTTGCTATTACAATTTACTTGGAAAAAGCAAGTCTACTTTATAAACATTGTTATTTTTATCCTATACTTTCTGATTGGCACAGGGCAGATATTAAAAATATTATACTTTATAACCTGAAATCTGTTTTTTAAAACTTAATATTTTTTGTTTGCTTTTTAAATATATATATTTTCAGAAACTCATTGCTTGCTAACTGAAATCTGTTTTAAAGGAATAAATTTTCTATAGAGAAGGTATTTTGGATAAAAAGAATGATGATGTAGCAAGTTGGAGATTTGGGAGAGTATTTTAAGTAGTTTGATTTGTTTAAGATTGAATATGAAATTTAAATCACGTTTTAAGTCTTTCCTTTAAAAGTATACAGATTTTTAAAACAGTATTATTAAAAACTTTATTTTAGATATTTAACAATACCTTTTAGAATTGGTGGCTTTATATTAACATTGCAGTTTTAGCTAGTCCATGGTATTTGGAAATAAACCAGGTTTACAATGGTGATAAATATAATGAGAAAGTCTTAAAATGATTTAAAATGATGACTTAAGAGTTATGAAATAATCAGCCTAAACCTGTATTAAATTAAGAAAAATTTCCTCTTTTAGTTTTGAAAAGCAAAAGGGCTCCACCTGGTGTTGAATGAAACTATAGACTTTTAAAAATGATTTGATGATTTTACATTTTCTGAAAATCGTAATTGAAAATGCTTTTCTCAGTTTTCTACTTATAGTAATGCTATTGATATTGTTCCAAAATTACATGGACTTAGTTCTTTTATGAAGTAATTAATATATGTCTGATAAAAAATGTTTCCTTTAACATTTTAAAAGAGTTTAGAGAAACTTCTCTCATGCACCTTCCCTTCATCCTATCTTTGGCAGGCATGAAAATACACCTCACAGACAGAGCACCCAGCTGCTGTGCTTTGAAGTCAGCCACACCTCCCATTCATTGCTCTTACCAATGGACTGAGTGCTGTGGCGATAATGAGGCCGTCTTGGTCCTGGAAGACAGGTGGGGCTCCTTTGTCCACCGCTTAGGCTGGAGTACTTCCCCAGGGCTTTGACAAACAATTCTCAGACTGCAGAGCAGTATAGGATTCTTCCATTCAACCTTCTCTCCGTCATCCTGGGGTCAGACTTGGATGCAGTCTGACAGCTCTCCCAGCCTTTCCTAGTTCCTTCTTTATTTCTTTTTACACAGGCATTTCCCGCTATTAAAATCCTGACATATTTAATCCTGTCTTTGCATCTGTTTCTCTGAGGTCCTGGGCTAACACAATTTCCCTTCTGGAACTTTTATGAAAAATGAGCAAGTGGAGACATTGGTCTTACTTTCTAATATCTGGGTGATCTACTATTTGGTTCTTATGCATTAAATTAGATTTTGAAATCTTAAACTCAGGTCCGGGGCTCTTCGAGCTTTGCTAATTGGTGCATGATGTGGAAAAGTTTATGTGTCCTATGGAACCACTTGACATTTTGATGCTCCATGGCATCAAAGCATGAAGAATGAAATAAAATGGTAAAATTATTTTGTATTTTAACTACAAGATATCAAAGGATGTTATAGTTAAAATTCAAAATAGTTATACTATTTACATGATATAACTATATACCATATAAGGTATAAGGGCTCTCTGTGATCCTTTAATTCTCCAGGATCTCAGAGAAACAGACACAAAGACAGGATTAATAAATATAAATAAATTTATGTAATAAAAATATTAATGATAGAGTCAAAAGCCCTCAATTTTTAACTGATAGAATTGACAAATATACTTAATTACTTAATTTAGCCAGCATGGTATTGTTTGCACCAGTCACAAGGGCTTTTGGACAAGAGTGATGATAAATCAATGCAAATCCAACAGCGCTTCTAGAAAAATGCCTTCTCATGCCTATAATCCCAGCACTTTGTAAGGCTGAGGTGGGTGGATCACCTGAGGTTGGGAGTTCGAGATCAGCCTGACCAACATGGAAAAACCTCGTCTCTACTAAAAATATAAATTAGCTGGGTGTGGTGGTACATGCCTGTAATCCCAGCTACTCAGGAGGCTGAGGCAGAAGAATTGCTTGAACCTGGGAGGCAGAGGTTGCGGTGAGCCGAGATCGTGCCATTGCACTCCAGCCTGGGCAACAAGAGCAAAACTGCATCTCAAAAAAAAAAAAAAATTTTTTTTTTTTTTACTGTTGAAGGGTAGGACTTTAACATCACTTTTTACTCACACAACAAATCATATTTAGTGTTATTTTTCATTATTAAGTGCTGGTCATGATTGAAATACATATTCAGATTTGTTGGCTCTCACTGAAATGGGGTATACATTATTGGAGTATCCCAGAGAATAATCAACTATGTGAAGTGAAAGACACTTCAGTTCCTGATAGAAAGGCAATAAGCACCAGTAACTTGCGATTTATGGAAACTGCCCAGGGATCTTGTATCATTCCATTTGCTTGGTTTGCTTCTGTCTCACTGATATTTACACTATGAGGTTAATGCAACTCTAGGAAAATAAAACTTCAGATTACTTTGTAGTATAAGAGAGAGGAAAGAAACCATAGCCTGGGAGGTAGAATATCTGCATTTGAGTCTTGGCTTTACTTACCTTGGGTAAGCCACTTACCTTCTTTAAGCTCCCCTTTCCTTATCTGTAAGATGGGGCTATAATTCTCTGACTCCCATTCACATGGTTATAAGGCTTAAATGAAATAACCCACTTGAGAACACTCGGTAAACTAAAGCACATTGCATTTTTAAGGTTATATAATCATAGTTTAATTGTACTTCTAATAAAATTATCTGCCAAAAATGTAAGTAGGTATTCTGATCTTTTATAGGAATTTTGAAATTTATAGTACATGTAAAGATATTTAAGTAAAAATTTTCTGAAACAACTATTTAAATAAACAAATACGTTTTAAAATAGACCTTATTTTGCTTTGCTTCTTTCATGTAAAATACATGGATTATTTACTAATAAAGGCAAAGATTATAACTTAGCTACCTTTTGGTAGGTTAAAAATGGAAACAAAAGTAAGAGTAAATTTGAATTGCATGAAAGATCTGGAGAGATAGAGAGGTTAATTCTCTCCCTTCAATTTTTGAGGCAGTAGTGGAGGAAACACATTTTATATGCACTATCTGTTAAGTCATGACAAGCTCAGATATTCACCAACATGCTTTTTGATGTTCCTGTTTCTTCTCTCTAAGCAAATGCTGCACTAGATAGATCAGGCACTGGTGCTTATCACTGATGTATTGGTATTTTTTTGTTCTTGGGATTGTATATTCTTGAAATGATTGCTGCCATGTAAAGCTAAGGCAAGGCACACAGGAAAATTGCAGGCTTGGTGAGTGTCCAGGTAAATGGTATTCTTTACTGCTTCCCCATGGCCATTGTTAACTTGAGCAGAGGCAGCAGATGCCCATGGAAATAGTGCTTTATCTTCTAGAGATAGAAGCTCTGTGTATGCATGCTTATAGACAGGGCGCAGGTATGGCTTTTGGGCCAAAATATGTGTATTTGCTGCTTTGAGAATGACTTCTTCTTTGGGAGTCCAATGTGGGAGGATTGCTTGATCCAGGAGTTTGACCCGGCCTGGGAAACATAGCAAGACTCTGTCTTTACAAAAAATAAAAAATGAGCTGGACATGGTGGTGTGCACCTGTAATTCCAGCTATTTGGGAAGCTGAGATGGGAGGATCCTTTGAACCCAGGAATTCAAGGCTGCAGTGAGCTATTATCGCACTGCTGCACTCTAGCCTGGATGACAGAGCGAGATCCTGTCTCAAAAAAAGAAAAAAAAAAGAAAAGACTTTTATAACTACTTTAGTTTAGAGTTAGTTAGAAAAGCAGTACTAGAAATGAGCATGATATATGTTTCACATCTGAAAAACTCTTAGAACATCTGATTTCTATCACCATTATGTATACATTACAATAATATCTATTATTTAGATTGGACAATATGTGTTGCTACTCTGTTTTTTATTACATTTGAAATATTTTACATATTCAGATTCTGTTGTTTATAATTTACTTTTTAAATAGTTATAAAATATTTAAATATATAATTTATCTTTCTGTTATTAAAACAGATATTCTAGCAAGAAACACTAGAGGGCGTTCACTGCTTTGTTCAAAGACATTGGTCCACTTCATATGCAGTTGTTCATATGTGATGCAATTTGTTAATACGCTTGAGAAATTAAGTATGAAAATTTTCATTTTCTAAAATATCTCAGCATATTATTGAATACTGAAACAACAAAAACCAAAAAGTGGATAAGTAGGTCACAGGGCACAAGAATATCTAATTCTTCGTATTGGAAACAAATCTTTAAATAATCTTTAATGTGACTTAATTTCTCTTATAATAAGTCAACAAATAATACAAAATATCAAGTTTTTAGCACTTCTAGCACAGAAAAAAAATTGATATAATTTTAGACTTACTTTTATTTTAAACGCACCTGGAATTTAAAAACGCAAATAAATTAGGTAGAAGCATCAATGAGTTAAATCAATCATTTCCAATTGTCATTTTATCACTGAAATTATCCTGCTTCTATTTCCATTCTCAAGTTTTCTTATTACACTTACCTATCCTTTTGCTCTCTGTTCAATTTAACTTATTTATGCATTCAATTATTTTATTGGGCACATTCTCTATGTATTAGTTTTGGGTTTGTAATTCTCAAAATACTGTGTGTATGCTACAACAAAATATGCTTATATAATTTGAGTAAGAACAAATCCAACTCCTCAAGAACTATATAGATGACAGAAAGAACAAGCAGTTTTTTTAGCCTCAGTTTCTTTTTTGATAGGTTTATATTTTATGTATTATTATTATTGTTTTTTTTTTGAAATAGGGTCTCACTCTGTCGCCCAAGCTGCAGTGCAGTGGCAGGATCTCAGCCTTCTGCAATTTCTGCTTCCTCGGCTCAAGCAATCCTTCCACCTCAACCTTCTGAGTAGCTGGGGCTACAGGCATGCACCACGACACCTGGCTAACTGTACTTTTAGTAGAGACAGGGTGTTGCCATGTTATCCAGGCTGGTCTTGAACTCTTAGGCTCAAGCAATCTGCCTGCCTTGACCTCTCAAGGTGCTGGGACTACAGGAGCCACTGTGCCCTGCTGATAGGTTTATTTTAGACTGGACATCTGGCTAAGTATTTATTGGCTTAAGTTTAGACCAAAATATGTAAAATAATCTGAACAATTTTATAGATAACTTTGTAACACCACATGGCTTAACAAAAACTTTAAAAAGCAAGTGTTTTCTTAACATTTTCACCCCTAATTTTTATGTGTAGAATTTTTAAAAATGCAAGTATCACAAATATGAATCTTAGCATATCTCTCCCCTGCCTTCAGGAACCCATTTTTAGACACAATAATCTAATAAAAGTTAAGTAAATTTTGTCCCTGCATGGTGGCTCACACCTGCAATCCCAGCACTTTGGGAGCCTGAGGTGGGCGGATCACGAGGTCAGGAGTTTGAGACCAGCCTGACCAACACGGTGAAACCCTGTCTCTACTAAAAATACAAAAATTAGCCAGGCGTGGTGGCGTGCACCTGTAATCCCAGCAACTTGGGAGGCTGAGGCAGGAGAATCCCTTGAACCCAGGAGGCAGAGGTTGCAGTGGGTTGAGATCACACCACTGCACTCTAGCCTGGGTGACAGAGTGAGACTCTGTCAAAAAAAAAAAAAAAAGAAAAAGAAAAAAGTAAATTTAAACTATGTGTGTGAAATCCTTTAAAAAGTATAAGTGCTGTATAAATGTAAGAAGCTGTCATTCTGGGGTTTAAATTTTGACTTTGGTATTTTATCAGCTCAGTGTTTCATCTGTAAAAATGAAAACAACGACTCATTTGATGACTTTCCTCCCTTTTTGTGTCAGTACTTTCCTGAGAAATGAGTCTAGCTGATGGATCGTGTCTAGATACTGCAGAAGGTGGGGAACCACATGAGGAGCAAGAAAGAAAAAAGCAAGGAAAAAACGACATGAAATTGAAAAAAAATTATAGAACTGTAGGAATGAATTTTTCAATTGCAATGTACCACTACCAACCTAAAAAGATGACTATTTACATGTCTTTTTAAGTCACTACCCTTACAGTACCTTGGTTTTCAAATTTCTGTGTGAGTTTTCTGTTTTATGGGTTTTCCCAAAACATTTTGAAACTTTCACTGGCTTCTTCTAATCTGCACTGTTTGTGATCTGTCTCCTATGTTCTGTCATGTGGGATTAGGAAATGCAATAATAAATTATATTAAACATAATTAGAAAAGCAAATCTGTTAGCATTCCAAAAAATATATTGATAGCTGACAAAGCGCTAGGAGCCCTCACTTTCAGCGTCTCCTTGGCCTCAGCGTCCACTCTGGCAGCGCTTGAGGGGCCGTTCAGCCCGCCACGGCGCCGTGGGAGCCTCTCTCGGAGCTGGCTGAGGCCAGAGCCCCCTCCCTCTGCTTGCCTGGAGGTGTGGAGGGAGAGAGGTGCGGTCAGGAACCTGGGCTGCGCGCCGCACTCGCGCGGGCCGGTGTGAGTTCTGGCGCACCGGGGCACGGGCTCAGTGGTCCCGCACACTGAGCGGCCTGCCGGCACCGCCGGCCCAGGGCAGTGTGGGGCTTAGCACCCGGGCCAGCAGCTGCCTAGGTTGTGCCTGGTCCCCTAGCGGTGCCGTCCTGCGGGGGCCTGCACTCAAATTCTCGCAGGGTTTGGCTGCCTCCCAGCGGGGCAGGGCTCCGGACCTGCAGCCCGCCGTGTCTGAGCTCCTCCCCCTGCGGTGGGCTCCTGCACGGCCTGAGCCTCCTCAACGGGTGCCGACCTCTCTGTGGCACCCGGTCCCATCGACAGCCCAAGGGTTGAAGAGTGCAGTCGCTGCTGGGGACTGGCGGGCAGCTCTGCCTGCAGGCTTGGTGCTGGATCCACTGGGTAAACCCAGCTGGGCTCCTGAACTGGATAGGGCCTTGGAGGCTTTTATATCTAGCGGGAGGATCCTATGTGCACCAATCAGCACTCTGTGTCTAGCTCAGGATTTGTGAATACACCAATTGGCACTCTGTATCTAGCAAACCTAGTGGAGACTTGGAGGACTAGCAATCTGTGACTCTGTGTCTCAGGATTATAAGCTCAAGGATTATAAATGCACTAATCAACACTCTGTGTCTAGCTCAAGGTTTGTAAATACACCAATCAGTACACTGTGTCTAGCTAAAGGTTTGTAAACGCACCAATTGGTACTCTGTATCTAGCTAACTAGCACTCTGTGACTCTGTGTGTAGCTCAAGGATTGTAAAGGTACCAATCAGCACTCTGTCAAAACGGGCCAATCAGCTCTCTGTAAAGTGGACCAATCAGCAGGATGTGGGTGGGGCCAGATAAGGGAATAAAAGCAGGCTGCCCCAAACGGCTCCGGTTTTCTTCCAGATGGTGGAAGCTTTGTCCGTTTGCTGTTTGCAGTAAGTCTTGCTGCTGCTCCCTTTTTGGGTCCACACTGCTGTTATGAGCTGTAACATTCAGCTGCTGTTATGAGCTGTAACACTCACTCATCCTGAAGGTCTGCAGCTTCGCTCCTGAAGCCAGTGAGACCATGAACCCACCAGGAAGAACAACTCCAGACGTGCTGCTGTCATGAGCTGTAACGCTTACCACCAAAGTCTGCAGCTTCACTTCTGACAGCGAGACCAGGAACCCACCAGAAGGAAGAAGCTCCGAACACATTTGAAAGTCTGAAGGAATAAAATCTGGACACACCATCTTTAATAACTGTTAACACTCACCGCGAGGGTCTGCGGCTTCATTCTTGAAGTCAGTGAGACCAAGAACCCACCAATTCTGGACACAATATGACTTTTGGAGTATTCTTTTTTTTTCTGTTTGTAGTTACCTTCTTTAGTGCAAAGATAATTAGGAAGTTTCACTAATAAACTTGCCCTCTTTTGATTGTGCAATTAGTTTTGAAGCAGCAAAGTACAATTGTACAATTAGTTCTGAGGCAGCAAAGTACAAATGGTGTATCTTTTTTTTTTGCAAACAATGACTCTGTTTCAGTCAGTGCTTTTGTTCAAATATTGTAGAGGTCTTTTGGTGTGGGATAAGGGTGTATTCTGGAAGTGAGCTGGTGGTGACATCAGAAACACAAGGAGTATATATTTTAAGAAGCACATTTCAGCTTTGAACAATAAGAACACTTCGACACAGGGTGGGGAACATCACACACGGGGGCCTGTCATGGGGTGAGGGTAGGGGGGAGGGATAGCATTAGGAGACATACTTAATGTAAATGATGAGTTAATGGGTGCAGCACACCAACATGGCACATGTACACATATGTGATAAACCTGCACGTTGTGCACATGTACCCTAGAACTTAAGGTATAATAGTAAAAAGAAGCACATTTCATTGTATAATTACTTTGATGTGTTCTTGATCATCATTTTACATTGAAATTTTGACTAACATTTAAAAGGGCCTGAGATTTTTAGATTCATTAGAAAGGGACTATAGGTTTAAAAGAAGGTCGAAAGACAAATTATTGGGCAGTTACTTTTGGCACAAAATGATGCTTTGTTTTGCAAAAGGAAATCTTGTACTGTAAGATTCCGGGATATATAGCACATAGGTTGATCTTTAAAAATTTTATTTACCCACATTTTGGGGGGACTATATTTACTTTGGAAATAGGGCATGTCTAGAACTATTTTTTCCCGTTTAATCTTGCTAATATGCTGAGCAACTCTTAGTTCTGATAACTACCAGAGAAAGTGAGGAGTTTAGGGTAACAGCATCCACTTACAGGGGAGCTTCTCTCACAGAATTCTGAGAGTCTCTGGGACTCTGAAAAAGTGAAAGAAACTTTCATGTCACCATACTCCTCGTAATCCTATAGTGCATGTCCAATTGCTTCCACTGACATTTGACTGCTCCAATATTCTGTCTTCCCCTTAAGCTATCGACATTATCTGGAACCTGCGTCACCCTCAGCCTGCCTGTCTGACTCTTCACTGTCAAGAGGCCTTGCTACACATGGTTTCTTTAGCTTTCTCCTTTTTTCCCTCAAAATATTCTATCTTGTAATCCCCTGATCAAAATCTTCAGAGACCCACTTGCATGTTTCAAACTGAGTATGTATCCTTCAGCCTGGTATTTAGGACCCTCTTTAATTGGTTGTCTCTGTATAACCTCTCATCAGTTATTTTATTCTCTACACTCAAGTCAAACTCATCAATTTGCTTTTTTTTTTCTTGAAAATGTGCTACATTTTCTCAGCTTTTCACATTTTCTCTCGCTGTTCTATTCACCAGTAATACTTTTTTTCATTTTCATCTGTAAAATTTCAAGCCATCTTCAAGATGCACCTAGATGCCAAGTTCTTTGTTAAGCCCTCCCTGTTCTCATTTGGATGTCACATCCCTTTCCCCCCCTGAATTATGCATTCAGCTTATGCCTTTACAAGGTCTTATATTAAGACCTACCTTATATTAAAGCTATTTTATATTTTTCTTGAATTCTGTTCTTGAGGACAGAAGGGTATCTTAATCCAAGTTTTGTCTTGTTTTTTTGAGAGTAGAGTTTTGTTTTTTTCATGCAATGTCTAAAACGAAGTTTGACTCACAGTAAGTGATCAACAAACATTTGTTCAGGTTGGTCTGGGCAACACAGTGAAACCCTGTCTCAAAAAAAAAAAAAAAAAATTAGCCTGGCATTGTGGTGCACACCTGCAACACCTGCAGTCCCAGTTATTCGGGAGATTGAGATGGGAGAATCTCTTCAGCCTGGGAGGCAGAGGTTGCAGTGAGCCGTGATCATGCCTTCGGCCTAGGTGACAGAGTGAGACCCTGTCTCAAAACAAAAAAAATACACACACAAAAAAGAAATAAAATATTTTTTGCATTATTTTTTGATAATGTGGGGTGAGTATAAAGATTGATTTTCAACAAAGCACAGTTCTGGAAACCATATTATAAAATAGATTGTTATAAAGTAGCTTACGTTTTTTGTATTGGAATGATATAATTCTCAGGGGCTTGATATGTGCCTGATCATCAATTTTGGCATAATATTACCAACAATATGTTTTAAAAAGCAAGACTTGGCCGGGCATGGTGGCTCATGCCTGTAATCACAGCAATTTGGGAGGCCGAGGCGGGCCGATCACCTGAGGTCAGGAGTTTGAGACCAACCTGGCCAACATAGCAAAACCCTGTCTCTACTAAAAATACAAAAATTAGCTGGGCATGGTGGCGTGCACCTATAATCCCAGCTACTCAGGAGGCTGAGGTAAGAGAATCACTTGAACCCGAGAGGCAGAGGTTGCAGTGAGCCGAGATCACACCATTGCGTGATCACACCCATCCAGTCTCGGTGACAAGAGCGAAACTCTGTCTCAAAAAAAAAAAGGCAAGTCTTCAAATTCAATAACTCTCAATAGTCATTTTCTCAGACTGTGAGTATAGTGTTGATTATATAGTGTTTTGAAAGTGGGCAGAATCACACAGAATCACCTTTTCCAAATATCCTCAGTTTATGACATGACAAAGAGGTTAAATGACTGCTCAAGGTTTTACAGCAGATTAGTGGCAGAACAGTGATTAAGACCCAAGTTTTCTGATCTCAGTTAAATACCTTCTTCAGGACTTTGTTGTATCTCTTTAATAAAATTCACAATATGAGTTTAAAGGTACTTTACCTATTCATTATACCAGGGTCTATGACAATTGTCTTGAAGTGTAAATATAGCTCATAAAATATTCCTATGAACCTATTCCTATGGTCTCTGAATGTATCTCCTCAGAATTCATATGTTGAAATGTAATTACCAAAGTGCTGGTATTAGGAGGTGAAGCTTTTTAGCGGTGATTGGATGAGTTCCCTTGTAAAAGAGACCCCAGAAACCTGCCTTGCCCCCTCCACCATATAACACAGTGAGAAACTGGAAGAGGGCATTTACCAGAACCCAGCCATGCTGGAACCGTGATCTTGGACTTCCCAGCCTCCAAAACTATGAGAAATAAACTTCTGTTGTTTATGAGCCCTCCAGTTGATGGTATTTGTTATAGCAGTATGAATGGACTAAGACACTTATTTTTCTTACCTAAATGTTATTTTAGTTTAATACAGTTGTGTATTGCTTAACAATGGGAATGCATTCTGAGAAATGCTCTGAGTTTATCATTGCATGAACATCATGGAGCGTATGTACACAAGCCTAGATGGCATATATAGCCTATGACATACCTAGGCTATATGGTATAGTCTATTGCTCTTTGGCTACATACCTGTAAAGCATATTACTGTATTGAATACTTTAGGCAATTACAACCATTGTGTAAGTAAACATAAAAAAGGTATAGTAAAAATATGGTATAAAACGTAAAAATGGTACACCTGTATAGGGCACTCACTATGAATGGAGCTTGTAGGACTGGGAATTGTTCTGAGTGAGACAGTGAGACAGTGGTGAGTGAATGTGAGGCCCAAGGACTTTATAAACACTGTACCCTTTGGCTACACTCGATGTATAAAAAATATTTTTCTTTCTTTAAAATGAATTAACCTTCGCTTACTGCAACTTTTTCTTACTTTACATGCTTTTAAATTTTTTTAAATTTATGGTCTCTTTTGTAATAACACTTAGCTTAAAACACAAATTGTACAGCTGTGAAAATATTTTTCTTTATATTCTTATTCCATGTGTTTTTTTCTATTAACATTTTTAAACTTTTACTTTCTAAACTTTTTTGTTAAAAGTGAAGACAAAAACACACACATTAGCCTAGGCCTGGACCCAAAGCGCTCCATGGCCTCTATAATATTCATGCCATCTTTCACCTTGCTAACGACCACATGCTTGCCATCCAACCACTCTTGGCGGTGCAGATGAAGAACTGGGAACCGTTTGTGTTGGGTACAGCATTTGCCATGGACAAGATGCCAGGACCTGTATACTTTAGGATGAAGTTCTTGTCATCAACTTTCTGTCGATGGACTTGCTACCAGTGCCATTATGGCGTGTGCCATCACCACCCTGACACATAAACCTTGGAATAATTCTGTGAAAGCAGGGACCCTTATAACCACATCCTTTCTCTCCAGTGCTCAGAGGATGAAAGTTTTCTGCTGTCTTCAGAACCTTGTCTGCAAACAGCTGGAAGGAGATGCGGCCCAAGGGCTCACTGTGGACAGTGTGGAAGAACATGGTGGGGGTTGACCATGGTTGATAGTACGGGGCTCCTGGCGGCGGCGGCGGCATCTGCAAAGCGTCCTTTCCCAGATTTTCTATAGTAAACTATGCATTAAACTCATTCCATTGAACAATCTTTTTTTTTTTTTTTTATACTTTAAGTTCTAGGGTACATGTGCATAACGTGCAGGTTTGTTACATATGTATACATGTGCCATGTTGGTGTGCTGCACCCATCAACTCGTCAGCACCCATCAATTCGTCATTTATATCAGGTATAACTCCCAATGCAATCCCTCCCCCCTTCCCCACCATGATAGGCCCCGACGTGTGATGTTCCCCTTCCCGAGTCCAGGTGATGTCATTGTTCAGTTCCCACCTATGAGTGAGAACATGCGGTGTTTGGTTTTCTGTTCTTGTGATAGTTTTCTAAGAATGATGGTTTCTAGCTGCATCCATGTCCCTACAAAGGATGCAAACTCATCCTTTTTTATGGCTGCATAATATTCCATGGTGTATATGTGCCACATTTTCTTAATCCAGTCTGTCACAGATGGACATTTGGGTTGATTCCAAGACTTTGCTATTGTGAATAGTGCCGCAATAAACATACGTGTGCATGTGTCTTTATAGCAGCATGATTTATAATCCTTTGGGAATATACTCAGTAGTGGGATAGCTGGGTCATATGGTACATCTAGATCTAGATCCTTGAGGAATCGCCATACGGTTTTCCATAATGGTTGAACTAGTTTACAATCCCACCAACAGTGTAAAAGTGTTCTTATTTCTCCACATCCTCTCCAGCACCTGTTGTTCCATTGAACAATCTTTAAAAAAATGCATCTATGGAGAACGGAACTATCATGAATCTAGGCCTCCCGAAATCTAGGCATCCTGCCTTCTCTTTTTTTCTTGAAGACTTGGTGTAGAAACAGGAAAGAGTGATAATATTTGTAGTTTCTATTTGTTGTAACAAGACATCGTTGGACTCTCAGTGGCTAAGTGCAATGTAGGCTTTTTTTTTTTCACTCATGTCACAGTTTACAGCAGGTCAGGAAGCTTTTCTGGTCAACTCTCTTCTCAGTGGTGCTTTAGGCGTCTGAGCTCTTTCCTCAGTGTGGTTCTGCCATCTTGGAGTTCTTATGTCCGGCCCCATAGACAGTGAAAAGAGAAAAGAGAGAGTGAGAGAGAAAGAAGAGGAAGAGAGATTGACAGACGGATTTGAAAGAGAGGTTGACAGAGACAGAGGTGGGAGAGGGAGAGACTGAAACAGAGAGAGAGAGAGAGAGAGAGAGAATGAGAGATTGTGTGAGAACTTTTTGTACGATTAGATTTAGAAGTGATAGAAGTCTTTCTACTTTGTTTTTACTTACATTCCTTAGTCTAGAGCTAGTCACATAAGCCTACCTGTGTGTCCAGAAGGAAAATGCAAATAATTTGATGCATACAAAATATTGTTCTTGCCATAGTATACAGATAGATAGAGTTAGATACATAGATACACAGCAATATATAGAGACAAAGAGATACAGGCTTTAAAAATAATTGCAGATTATTTATTTATTTAATTAATTTTTACTCTTTCCTATTGCCTCATTGATATGGTTTGGCTCTGTGTCCCCACCCAAATCTCATATCGAATTGTAATTACCAGTGTTGGAGGAGAGGCCTGGTGGGAGGTGACTGGATCATGGGGACGGATTTCCCCCTTGCTGTTCTTGTGATAGTGAGTGAGTTCTCACGGGATCTGGTTGTTTGAAAGTGTGTGGCCTTTCCGCTTCCCACTCTTCCTCCTGTTCTGCCTGTGAAGAAGGTGCTTGCTTTTTCTTCACCCTTCTGCCATGATTGTGAGTTTCCTGAGGCCTCCCCAACCATGCGTCCTGTACAGCCTGCACAACTATGAGTAAATTAAACCCTTTTAGTCATAAATTACCCAGTCTCACTTTCTTTATGGCAAAGTGAGAACAGACTAGTACACTTGCTAAGTGAGTATCTTTAGATTTCTGGTATAGAAAACAATAGAATAATGAGTAAAGAATTTGAGAAATGAAATACAGCTTATTATTAGCTTGAAGAAGCAGAGCAGAATACCGAATAGCAGGGTTTTATTTTTAGGTTTTAAATGAGACAATTTATAAATTAAGCTTAAATCATATCCAATATTGGATTTATTGAAGTCTGTAGCCAGAAGAAGAATTGGAAGTTAGACAAGTTTCTTTAAAAAATAAACTCCACAAAACAAGGCTTAAAGCCGGCAGTGTGTTGGTAACTTGCTTGGGCAGCAGTTAGGGTGGGAGGAAACCCTGATTTGTAGCATTTGCTGATTTCTGCAGTGTAAATGTTTCCACCAATGCCACACTTGAAAAATTAATTAACAGTTAATAATTAGCCCTCGAAGCCAGAACTAGCCAGGGTAGCAGACCACTCCTTAAACTCTACTACCACAATCAAGCCCAGGAAACACTTTCTCTGTTTTATTGTGCAGGCAATTAACAGCCACCACAGCTGCCCTCTCCACCTCCACCACCGCAACTGCCACATATTGGTGCTTTCAATGGGCCATGCCCTGTGCTAGGCATTATGAAGACAATCTCTTCAAATCCTCACAACTATGCTTTGAGGTAAGTATTATCAATATTGTTTCCATCTTACAAATGAGAAAAATGAAGATTTGACTATTCCAAAGTCAAATAGTGAGTAAGTAGCAGAGCCACGATTAAAAACATATATAAATCTTAATTTAGCCTAAAACTAGGAATGCTTCAAAGCTAGTATCTGTAGCAAATACCTTGCCATCTAGGGAATAAAAAATTACATTTAGGAAGCTTCTATGGGGGGATTTTTGAGAAATTTCGAAGAACAAAATGCTGTCATTTGAGACTCATACTGCTATTACTCTCAAACTTCAACTGGCATTGAAGTGTTACAAGTGCTCTTAATATATCACTTTTATTTTAGGTTTTGAAAATATTTGTACAGTACAGGCATATTTTATTTTATTGTGTTTTGCTTTATTGCATTTTGCAGATAGTTCTTTTTTATAAATTGAAGGTTTGTGGCAACCCTATGGGGACCGTTTTTCCAACAGCATGTGCTTACTTCATGTCTCTGTGCCATATTTTGGCGATTCTTGCAATATTTTAGCTTTTTCATTACGATCATATCTGTCGTGGTTATCTGTAATCAGTGATCTTTGATGTTACTATTATAATTGCTTTGAGACACTATGAATCACACCCATAAACAACAGTGAACTTAAGCGATAAATATTGTGTGTGTTTTGACTGTTCCACCTATTGGCCATTCCTTCATCTTTCACCTTCTCCTTAGGCATCCCTATTCCCTGAGACATAACAATATGGAAATAGGGCCAATACTAACTCTACAATAAATGTTCAAGTGAAAGGCATGGTAGCAAATCTCTCACTTTAACTCAAAAGGTAGAATTGATTAATCTTTTTGAGGAAGGCATGCTGAAAGCCAAGATAGGCCAAAAAGCTAGGCCTCATGCACTGAACAGCTTAGTTGTGAAAAGAAAATTCTTGAAGAAAATTAAAAGTGCTACTCGCGCCTGTAGTCCCAGCTACTCGGGAGGCTGAGGCAGGAGAATGGCGTAAACCCGGGAGGCGGAGCTTGCAGTGAGCTGAGATCCGGCCACTGCACTCCAGCCTGGGTGACAGAGCGAGACTCTGTCTCAAAAAAAAAAAAAAAAAAAAAAAAAAAAAGTGCTACTCCAGTGAACACATGAATGAGAAGAAAATGAACAGCCTTGTTGCTGATATGCAGAAAGTTTGAGTGGCCTGGATAGATCAAACTAGCCACAACATTCCCTCACGCCAAAGCCTAATCCAGAATAAGGTCCTAACTGTCTTCAATTCTAAGCTTAGAGAGGGAAGGAAGCTATAGAAGAAAAGTTGGAAGCTAGCAGAGTTTGGCTCATGAGGTTTAAGGAAAGAAGACATCTCCATAACATAAAAGTGCAAGGTGAAGCAGCAAGTGCTGATGGAGAAGCTGCAACAAATTACCCAGAAGATCTGGCTAAGATAATTGATGAAGGTGTCTACACTAAACAATAGACTTTGAATGTAGACAAAAGAGCCTCCTGTTGGAAGATGTCATTAGGACTTTCATAGCTAGAGAGAAGTCAATGCCTGGGTTCAAAGCGTCAAAGGACAGGATGACTCTCTTATTAGGTGCTAATGCAATTGGTTACTCTCAGTTGAGGCCAATGCTTATTTATCATTCCCCAAATCCTAGGACCGTTAAAGTTATGCTTAATCTTCATTGCCTGTGCTGTATAAATGGAACAACAAAGCCTGGATGACAACACGTCTGTTTACAGTAAGGTTCAATGAATATTTTAAGTCCACTATTGAGATTTACTGTTCAGAAAACAAGATTCCTTTCAAAATATTACTGCTCATTGACAATGTACCTAGTCCCCTGAGACTTCTGAAGGAGATGTAGAAGGAGATTAATGTTGTTTTCATACCTGGTAACACAGCATCTATTCTGTGGCCCATGGATCAAGGAGTCAATTTGACTTTCAAGTGTTATTATTTAAGAAACACGTTCTATAAAGTTATTGCTGCTATAGATAATGAGTCCTCCGATGGATCTGAGCAAAGTAAGTTGAAATCTTCTGGAAATGATTCACCATTCTACATGTCATTAAGAACATTCATGATTCATGGGAGGAGGTCACAATATCAACATTAACAGGAATTTGAAAGAAGTTGATTCCAACCTTCATGAATGACTTTGAGAGGTTCAGACTTCAGTGGAAGACATAAATGCAGATGTGGTGGGAATATCAAGAGGCCTAGAATTAGAAGTGAAGCCTGAAGATGGGACAAAACTGCTGATATAACTTTAACAGAGGAGGAGTTGCTTCTTAAGGATGAACAGTTTTTTACAGTTTTCTTTATTTATATTTATATCTTCAGCTGATCTTTTAGATTTGGGGGTACATACGCAGGTCTGTTATCTAGGGAATATTGTGTGATGCTGAGGTCTGAGGTACAAATGATGCCATCATCCAGGTACTGAGCACAGCATCCAATAGTTAGTCCCTCAACCCTTCACCCTACCCTACCTCCTAGTAGTCCCTAGTTTCCATTGTTGCCATCCCTACATTCATGAGTATCCAGTGTTTAGCTCCCATTTGTAAATGAGAACAAGCAGTATGTGCTTTTCTGTTCCTGTGTTAATTTACTTAGGATAAGGGCCTGCAGCTGCATCCATGTTGCTGCAAAGGACATGATTTCATTCTTTTTTATGGCTGCATAGTATTCCATGGTGTATATGGACCAAATTTTTTTTATTCAATATACTGTTGATGGTCACCTAGATTGATTCCATGTCTTTGCTATTGTGAATAGTGCTCTGATGAACATATGAGTGCATGGGTGTCTTTTGGGTAGAGAGATTTGTTTTCTTTTGGATATATACCCAGTAATTGGATTGCAGGGTTGAATGGTAGTTCTGTTTTAAGTTCTTTGAGAAATCTTCAAACTGCTTTCCACAGTGGCTGAACTAATTTACATTCCCATCAACAATGTATAAGCATTCCTTTTCTCCACAGCCTCACTAGCATCTGTTGTTTTTTGACTTTTTAATAATAGCCATTCTGACTGATGTGAGATGGTATCTCATTGTGGTTTTAATGTGCATTTCTCTGATGATAGTGATGTTGAGCATTTTTTCATATGTTACTGGCTGGTTGCATGTCTTCTTTTGAGAAGTGTCTGTTCATGTCTTTTCCCTGATGTTTAATGGAGTTAATTGGTTTTAATTGTTCAATTGTTTAAGTTACTTATAGATTCTGGATATTTTACCTTTATTGGATGTGTACTTTATTTATACTTTCTCCCATTCTGTAGGTTATCTGTTTACTCCATTGATAGTTTATTTTGCTGTGCAGAAGTACTTTAATTTAATTAAGTCCTACTTGTCAATTTTTGTTTTTGTTGCAATTGCTTTGCTAACTTACTCATAAATTATTTCACAAGGCCAATGTCCAGAATGGTGTTTCCTAGGTTTTCTTCTATGATTCTTATTGTTTGAAGTATTACACTTAAATCTTTAATCCATCTTGAATTAATTTTAGTATCTGGTAAAAGGTAGGGGTCCAGTTTCATTCTTCTACATATGGCTAGCCAAATATTTCAGCTTCATTTATTGAATAGGAGTCTTTTCTCCATTGCCTATTTTTGTTGACTTTGTTAAGATCAGATGGGTGTAGGTGTGCAGCTTTATTTCTGGGATCTCTATTCTGTTCCATTGGCTGTGTGTCTGTTTTTGTATCAGTACCATGCTGTTTTGGTGACTGTAGCCTTATAGTGTAATTTGAAGTTGGGTAATGTGATACCTCTGGTTTTCTTCTTTTTACTGAGGATTGCTTTGGCTATTCAGGCTCTTTTTTGCTTCTGTGTGAATTTTAGAGTAGCCTTTTTTAGTTCTGTGAAAAATTATGTTGGTAGTTTGATAAGAATAGCATTGAATTTATAGATTGCTTTTGGCAATATGTCCATTTTAACAATATCGAATCTTTCAAGCCATGATCATGGATGTTTTCCATTTGTATATGTCATCTTTGAGCAGTGTTTTGTAGTTCTCCTCTTAGAGATCTTTCACCTCCTTAGAGGTATTCTTTGATATTTTCTTTTGTGGCTACTATAAATGTTTTACTTTGGTTCTCAGCTTGAATGTTATTGGTGTGTAGAATTGCTGCTGATTTTTGTACATTGATTTTGTATCCTGAAACTGTACTGAATTCATTTATCAGTTTCAGGAGCCTTTTGGTGAAATTTTTAGGTTTTGTACATATAGATTTACATAATCAGTGAAGAGAGTTAGTTTGACTTCTTTTCCTATTTGGATGCCTTTTATTTCTTTCTCTTGCCTAATTCCTCTGGCTAGGACTTCCAGTACTATGCTGAATAGGAGTAAGAGTGGGCATCCTTGTCTTGTTCTAGTTCTCAAGGGGAATGCTTCCAGTTTTTGCCTGTTCAATGTGATGTTGGCTGTGGGTTTGTCACAGATGACTCTTATTATTTTGAGGTATGATTCTTTGATGCCTAGTTTCTTGAGGATTTTTATCATGAAGCAATGTTGGATTTTATTGAAAGCTTTTTCTGCATCTATTAAGATGAATATATGATTTTTGCTTTTAATTCTGTTTAAGTGGTGAATCATATTTATTGATTTGCATATGTTGAATCAATCTTGCATCTCAGGAGTAAAGCCTACATTTATTTATTTATTTATTTGAGATGGGGTCTTACTTTGTCATCCAGGTTGGAGTGCAATGGCATGATCTTGGCTCATTGCAACCTCTGCCTCCTGGGCTCAAGTGATCCTTTCTCCTCAGTCTCCTGAGTAGCTGGGACTATAGGCGTGCATCACCACATCTGGTTAATTTATTTTTGTAAAGACAGGGTTTTATCGTGTTTCCCAGACTGATCTAGACCTCCTGGACTCAAACAATCTGCTTGCCTCAGCTTCCCAAAGTGCTGGAATTACAGGCATGGGCTCCCATACCTGGCCTGACGCCTCCTTTTTGATGTGCTGTTGAATTTGGTTTGCTAATCTTTTGTGGAGAATTTTTGTGCTGATGTTCATCAAGGATATTGGATTATAGATTTCCTTTTTAGTTGTCTTTGCCAGGTTTTGGTATCAGGGTGATGTTGAATTTGTAGAATGAGTTAGGGAGGAGTCACTCCTCCTTCATATTTTGGAATGGTTTCAGTAGAATTGGTGCCAGCTCTTCCTTGAGTAGAATTTGACTGTGAATCCATTGGGTTTGTGGCTTTTTGGTTGGTAGGTTTTATTTTATTTTGGTTTTTTGAGATAGGGTCTCACTCTATCAGCTAGGCTGGAGTGCAGTGGACCTATCATGGCTCACTGCAACCTCAACCTCCTGGGCTCAAGCAATCCTCCTGCCTAAGCTTCCTGAGTAGTTTTGTTTGTTTATTGTTACTGATTGAATTTTGGAACTTGATATTGGTCTGTTCAGGGCTTAAGTTTCTTCCTGATTCAATCTTAAGAGGTTGTGTGTTTCCAGAAATTTATCTATTTCCTCCATATTTTCAAGATTGTGTGAATAGAGGTGTTCATAATAGTTTCTGAGGATCTTTTGTGCTTCTGTGGGATTGGTTGAAATGTCCTTTGTCATTTCTGATTGTACTTATTTGGATCTTCTCTCTTTGTTAATCTAGCTAGCTGACTATCAAAATCATGCTTATCCTTTCAAAGAACAAAGTTTTGATTTCACTGATGCTTTGTAGAAAGTTTTGGCACTCTATTTCAGTTCTGCTTTAATTTTAGTTAATTTTTTTCTTCTGCTAGCTTTGAGGTTGGTTTGTTCTTATTTTCCTGGCTTCTCTGTGTGTGATATTAGACTGTTAATTTGAGATCTTCCTAACTTTTTGAGGTAGGTGTTTAGTGCTATAAACTTTCCTTTAGCACTACTTTTGTTGCATTCCAGAGATTTTGGTATATGTGTCTCTGTTTTCATTTATTTCAAAGAATTTTTAGATTTCTGCCTTAATTTCATTGTTTACCCAAATGTAATTTAGGAGCAAGTTGTTTAATTACACATGTAATTGTGTGGTTTTTACATATCTTCTTGGTATTGATTTCTATTTTTATTCCACTGTGGTCTGACTGTATGGTTGGTATGATATTAAGTTTTTTTTGAATTAATTGAGACTTGCTTTATGACTAAGCATATGATCAATCTTGGCACATGTTCTGTGTGCAAATGAAAAGAATGTATATTCTGTGGTTGTTGAATGGAGTATTCTGTAGATACCTATTAGATCATACAGGTAAAGTGTTGAATTTAAGTTCAGAATTTTTTTTTTGTTAGTTTTCTGCCTTGATGATTTGTCCAGTGCTGTCAGTCTGGGGTTGAAGTCCCCTATTATTATTGTGTGGCTACCCAAGTCTTTTCATAGGTCTAGAAGTACTTGTTTTATGAGTCGCATGGTCTAATGTTGGGTGTGTATATATTTAGGATAGTTAAGGCTTCTTGTTGAATAGAACACTTTATGTAATGCCGTTCTTTGTCACTTTTTACTCTTATTGGTTTAAAATGTTTTATCTGACATAAGAATAGCTACTTCTTTTTTTCTTTTCCATTTTTGTGATAGACCCCTCTCTAATCCTTTAGTTTGAGCCTGTGAGTATTGTTACATGTGAGATGGGGTCTCTTGAAAACAGTAGAGGAATGAATCTTAATTTTTTATCCAGCTTGCTAGTTTGTGCCTTCTAAGTGGGGCATTTAGACTGTTTACATTCATGGTTAATATTGATATGTGATGTTTTGGTTCCATCATGAAATTGTTAGCTGGTTGCTTTGCTGTTTCTATTGTGTGATTGCACTACAGGGTCTATGGGCTATGCACTGAGGTATGTTTTGTGGTTGGAGGCTTTTTTTTTTTTAGTTTCCATTTTTAACACTCCCTTAAGGATCTCTTGTAAGGCTGGTATAGTGGTAACAAATTCCTTTAGTTTTGCCTTCTCTAGAAAATATTTTATTTTTCTTTTGCTTAAGTAGCTTTGTTTGGTGAGATATAAAATTCTTGGTTGGAATTTCTTTTATTATCTTACTGTTTTTTGAGACAGAGTCTCACTCTGTCACCCAGGCTGGAGTGCAGTGGCACAATCTTGGCTCACTGCAACCTCTGCTTCCAGGGTTCAAGCAATTCTCCCACTTCAGCCTCCTGAATAGCTGGGACTACAGGCACATGCCTCCACACCTGGCTAATTTTTGTATTTTTGGTAGAGATGGGGTTTCACCATGTTGGCCAGGCTGGTCTCAACTCTTGACCTCAAGTGATCCCCCTAACTCTGCCTCCCAAAGTTCAGGGATTGCAGGGGTGAATCACCATGCCCAGCTGGAATGTCTTTTCTTTAAGAATGCTGAAAATAGACCCTCAATCTCTCCTGGCTTTGTAAACTTCCCACTGAGAAGTTTGTTGTTAGCCTGATGGGGTTCCCTTTGTACCTGATCTGACCATTTTTTCTAGCTGTCTGTAAGATTTTTTCTTTAGTATTGGCTTTGGACAATCTGGTGAATGCATGCCTTGGTGATGTTCTTTTTGTAAAGTATCTTATGTATACTCTCTGGATTGTTTATATCTGAATGTCTACCTCTCTAGCAAGATTAAGGAAATTTTCTTGAATTATTCCCCCAAATGTGTTTTCCAGGTTATTCCCTTTATTCCTTTCAGGAATGCCAATAATATGTAGGTTTGGTCACTTTACATAATTCTATATTTCTTGAAGACTTTGTTCATTTTTTAAAGTTCTTTTTTATTTATAGTTGTGTGATTGGGTTAGTTAAAAAGATCAGTCTTCAAGCTCTGAAATTCTTTCTTCTGCTTGGTCTAGTCTATTAATAAAACTATCAATTGTGTTTTGAAATTCCTTAAGTGAGTTTTTCAGCTCTAGAGCTCTGATTTCTTTTGAAACTGTTTATTTCTTCCATCATTTCCTGTATTGCTTTAGAAATTTCTTTGTGTTGTTTTCAACCTTGTCTTCAATCTCATTGAGCTTCCTTACAATCCATGCTTTGAATTATTTATATGTCATTTCTGAGTTTCCATCTTTTTCAGGGACCATTACTGGAGAGCTAGTGTGATTTTTTGGTGGTGCCACTACATTCAGATTTTGGTGGTGCCAGAATTCTTGTGTTGGTTCCTTCCCATTTGGATACGCTGGCACTTCAAAATTTTGTAATTATTTTAGTGCAGGTAGAATTTTTTCTTCTTTACCTATGATACTTTTTGTTCTTTCCTTTTCCCTTTCTCCGTGCTTCCTAAAGGGTGTGGCTGTAGAGAATGCAGGGTAGGGTCTTTTGACTTTGTAGCCTCATGCACTTCTCTTGGCAGCTTTTATGTTGGGCTGTGCAGTTCAACCTACAAGCCAGTAGATGGTGCTTATAGGTAAGAACTGGCTGCAGCCAATGCTGCTGGGTATATACCTGGTCCTTGTTTACTGGGAGATGCTCTCTGTTATCTAAGACAATGGGCTGGTTTGTGGAATGCACAGTAGTCTAAGCTTCTTGCTCAGCCCTGAGGGTGTGAGGGCCAAAGTAGTTTATTGAGATGGAATTTACTCCTGGTAAAGAGTCTGTGAACATTGTTGAAGTGCCAGCAAAGGATTTAGAATATTTCATAAACATAGTTCATAATGTGACAGCAGGGTTTGAGAGGATTGCCTACAATTTTGAAAGAAGTTCTATTGTGGGTAAAATGCTATCAAATAGCATTACTGGTAATAGAAAAATCTTTCATGAAAGGCAGTGTCAATTCATACAGCAAACTTCATTGTTATCTTTTTTTAATTTAAAGGAATTTAATTTAGCAATGAATGGTTCATGTATCAGGCAGCCTCTTGAGCTAGAGTAGGTTCTGAGACTCCCCACTGGTGTCATTTTTTTTTTTTTTTTTTTTTTTTTTGAGATGGAGTTTCGCTTTTGTTGCCCAGGCTGGAGTGCAATGGTGCGATCTCGGCTCACTGTAACCTCCACCTCCTGGATTCAAGTGATTCTCCTGCCTCAGCCTCCCAAGCAGTTGGGATTACAGGTGCCTGCCACCACGCCCAGCTAATTTTTGTATTTTTTAGTAGAGATGGGGTTTTACCATTGTTGGCCAGGGTAGTCTCAAATTCCTGACCTCAGGTGATCCACCTGCCTCGGCCTCCCAAAGTGCTGGGATTACAGGTGTGAGCCACCGTGCCCGGCCCCCATTGTTGTCTTATTTTAAGAAATTGCCACAGCCACTCCACCCTTCATCCACCACCACTTTGATCAGTTAGCAGTCCTCAACATCCAGGCAAGACCCTCCACTAGCAAGAAGATTATGACTTGCTAAAGTTCAAATGATTGTTAACAATTCTTAGTAATAAAGTATTTGAAAATTAAGGAATGTGCATTGTTTTTCTAGACATAATGCTGTTGCTCACTTAATAGACTACAGGATAGTATAAAGGTAACTTATATGTACTGGGAAACAAAACATTTGTGTGACTGACTTTATTACAATATTTCCTTTATTATGGTGGTCTGGAACCAAACTGGCATATATCTTCAAGGTATGCCTATATATTTTTCTTTAGTTCTTTTTGTTTTTATCCAGAGGATTTTTATGTATAAAAAAAGCTTCGTTCATTCAGCACATTTAGTGTTGTCTGCAGATCATGACTTTGGGCACATCAAACGCTAAAACATGTCCACTTTACTTTGCGTGGACATGTTTTAAGTAATTATAGTTCTGTTGACCTCACTTTTGCATTCCAGGTCTAAATTTCTAACCCAGTTACATAGCTGTTCGTGGGCAACATGGGCGTCTCCAATGTGGTGAGATACTTAGACTCCCTTAACTGTGTCTTCCTGTTGGCTACCTAAGTTCCGCCTCTGGAAGAATCACATTTATAAACCATTTTGTGGCATGTCATTTAAAAATCTTTCTCATTATCTTATGTAGATGGAGAAACTTACTCATTTCATATTAATTTCAGATGCACAGAAGCATTAACCTTAGAAGAGAGAAGGCACCCAATAATAGTTCAATTCTTTTGTTTGAGGTCGGTTTTACAGTTAGACTTTTAAAAACTTTATCCCCAAATCTGTGGTTGTTCTTATGCAGCATAGTAGAGATGCAGTAGCATATGTGACCTAAATATGCAACCAATTGTGTACACTCTGTGGAAAGACAGTAAACTCATTAGGTCTTGCTCTGATGGTAGTATCCTGTTAAATTTTCCAGAAAAAGAACGATACATGTGACATTTTAAATATCAGCTTACATATGCTTCATCAGTGTGCAATTGTTATTTAATTATTATAGCATTTTCTTATCAATCTAAAGTCATTTAAATAATTCTTTATATATGAAATTAGATAAAATCTGAAGAGAGATGATAAAGAATAGTTGATAAACCATAAGGGATCATATAAGACAAAATGAGTCTTATTTATTTAAACGGAAGGAAGGAAGGAACACTTAAAATGATGTGTCTGTTGAGGGTGGTGTATATGTATATATGCACATAGGTGTGGGTGAAATTTTTTTTCTCGAACATATTTTATGTTACATTATAAATGGAACTCAGTCTTTTCAAAAAATCAATCCAGGAAGAGAATGGTATCATAGAAGTCTTTAGATTGCCTGCAAAATAAAGTGTTAGTTGAGACAATTTGCACAAATGCCAACACTGTTGGGGAAGAATTTGGACCAAGTCTTGGTATATGTTGTTTAGCATACAAAGGGAACAAATGCCACCAATTTTGCTTATTCTGAGTGTAATTTTTCCTAACTTAGCCATAAAACAGGTCTTCAGTCAAACACGATTTTAGCAATTTGCTCAATTTTAGACTATGTGAAATCAGTTGGCAAGCAGGACATCATCTAAATATTTTAAGCATCACGGAGAAAGTTATAACAAAAACCCAATGGTAATACTATTGTGGCCTTTTTAATTGGGTAAGCATTTTAACCTGGTGTGTATACTTCTGAAAATACAACTGTATCAATCAGGGTTCAACCAAAGAAGCAGAACCAGTGGGAGGTATGTATTAAGAGATTTATTGTAAGGAATTGGCTTATGGGTTGTGTGGAAGCTGTCTATACAAGCCCGAAATCTGTAGGGCAGGCTGTCCACAGGTGAAATTTCCTCTCTAGGGAAGTCTCAACTCTGCTTTTTAAGGCCTTTCAACTGATTCAATCAGGCCCACCAGATTATCTCGGTTAGTTTTCCTTATTAAAGTCCATTGATTATGGACTTCACAGTCACATCTACAAAATGCCTTCCAGCAACACACGGATTAGTGTTTGAATAACTGGGGACTGTAGCCTAGCCAAGCTGACATATCAAAAGACTGTTACACTAACCTAAAGAAATAAGCATAAATATAGAAAAAGCTTTCTGCGCAAATCTGTTCACTTTTGCTAAAAACCTGGAAATTGTAAAATATTGAGTAATAGGTAAGTAGTTAAATTATGACACATTTATATGAGAGATATGTTATTAAAATAATGTTTTTTAATTATATAGAAGATTTTTAAAGTTTCATAATGTTAGTTAAAAATTCAGGACACAAATGTGTGATTATTGCTTTAATCATTTTAATAGAAAAAATGAATATTCAGCAAAATGTCAGAAAGAGTATCTTTGGGCACCAAAAATCACGATTACTGATTTTTTTCCTTTCTACATTTGCATTTTTCAAATTCAAAGAAGCATCTATTACTTTTATAATAGGAAAATTACTGTTCTAAAAATGAATGTTACGAATTTTCAAAATATCATGCTAAGGACATTTGCATTTCCATTAAGCCAGTTGATTTTTAAATTTTTTTTGCCAATAAACTTGTAAGGTTGTTATTAAAGTTGTTTAAACTTGTATGCCATGTCACTATCATAAATTAGGGCAGGAATACACCACTTGCCTTGTGCCCTTTTAAGAAAGGAAGAAAAAATATAGGTCTCAAATTTATAGGAATTCTTTATTACAAGTAAAAAATTCTCTGGCTAACTTATTTGTAAAAATGTTTTCTAGCTTTAACAAACTTTAACAAGAATAAAACTTTAATAAAAGTTCAAAGTTTGATGAATTATTAAGCATAATCTTATTTATTAGAATTTACAAAGAACTTCTTGAAACAGATTATGTTATTGCAAACATGATCACATAGAAAGGCTGTGTATACTCCTTTGGGATAGTTGTTTCTTTTCTTCCTTTCTTTTTTTTTTTTTTGAGACAGGGTCTGGCTCTGTTGCTCAGGCTGGAGTGCAGTGTCTTAATCATGGCTCACTGCAACCTCCGCCTCCCAGGCTCAAGAGATCCTCCCACCTCAGCCTCCCAAGTAGCTGGGACTACAGGTGCACACTATCATGCTTGGCTAATTTTTGTATTTTTTGTAGAGACAAGATTTCATCATGTTGCCCAGGCTGGTCTCGAACTCCTGAGCTCAAGCAATTCGCCCAACTTGGCCTCCCAAAGTGTTGGGATCACAGGTGTGAGCCACCACGTCCTGCCTATGTTTCATTTGTAAGTAGAAATAGACAAAATAAAACCATATACTCTGTATTATCCCAACTATGTATGAAATGTGTGTGTGTGTGTGTGTGTGTGTATGTATGTGTGTGTAATACAACATATCGTTAACAAAGATTATGTATGTGTGGTGAAATTATTTTTATTTTTTTCTGTATTTTCCAAACTTTTTCTAATATTACCGTTGTGATCATGCAAACAAACTTTAAGAGTAGTCTTTAAGTGGAATAAAGAGAGTGACATCAGCAAGACAGAGCAGGACAGAGGACTAGAGACACGTGGCATTTGCCACCACCCCAACCCCCCAAGAAAGGACCAAGGCAATGAATAAACGGCTACAATTTGACAGAAGTCTCAAAGGGAGAGTGCTGGAGTGCAACAGGTGAGTGAAGAGATGCCTGTAGTGATTAAAAAGCCCAGAAGGGCATCTCTGCTGCTCCATCTTCCCAGGCTGGATTGGCTCAGAGTTAGGAGGGACTTCCCCTGTGGGAAGAAAGTAAGCAGAAGAACCTCACTAGCCCTCATTGTTGTTGCAAACACCTACAGTGCTCACTACAAGAGATCCCATCGTCATCACAAGCACTGAGCCCGATTTAGGGAGTGCTAGGAATTTACACAGCTGCATTACTCCAGATTAAGAGCACAAAGTGTGCACTCCCAACTCCTGACTTCACTCTCAACCCCTGTGACTTAAGCTGCTGCAGTATGGTGCCATTTTGAGACCAGAGGCACTTCTGCAGTGCACCTTGCTTTGGGAGCCAGTAGCCACTGAACGTTTCCAGCCATGAAGCTCTGTCTCTCTTCCACTAAGACCACATGGTAGTATAGAGCCACATGGGTGACTGCAATGACATGACCCTGGCTGCATGGAGCCTGGGTCCAGGACAGGCTGTGACTCGGGTCCCGCGTGGCCAGGAAACCAACCTCTGTTGAATGTGGTGGCTCACAACTGTAATCCCAGCACTTTGGGAGGTCGAGGTGGGCAAATTGCTTAAGCTCAGGAGTTCAAGACCAGCCTGGGTAACATGGTGAAACTCTGTCTCTACAAAAAATACAAAAATTAACTAGGCATAGTGGTGTGCACCTGTAGCCCCAGCAAAAGAAACAGTCTGGTAGACCTGCTCAGGGCAAACCCGCCCTTCAGCTGGCCAAACTGCCATGAACCCTCCCTCAAGCAGGAGTGGCCTCCGAGCTGCCTAGCAGCTAAAATGCCCCCCCACTCCCGGCCAGTGAGTGGCTGTGTTTCTGTGATCATGACCTGAGAAACACTTCAGTAGGTCTGCCCCGAGCTGATACACTCCCAGGACTGCATACAACCTATGCATACAATGGGTTGGCAAACTTGAGCTCTGGCTCACTGGGGTTGGGGCTGTTACTCTGTCACAGGGCTGTTACTCTGGCCTGTGGTTAGGGCACATGGCTGTTCAGCCAGCCTAGAGGTGTGTGTGCCAGGGATGGGCCCACAAAGCTGTTTCTCGGGCTCTGGACACTGGCACGTGATCACTCACTCATCCGTGGACATGGGCTGACCACTCCCTCACTGGTCAGCCCCCAGCTGACATACTCCTAGGCCTGCCCAGCAGCCCTGCACCTGTGCCCAGGGCCTGAGAAACATCCTGGAAGTCCACTACTGATAGATCCACTCCCAGGCTGGCCAAGTAATCATGTGCCTGAGCCCAGAGCCTAAGAAACAGCCCAGTGGGCCTGCTACTGGTAGACAAACTGTACCACACTGCCTCCACCAATGTGTGCAGTCACTGAAACACTTGCAAACATCACCAGTATGGTTTATAGCTGAAGAAACTGCACAGAGATACTATATTACTTTGTCTACCTAGAACCAAAGTCAGCGCACTCCACACAGTTGACACATCAAGAGTCACCTATGGGAATAAGACTTTCTCTACAAAACCTTTTAAATAAAATTGGAAGAGGTGACTCTTTCAACAGATGAAAAAAAAAATTGGCACATATCAAACATGAAAAAGGAAGAAAACATGCCACCGTCATAGGAATAGAATAATTCTGCAATAACAGACTCCAGCAATAAGAAAATATATTAAACACCAGAAAAAGAATTTGTGTTAGGTCATTCTTGCAATGCCATTAAAAATACCTAAGACTGCGTAAGTTATAAAGAAAAGAGGTTTAACTGGCTCACAGTTCTACAGGCTGTACAGGAAGCATAGTGCCAGGATCTGCTTGGCTCCTGGAGAAGCATTAGGGAACTTACAAGCATGGCAGAAGGCAAAGGGGAAGTTGATGGTTGATGTGTCTATCACATGGCAAGAGTGGGAGCAAGAGAGAGAGTGGGGAGGAGTCGCCACACACTTTTAAACACAAAATTGTTGCAACAGTTTTGTTTTTGAAAAAGAGTCTTGCTCTGTTGCCCAGGCTGGAGTGCAACGGTGCAATCTCTGCTCACTGCAACCTCAACCTCCTGAGTTCAAGTGATTCTCATGCCTCAGCCTCCCGAGTAGCTAAGATTACAGGCATGCGCCACCACGCCTGGCTACTTTTTTGTATTTTTAGTAGAGACGGGGTTTTGCCATGTTGACCAGGCTGGTCTTGAACTCCTGACTCCAGGTGATCTGCCCGCCTCAGCCTCAAAGTTTTGGAAAGTGTTGGAATTACAAGCGTGAGCCACTGTGCCCGGCTGTAACTATTTTTATTAGATCTTTGGGGCCTGTGGGGCTCCCTTCGGCAGGGGTGCGGCAGAGAGACAGGCCACGCCCTTACAGGACCAACCCTGTGGAGGGAGGCACGCCTAGGTCCCAAACCAGCCCGCAAACCTGTGTGACTCAGCCCTCTCAGTTTTCTGAGAGTGTGGCCTCCTCCTCTTCAACTTCCAGTGCTGGGCATAGATCCCAGCTTGACACTGCCAAAGCAAGGGTGGCAGACTGGGCGAATAGGACTTACTCTCGGGCGCCTCCGTCAGACCCTCGGTGTTGAGTTCCAGGTGTGTTGGGGAATCCAAAGGGCTCCCAAGCTGCCAGAATGCACTCACCTGCAGCAAAGCACCCACGCTGGGCAGCAGAGGCTGCACTGCGGACACACTCCTTTGGGGCAGCCAGGCAGAAGCCCTGAGAGGGGCTGGCTGACAGGTGGGCTTGCAGGGCACACATGCCCTAGTCCCACAGGGAAGCCAGCACTGCTTTCTCCATAGTGGTTAGCTGGGACCAGAGCTTCTCAGAGGGAGACGGAGAGCCCTGGGGGATGGACACTTATGACCCGGCTCTGCTGGAGCTGTACTGTGCACAAAGGTCCCTGGCTCCATGCCTGCTGCATGTCTGTCTTCATTTAATCTCCAGGAAGATCCACCTACCAGCTCAAACATCTGTGAGGACTGTGCGGTCCCCTGCAGCTAGGATCCCAGAGGTCTATAGTTAGAGTGGACATTCCCTCAGTTCCTTCACTGACTCATTCCCCAGGAGTCAAACCCAGCCCTAGCATTCAGGCATTCCACATGCCGTTCCCAGCTTCCTGTCTCTTCAGCTTCAGCATCTGTATCTTTTCTTCGTCCACATTTGGCATCTTCTCCCCAAATATCTGTTCAAATATGTTGATTTTGTTGAAATACTGTTGTCTCTCCGTGGGAGCAGCACTTCCCGCCTGCATCTAGTCGGCCATCTTGCCCACCCTCCCGGAATTCTTGGAAAAGGAGTCTTTCTGCCAGATGCTGATCTGTCTTCTTGTTAGTAGGGTATATAATAAGGTAGTTTTTCAATTTGAGAGGCACATCTGAAAAGAATTCTCTCTCCAAATTTTCCTTGGAGTTGGAATTAAATTTATAATACTTGCCTGAACTATTACAGCAATATAAACTTAATACCTCTTTGTCAACCTAAAATTTAGGAAGAGAAATGAGACATTTTTATTACGTATAAAGGCAAAAATGGTTGTATTCCTATGTTATGGGTTAGTCACTACCTTCATTTAGCTCAAGGTGAAGAAGACTAAGAAGAAATGTCAAAACCCATTTCCCCCCTTTTTCTATTCAAAGGGGAGCAAGCAGTACTTTAAAGGAAGAAGCCAGCAGGACTCCCTCCACGCAGGCCGAGAGGAGACAGGATTCTATTTCTTCTTAAAGACCCGCAGCTCACATTTTTCTCTTTTTAACTTTATAGCTGGACACAGAATCTTTAGAGTTGAGAGTCTTTACCAAGTTGGCTGAGTAGATTTCTGGCCCAGACTAAAATCTTCTCTCCTCCTTCTCTTTCCAGGATCTCTTTCCAAACACATGCCTGTGTTTCCTGTATTTCCAAACACACACCTGAATTTAAAATGTTACTATCAGTTGAAGTAGCTGAGGCTCCTAATTAACGTGTTTATTAGACACGTTTCTTAGAAAGGGATTAATAGATTTCCCTTTATTCCTTGATCCACTCTTCAGGAATATTTCACTCATTCATTCATTCAAATGACAAATATTTACTGAGCTTCTACTGTGTGCCAGGCATACATCTAGACTCTGGGGATCCAGGTAGTAATAGGCACAACATCTTTCTCATCATGGAACATAATTATAATGAGGGCCATGGACAAGAACAAACATGTATGTAATACATGGGTGATATGATTTGGATATTTGTTCCCTCCAAATCTCATACTGAATTGAGTTTATTTTGCTCTAATAGTTTAAGCAAGTGTTGTCATGGGGGTGGATCCCTCATGAATGACTTAGTGACCTCCCCACTGTAATGAATGAATTCTTACTGTTAGCTCACATAAGTACTGGTTATTTAAAGGAGCCTGATATCCTTCTCTTGCTCCTACTCTTGCCTTGTGATACATCAGCTCCCCCTTTGCCTTCCACCGTGATTGTAGGGTTCCTGAGGCCTTACCAGAGACTAAATGGGTGCTGGTGCCATGTTTGTACAGCCTGCAGAACTGTGAGCCAAATAAATCTCTTTTCTTTATAAATTACCCAGTCTCAGGTATTCCTTTAGAGCAATGCAAAATGGATTAACACAATAAATATTAAAGGTATGGGGATAGAGAATGATATCATTGTGGTCAGGGAAAGCCTTTCTGATAGGAGATGTGAGTGAAGTGTCGGGGAAAGCTATGTAAATATGTGTTGGAAAGGCATTCTAGGAAGAGAGAACAAGTGCAAAGACCCCGAGTTGAGATTGTGCATGGCCTATGGAATATCAAGGACAGTACTGAGGCTGGAGAGGATTGAGGAAAGACAGTACTGAAGAAAATGAGCTCACAGAGGTGGTGATATGAGATGAGATTTGAATGTGTATTTCTACACCTCACTGGGTTAAATGAAAGTTGAGGGCTCAGTTTTTAGATATGGTGACATGCATTTAACTGTGATGATTATATTTATCTGAGAATAGTTCACAAGTGAATAAAGTATATGTTTTAATTTCAAGTGTTTTGATTAAATCTTTAATGAGGTGCAAATTTTGTGCTTGCACAGTATTTTATATTTAAGATACTTTAATTAGAATTGAATTAAAAGAAGCTGTAGTAATCATCAAGTGCCATCTTTTTATTTCATAGATGAGCCAATTGTGATCTAGAAAGGGTAAGTAATCATATTAATAGCATAATCATAGCTATAGCATTCTATGTCAAGCACTATGCTGAGTGCTTTACACACTTGATCCTCACAGCAGCCACATGGGGTGAGCATTATTCTCCCCATGGGGTGTGCCCTAATAAGTGGCAGAGATGTTCAAAGGCAGCGGCAACCTTCCTCTCTGCTGACAGTATGGCTGTTTTTAAGAGAGGCTCTCTGAAGATTCATGGTTTATTTTTAGACCTGAAAAAATTCCAGTATCTAGGCTGCTTGAGTTTTGGGACAAAGCCTTTTGTATTTTCTTTGCTTGACTCCAAAGCCCAGGTTGTTGACTACTGTGCTGTATTGCTTCAAAGCGATAATGTTCTAAGTTGATAATTGGGATAGTTGGGTCTCAAGCCTCTAAACAAACCCTTTATATTCCCAGTTTGGTGGTGTCTTCAGGATATCTCCTCTCCCTAACTCTTTGAGCAAGTGCTGGATCATACAGGGAGGTAAAGGGGTATTAAAGCCCTCTCCGTTAGGTGTTCCTACTGCCATAGCCCTGTCTTCAGGTCCCCAGGTCCTCTCACAGAGCCAGCCTTCAGCGATTGCTTGAATCTTGGTCAACGTCTACTTCATTGTTTTTACATACCCTAAATTATTTTGCCCTGTTGGTCTAGGAATGTTTCCAAATTAAACTACGCAGACATTAAGGAGCATAATTCTATCAGCATTTTTTTTTCTAAAGAGTTATGAACTAGGGGAGAAATGAGGAGGAAAGACAAAGCATATTTAATGGTGTAGACCATACTTTTCTGCCAGAAATTCTTCCTTGTTTTTAATTCTTTTCATCTCTCCAGAGACAGCGTTTTATAGAACATTCAGAAGGAAGACATAAAGGGCTAACATCTTTGGAGAAGATAAATATGTATTATCTGAGAATAATAACCTGAACCATCATTTGCAAATGACATAATAATCATCAAGAAATGCTGAAACCAAAGAATAGCAGGTTACTGAGTTCCACGGTTTTCTCTGAATTTTTGCCGTATGTTTGTTTTGTTTTCCTTGTGGGAGAAGGCCATTATGCACATATCCCAAGGGATTCTGGAGAGTTGGCTTGTTCTGTTCTCTCTCCACACCTGGCTAAATACTCTTTGGCACTATACAGCTTGGGTAAGATTTGGATTTATTGACCAATAGGCTGGGGGTGACTATGTCAAAGGAATACATTCAATCATTTTTCAGAAAGCTAAATGAGCAGGAGGATTCCAAAGACTTAGGAATCTTAAAAATTTGAAAATTGACTTAGCAAAACCACATCCAGAAATTTATATCCAGGAAGTAGTGGAACAAGTAAACAAAGTTGCAAATGCAAAATTGTCCGTTGAAGAGTTATTAAGAATAGTAAAACTAGGAAGCAACTTAAATGTACGGGGGAATTTTAAAAGTTTTAAAAATTAATTATGGAGCTGGGCATGGTGGCTCATGCCTGTAATCCCAGAACTTTGGAAGGCTGAGGTGAGGGGATTACTTGATCTTAGGAATTTGAGACTGGCCTGGCCAACATAGTAGAACCCTGTCTCTACTAAAAATACAAAAATTAGCTGGGCATGGTGGTGCATGTCTGTAGTCCCAGCTACTTGGGAGACTGAGGCAGCAGAATTGCTTGAACCTGGGAGGTGGAGGTTGCAGTGAGCTGAGATTGCGCCACTGCACTCTAGCCTGGGCGACGGTAGTGAAACTCTGTCTCAAAAAAGAGAAAATTAATATATGGTTCATTTATTGAATGGAATATTATTTAACCATGAAAAACTAATGTAGATATATATTTGCTTGGATGAAGAAATTTCATAGTATATTGTTAAGGGACTAATCAGATATATTACATATTATATATTTAAAATAGAATTCAATTGTGGTATCCTTTTGACAATTAGACATAGTTTTTCTGTCTGATCACCTATGATTTTAACTTTTTCTACAGAAAAACTAGGACTATAAAAAGTTTAATCAACACGAAACACACATATTTAAAAGTGTCTCCCGTAAGATTTTCTCACTTCCTTTTATACAAATAAGATGTGCTTGTATGTGCATGTATGTGTAGAAATAAAACATTGTTTCTGAGAAAATTCTCTGGTATCTTAGTATTTAAATTAAGGGAGAGACCTTTAAGAACAAAAGTGATTATGTCACTTCTCTGCTCAAAATTCCCCAAAAGCTCCACATGTTAAAGCTACAGATCTTTAAAACCATCAAGAAAGTCCCACCTGAGCTGACCCTTCATTGCTTGTCTGCCTGCATCTAGTACTTTCCTTCAGCTCACTCTGCTCCAGCCACACCCACTGCTGTCCCTAGAACTCTCTAGGCCTGTTTCTTTCCTACGACTTTTGCACTTGTGGATCCCTTTGCCTGGAATGCTGTCCCCCCAGATTCTGCCTAACACTGTCTCTTTCAATCTTTGCTCAAATGTCTTCTTAATGAGGCCTGAACCTTTACTGCACTTAAAATGGCAACTTGCCCATTTTTCTCAGTACTCCTGATCTTTCTTGTTCTGGGTGAGTTTTTTTCTACTGCACAATATAGTATTACTTCAGTAGGGAGTCTAATGATGATCATTGTATTAAAAACACTCCAAATTCCATGAATTGTTTGGTTGACAATAAAGAGGTTGATAAACTTCAGATTTTGTTAATTATGTATGTTAAGTTTCTGGGAAGTCATAAGAAAAATAGAAATGGATTATATATTTTTCAAGTTTTTAGAGGAGAATAAAGCAAAGAAGGGTAAAAATATCAGTTAATCCAAAAGAAGTCAAGGAAAAAGAAAGAAATGTAGAAAAAGCAGGATAAAATGAAAGCACAAAATAAATAAATAAATAAATGTTTATAATAAATATAAATTAGCTAAATTATCTATTTAAAAGCAAAACACTGTCAGACTGGATCACACATCCCCACACACACGCCCATACACACACCCACACACACGCCATAACGATACCAAAAAGTTGAAAGTAAAAGGATAGGAAAAGATAGGTAAATATGTGTGAAATGAAAGCGGGTATAGCCATATTACTGTTGGACAAAATAGACTTTAAACAGGGTGAAAGAAAACCAGTACATAGTTAATTTAAAAAGAATGAATTTATCCTTCCTAGAATAGTAACATAGCTTTACATACAAAAAGCAAAAATTAATAGAACTGCGAATAGGAATTGATATATTTACTATGTATCCACTGTGTATTGAACTGGTAAATATCACCTTGGAAAATTTTAATGGTCTTCTCAGGAATTTATAGATTAAACCAACAAAAAATCATAACAATATGGAAGAGTTCAACAACGTAATTAGCAAGCTAAATCTAATGAACTTATATAGAAAGTGGAACCCTACAACTGATGTAGATCCATTCTTTTCAAGTTCATGTGAATCATTTACAAAAACTGACTAAATTCCAGGCCATAGAGCAATAATTCAAATAATTAATAAGCTATAACTCATGTTTTTGTTTCTCTCAAGACAGTTATGTTAGAGACCAATAAGATGATACAAGATAAAATAAATTTCCTATATTTGGAAATTAAAAAAACCCCAAGCCTCAAATTATTATAAAAGAAGAAATGTAAACATTTTGACCTAATTCAGTGTCTTCAGAAATTTGAACAAACACAGTAGAATAAGCATAATAAAGCAAAAAGAAGGAAATAATAAAGATAAGAAAAGGATTAATAAAATTAAAAATGAGATATAATAAACAGAATAAAGAAGTAAGATAAAGAGAATAAAGAAGTTCATTGGTAAAAGAAGATATAGTAAAGAGAATAAAAAATAAGATCATAATAAAGAGAATAAAAAATAAAATATAATAAAGAAAATAAAGAAATTCATTGGTAAAAGAAGAAATCACACTGAAAATGAGAAAGATTTGATAGGGAATAAGAGAGAATTTGTGGTTAAGTATGTGAGGCAATAGATATGTTAATTAACTTGATCTAATCATTCCATAGCATATAATACATAAAACATCACACTGTACCCTATAAATGTATGCAATTATTATTTCTTAACTGAAATATTTAAAAAAGAAAAAAAAGAGAACCTGTGGGAAACTTATAGTCTTGAAGACTTGTATTATAAAAGAAGAAATTTAAATATAATTGGCTTAATCTAGTCCTTTTAGAATTAGAATGAGCACAGTAGAATAAACATAAATAAAGTAAAATGAAGGAAATAATAAAGATAAGAGAGAAATAAATAAAATTAAAATAAAATACAATAAAGAAAATAAAGAAGTCAAAAGTTGACTCTGAAATACCAGTAAAACTACCAAAAAGACGGCAAGATTTGTATTAAAAAGAGAAAAGTCACAAATAAACAAAATGAGTAATGAAAAAGAGGACATAAATACAGATGCAGCAGACATTAAAAGGATAAAATTACAAATTATGCCAGTAAATTTAAAAACAAAGTGGAAAAACTAGAAAAATGTTTATCCTAATTGACTTAAGAAGGGTTTAAAAACCTGAATGTCTTATAACCACTAAAGAAACTGAATCAGTAGTTTTATATCTTTTCACAAAGAAAACACCAGATCAGAGAGCTCTTCTGCTGAATTCTGGAAAACATTTCAGGAAGACATAATATCAGTCTTAAGAAAATTATTTCAGATACTCTCTATTTCATATTGTAAGAATGGTATAATCTTGATAACAAAACCAAACAGAGTAAGAAAAGGAAAAGTGCAGACCAATATCATTCATAAATATAGATAGAAAAATTCTAAACAGAATCAAATTCAACAGTGCACAGAAAAGTAGATTGCACACTTATCACGTTGAGTTTTTTCCAGGAGTGCATTGTGTTATCTTTAAATATGTTTCACCACATCACAGATGAAAATATTAACCCAAAAATGAAAGTATTGATAAATATGCTTATATTAAAATTAAGATCTGCTTGTCAAAAGATACCTTAAACAAAGTGAAACACAGGATTCAATTTGAGAGAAGAAATTTTCAGCATATGTAATTGACAAAGATTTTTATTTAATATACAAATTATTTTAAAAAAATCAATTAGAGGAAGTCAGGCAATCCAATAGAAAAATGGGCCAATGATATGACCAATCACTGCACAGGAAAGGAAACAGAAATGAATACAAAATTATGAAAGGTTACTCAACCCTATTTGTAATCAGGAAAATTCATGTTAGAACTACAATGAGGTACAATGAGGTTTATACTCATAGTGGCAAAAAGTAAAATGTATAATACCAAAGGTTGCTGAGAATGTAGATAAAGCAGAAACTCTTATACACTGATGATCATAACATCAATTGGTACAAAACTTTCGAAAATTTGGAATTATCTGATATTGCTGAAGATGTGTAAATCTTACAACCTAGCAATTACACTTCTACTTTCATACTTAAGAAAAACTCTTGCTCTTGTGGATCAGAAGACACGCATAAAAATATTCACGGTTGCATTGCTTATGATAGCCCCAATCTAGAAGCAACCCAAATGTTCAACGGCAGGAGACTAGCCAAACACATTGGGGAATTCATACTGTGGAAGATCACACTGCAGTCGAAAATGAATGAACTACAGCTACTCACATCAACATGGATGAAGCTCACAAACAAAACATGGAGTGAAAAAACAAGTCGTAAAAGAGTAGAAACAGAAAGAAAAAATATAAAAAACAGGCAAAATTAAATAATACATTTTTAGAATAATGAAAATATGTGGTGAAATATTAAGAAAAGCAAGGTAATGATAAACACATTTTAGGATTGAGGGGAGAGAGGTGAGATGGGGCAGGACTACCAGAGGCACAACTCCAGGGCACTCTTACCACTATAGGATATACGAACGATGATCCTTGGAGTTAGGAAACACGGTGGCTTTTGGGAGGGGATCCAGGGACTTTAGCAAAAATGGCAATGATCAGGTTTTTAAGCTGTGTGGTTGATTATAATATATGTCCTTTTGTAAGTAAAATAATTAATAAAATAGAAAAAGAAGTTTAAAAAACTTTCGGATAGTGAATGTGAGTTCTTGTTCCAGCACCATCTCTAATATAAAAACTATGTCATCTTTGGCAAGTCACTTAGCCTCACTGAGCCTCACTTTTCTTGTTTTAATAAATGGTTGTAACAAATCCAGCCTTACCTATTTTATAGGATTGTGCTAGGATCAAATGTACTTTAAAGCATTTTACGTGTTATTAATGAAATGAGATATTCATGTGCAACAGTTTTCCCACATGTGAATTCAAAGGTTTATCTCTCCAAACTTAAATGTTTATCAAACTCCAAACTTAAAACCCACATGATGAAAGATGAGGGTGATTAATTTAATCGTGTAGCATTTCTTCTTCCAGTTATAGTGTTCTGTATAGTTATTAGCCAAAGACTGTCTAAAGCTGTTAGCAGCCATGATGTAGCTGGCCTTGGAAAGAGTATTGGCCTTGGAGTTAGAAAACTTAGCTTCGACCCCTGGCTTTGTCACTTACTAACTGAGACGTTGGCAGTTTGCTTCCTACCTATGCTCTTTGGTTGTTGTATCTGTAAAATGGAGGTTTTATTGCCATTGTTCTAAAGGGGGGATTGCAATCTTTTCTTTTCTTTTTTCTTCTCTTCTCTTCTCTTTTCTTTTTCTCTAGAGACAGGGTCTCGCTGTCACCCAGGCTAGAGTGCAGTGGCGTGATCATAGCTCACTGCAGCCTTGAACTCTTGTGCTCAAGAGATCCTCCTGCCTCAGCCTCTCAAATAGCTAGGATTACAGATCTGTGCCACCATGCTGGGCTAATTTTCTTATATTTTGTAGAGATGGGGTCTTGCTACGTTACCCAGGCTGAAATATTTCCTTAAGAGATGGCAGGGCTCCCCTTCATTCTTTGTTTCTACACAGGGTGCATGAGAAGCAGCAGCAGCCCAGTTTTCTTACCCGGGTCAGTCAAGGTAGGGGTAGGTTTTCATTATGGTGAGCACAACCAACCTGATTGTTTTCTTCTGTATTGTCAGTCCATTTGCAGACAATAACCTATTCTGCCTGTTTTTTTTTTTTGTTTTTTTGTTTTTTTTTTTTTTGAGATGGAGTCTCTCTCTGTCACCCAGGCTGGAGTGCACTGGTGCTATCTGGGCTTGCTGCAAGCTCTGCCTCCCAGGTTCACACCATTTTCCTGCCTCAGCCTCCCGAGTATCTGGGACTACAGGCACCCGCCACCACGCCCAGCTAATTTTTTTGTATTTTTAGTAGAGAGGGGATTTCACCGTGTTAGCCAGGATGGTCTCTATCTCCTGACCTCATGATCCCCCCGGCCTCGGCCTCCCAAAGTGCTGGGATTATAGGTGTGAGACTCCACGCCCGGCCACCTATTCTGCTTTTTAAGTTTTGAGTTGCTTGTGGACCATTTGTGAGGTGGTGACCACATGCTTCTCTTAAGAAAAACTGCAGGCTGGGCGCGGTGGCTCAAGCCTGTAATCCCAGCACTTTGGGGGGCCGAGACGGGCGGATCACGAGGTCATGAGATTGTGACCATCCTGGCTAACACGGTGAAACCCCGTCTCTACTAAAAAAATACAAAAAACTAGCCGGGCGATGTGGTGGGCACCTGTAGTCCCAGCTACTCGGGAGGCTGAGGCAGGAGAATAGCGTAAACCAGGGAGGCGGAGCTTGCAGTGAGCTGAGATCCGGCCACTGCACTCCAGCCTGGGTGACAGAGCGAGACTCCGTCTCAAAAAAAAAAAAAAAAAAAGAGAAACTGCTTCCTTCTTTTTTGCCCTTCTGCACCTCAAGTTCCCTACAAAATAGCAAACGATCCAATCACGGTGATTACTAGTGCTTTTGATTGTAACAAGTATTATCATGTTGCCTATTGCAGGAACCTAGAGCCAGTAAAGTTAACAAGGCTTGTTCCAATTTCATTAGGGCTTTTATGTGTTAAGGGCTAGTATTAGTAGATTGCATTATTTTGACGATTAAATCTAGAGGCATATAAAAAATTAAGCTTCTTATTTTGAGATAATTGTAGACGTATATGCATTTTAAGAAATAGTACAGAGAAGCCTTTGTAGCCTTTACCTAGTACAATATCACAACCAATCCAGCCTGTCTTACTCAGATTTACTTGTACTTGTGTGTGTGTGCATATTTAGTTCTGTGCAATTTATTATCACATGTGTAGGTTTATATATCCACACCACAGTAAAGATAAAAAATAGTTCTATCTCTACATACAAGGATCCCTTGTGTTGCCCTGTTTCTTTTTTTTTTTTTTGAGATAGAGTCTCATTCTGTTGGCCAGGCTGGAGTGCAGTGGCATGATCTTGGCTCACTGCAACTTCCACCTTCCCAGTTCAAGCGATTCTTCTGCCTCAGCCACCCAAGTAGCTGGGACTATAGGCATGTGCCACCATGCTGGGCTAATTTTTGTATTTTTAGTAGAGATGGGGTTTCACCACATTGGCCAGGCTGCTTTCAAACTCCTGACCTTGTGATCCACCCACCGCGGCCTCCTCAAGTGTGTTGCCCTTTTATAACACCCTTCTCCCTCATTCTAATCTTTGGCAACCATAGATCTGTTTTCCATTTCTATAATTTTGTCATCTCAAGAATGTCATATAAATTGAATCATACACTTTGTAATCTTTGGAGATTGACTTTTTTTCTAAGCATAATTCCCTGGAGATCCATCCATTGTTGGATGTATCAAAGGTTCATTCCTTTTTATTGCTGCAAAGTATTCTATGGTACGGATGTACCACTGTTGGTTTAAACATTCGTCCATTGAAAGACATCTGGGTGTCTTCCAGTTTTTGGCCATTATGAGCAAAGTGTTTATAAACATGAATGAAAAAATTTTTCAGTGAATGTAAGTTGTTATTTCTCTAAGATAAATGCCCAAGAGTACAATTGCTGGTTTTTATGTGATTGCATGTTTAGTTTGGGAGAAACTGCCAAACTGTCTTCCAGAGTGGCTGTACCACCTTCATCCCCACCAGGAATGTAGGAGTGATCCAGTTTCTATTGATCATTGATAGTGTTTGGTGTTGTCACTATTTTATTGAAATTTCAGTGATTTTGGTGGGCATATAGAATTATCTTATTGTGGTTTTAGTTAGCATTTCACTACTAGCTAATGATGTTGAACATCTTATCATGTGTCTATTAGCCATCTGCCTATCCCCTGTGGTGAAATGTCTTTTACCTATTTCCTAACTGGATTTTTAAAAGTATTGAGTTTCAAGAGTTGCTTATATATTCTAGATACTAGTCTTTTCTCAGACATGTGGTTTGAGAATACTTTCTCCTAGTCTGTAATGTGTCTTTTCACCTTCTTCAGTAATCTCTGGCAGAGCTAAAGTTTTTAGTTTTCATAAAGAATCTAATTGATCAGTTTTTCCTTTCATGGATTGTGCTTTTGGTATCAAGTTAAAAACTCTTTGTCTAGTCCTAGATCACAAAGATTTTCTCTTATTTTTTATATGATTTTTCATAGTTTTAGGTCTTACATTTAAGTGTTTGATCCATTTTGAATTAACTTTTGTGTAAAGTATGAAGTTAGATCTAGGCTCACTTTCTTGCCCATGTGGATGTCCTATTGCTCCAGCATCATTGAATTAATTTTGCACCTTTCTCAAAAACCTGCTGTGCATATTTGTGTTGGTCTATTTCCACTTTCTTCTATTCTGTTTCATTGATCTACGTGTCTAACTCTCTGCCAATATTATATTATCTTGATTACCATAGCTCTACAGTAAATCTTAATATTGGGTATTAATCTCCAGTTAAATAGATCTTCTTTGATTTCTTAGAGGTATTTTTACTGATAATTCTAAGTTAATTCTAGTGCTCAGAGTACCTCACACTGATTGGAATTAGAATATTATAGTACCTCTTTTGGGCAGTCCCAACACATTATGGGATAAAATGCAAGTCAAAACATCTATGACCTTATCAAGGTCTATGAAATTGATCAAACCAGTTTGCAAACCATTTTCCATGTATGTGGCATATAGGTATATAATAATGGTTGTCAATAGCACTTATATTAGTAGAAGTATGATATAAAAGTTTTTAAAATTTAGCTTTTCATTCATTATTTGGTTGATTGATTTATACGAACCTTGGAGCCAAGAGTGAATGTCTGAAAGAATACACTGCAAGCCTCATGGCAGGAATCCTATGTTTCCTGCCCCAGGTGCTTACCAGAGACAAAGCTCTTGTCCTGTGTTTGCCAGTTTGCTGCTATGTATCCCCAAAGAGACTGGAAACCACATCAAATACCAGTATATTTCCAGTCCTTGGCACATGGCTTGGCACATAAGTAGATGGTCATTACACTTTTTTAAGGTATCTAGCAAGTCACACTATTTTGAGCTTCATTTTTGGTTCTTTTCCTCTTTTATAAGCTGGATTAGATTTTGTTGAGTTCGCTGTGTTGTTTAAAACCATCTCTATCCCTCCCTTCCTAAAATTTCATACCCTCCTGGTTTATCTTACTTTTTGACCTTTTCTTTTATTAGCCTTTTATTGTGACTATTCTTTTAACTCTATTCTTTGGAGTACTCCATTTTGCTCCCTTTCACACTGTAGGGTATATAGTTCATCACTTTTCCTATGAAGCATCTTTTCCTTTCAAGAATTGCCTCTCTCCCATGCCATAGGATTATGATGTGGCTCTCATTCCAAACCAGGCTGGCCAATTAAAAAACTTCCTATTTTTGACCAAGCACAGTGGCTCACACCTGTAATCCCAGCACTTTGGGAGGCTCAGGTGGGCGGATCACCTGAGGTCAGGAGTTCTAGACCAGCCTGGCCAACATGGTGAAACCCCGTCTCAACTAAAAATACAAAAATTAGCTGGGCATGGTGGCAGGCACCTGTAATCCCACCTACTTGGGGGGCCAAGGCAGGAGAATCGCTTGAACCTGAGAGGCAGAGGCTGCACTGAGCCGAGATCGTGCCATTGCACTCCAGCCTGGGGGACAAGAGCGAGACTTAGTCTCAAAAAAGAAAAAAAAGCAGAAAGAAAAATTCCTGTTTTTAAACACAGTATTCAGTCTAGGAATGGACACATTGTCAAAGCAGGGCTAATTAGAGTCCACTTGAAGTTTTTATATCGATGCTGGGGAAGACAGGGTCATCTTCTAGTCTGGGATGATAAACTGAGATTCAGCCATTCAACAAATACTTATTGAGTGTTTGCTCTGTATCAGGCACTGTGGAGAACTCTGAATGACACGAATCAGGAGCTGTCCATGGCCGTGTTTGCTGCCACAGGGAGAGGAGAGGGCCTGAGGATGAAGTTAACACAGGGAAGAGTGACTCCAGGGGATAAAAAACCATAGCAATCCTCAAGACCTTCTTTGAGCATATGAATCCAGGTGAGCCTGAAGCGTATATTGGACTTACAGTTAAGGAGAAGCCACATAATCATTATTATTATTATTATTTTTTGAGACGGAGTCTCGCTATGTTGCACAGGCTGGAGTACGACGGCGCAATCTTGCTTCACTGCAACCTCTGCCTCCCACGTTCAAACAATTCTCCCACCTCAGCCTCCTGAGTAGCTGGGATTACAGGCATGCACCATCACACCCTGCTAATTTTTTTGTATTTTTAGTAGAGACGGGGTTTCACCATGTTGACCAGGCTGGTCTCTAACTCCTGACCTCAAGTGATCCGCCCACCTCAGCTTCCCAAAGTGCTGGGATTACAGGTGTGAACCACTACGCCCAGCCATAATTATAATTTTCACTCAAACTTTGTCACGGAGTAATACAGGTGCCAAATCCTAATCATTTTAAAATCTGAATCTTCAGTTCTATTGGCTAGCACTTACTTTTTTCCTGGATATCTATTGTTCACAGTCACTTGAATGTACCAATAATCTCTAAAATGAAATGTACCCAGAAGTAAACTGATTATCATAATTTACCAGAATATAAGCTCCATAAGGTCAGGAACTCTGTCTTGTTCACTCTTATGTCACAGTGCCTACAACAGTGCCTGGCACATAGTAGGAGCTCAAAAATATTGTCAAACAACTATTTAAGAGCTCTCAGAGGCCAGTCATGGTAGCTCACAACTATAATCCCAGCACTTTGGGAGGCTGAGGTGGTGAATCACTTGAGCTCAGGAGTTTGCGACCAGCCTTGGCAATGTGGTGGAACCCTATCTCTAGTAAAAATACAAAAAAATTATCTGGGTGTGGTGGTGTGTGCCTGTAGTCCCAGCTACTTGGGAGGCTGAGGCAGGAGGATCACTTGAGCCTGGGAGGTTGAGGTTGCAGTGAGCTGAGATTGCACTACTGCACTCCAGTCTGGGTGACAGGGTGAGATCCTGTCCCAAAAAAACCAAACCAAACCAAAACAAAAAAACCCTCTTAGATTATTATTACATATTTCCAGTTATCTTTAATGAGTGCTTTTCTTTATCTTAGCAGTTCTCAAGAATGTTGGAATGTGGTGGTTTGGGAATGAGTTTATCAGAATCACCCAAGAAACTTCGTTAGCTAAGAATGACTGCTTATTAGAATTATATTAGACTTTAAAAAATATGTCAAGTGAAAAATAAACCTATGAAAAAACTCTCCAGTTTCACAAATCCATGTTAAATCATTTCACAAAGCAAAGGAAAAATATTATAAACCTCCTAGTTTTTCAACTTTGTAAATATCTCAGTTTTCTTTTGTTGTAATCTTAAGCCTCCCCAAAACTTAGTGGCTTAAAACAGTGACTATTTTATTATATTTCATGACTTTTGGAATTCAGTCAGGGCATGACTAGGTGGTTCTTCTTTTCCACGTGGAATTAATGTTGACCACTTGGTGGTATTTGGCTGGTGGATGAGTTGTGTATATGGTGTAAGAACAGATCAAATTTTTTAACACTCTTTTCTTCTGGAAGATACAGTTGTTTTCAGTAATAACATGAAATGAAATTAATAACAATAATACCCACAGGAGAAATAGAAAAAGTGAAAAATTCTTTTTTTATTGAACTTTGTACACATAATCATACCTGTTTTACAAAAAGAAAGCAAAACACACTGCACTGCACTCTAGCCTGGACGATAGAGTGAGACCCTGTCTGTTAGAAAAAGAAAAAGAAAAAGAAAGCAAAATAGAACAGTACCAAGAAAAGGAAAAATGCACAACTATGTATTAACTAGTTGTTCTATTTAATCTGCACAGTTTGAATTTTGATCCTTTTTGTTCCAGTCTAATATAATAATATTTTAGTTAATAATTGTGCAGTAACTAGTTAGTTTTAGGAAAGCTGAAAAGTCTATAAAAGATTTAATTTAGGGAACTGCTAAATTGTACTACTTATGTAATATTTCATTTTCTTGCTTTATTATTTAGATTTAAAATAATTAATTAAAATGGAAGAATACATTTTAACTTTTATAAATATTATTTAAACTCAGCAAACTGTTTAATGTATAAACTAAAATTTGCACTTACAAAACATCAATATTACACATTGTTTCACTGTTTTAGATGTTAAATACAAATAAAAACTCTAAGTGGTCAAGTAGAATGAGAGTATTGAAGACACTCAAGGTCTGTTTCTTTGTTTTTGCAACTGCTGTGCTATCACTGTTTGCCTCTGTTATCACAATGCAGGAATATGTGCTTCCAGAGGTTGGAGAACGAGCTGTCCACAGCTGTTCACAATGTTCCCACAGAGAGCTTGAAATAAGCATGTTGCTGAGGCTGGATGTGTTGGGGATATAACTAGGAGTTTTCTGAATTAACTTCCATGCCGAATATAATGTTTCTTAAAGAACAAGCAACAAAAACGTGCTAATCTGAAGTGCACATGCATCTGATTAAAACTTAACAATGACCACGGTGGTTATTTAGAAATTAGACCAACGAAAGATTTTTTTCAGGTAATAATAGTTTGCCACTGACATTGTTTAGAATTGCCAGCTCATGGTAATAACAAAAAGCAGCCTAACTTTTTGTCCATTTTATTATTGTTTTAAAAGTCTCTACATACAGTGAACCCATTTATTGGCTGCTTCTGAAACAGGTTGGTGCACTCTAGTTTTGGAAGATCCAAGCTGTTTAGGGCCTGTGCAGGGGTTGTGGGCAAGTTATGCCCAGCGGAGACTGTCAGTTGGCACACCTGCTTGTGGCCTTTGTAGCATGGAAGGCTTCTCACATGGTAGTACAAGGTTCCCTGAGGTACTATCCTAAGAGACCTGGGCAGAAGCTGCGAGGCTTCTTTGACCCAGTCTTGGAATTCAGACTATTACTTCTTATGCACTCTGCTGGTGTGACGGTTAATCCTGAGTGTCAACTTGATTGGATTGAGGGATGCAAAGTATTGTTCCTGAGTGTGTCTGTGAGGGTGTTGCCAAAGGAGATTAACATTTGAGTCAGTAAAGGCAGACTCACCCTCAGTCTGAGTGGGCACAATCTAATCAACTGCCAGTGCGGCCAGAATAAAACCAGGTAGAAGAACGTGGAAAGACTAGGCTGGCTTAGCCTCCCAGCCTACATCTTTCTCCTGTGCTGGATGCTTTCTGCCCTCAAATATCAGACTACAAGTTCTTCAGCTTTGGGACTCGGACTGGCTTCCTTGCTCCTGAGCTTGCCGATGGCCTATTGTGAGACCTCACCTTGTGATTGTGTGAGTCAATACTCCTTAATAAACTCCCATTTATATATACATCTATCCTGTTAGTTCTGTCCCTCCAAAGAACCCTGACTAATATAACTGGTCAAACAAATCACTAAGATCAGCCCAGATTTAAATGTGAGGGAAATTATAGCCTCCACCTCTCAATAGGAGGAGTAGCAAAACATTTGTAGCCATCTTTAACCTTCCAGCGGTAATGTACATTTTTATTCAGGGATTATATCTCCTATCATCTTGGCATTTATGTTCACTCCTCTCTCTCTTTTACCTCTTATCCAATAAGTATTCAAGTCTGCTGGTTCTTCCTCTGTCAGGCCCTTAGAATTTATGAATTGATTAGTTTGACTTCTGGATTTCTGATTTTATTCCTTTCCTGTTTTTATTTATTTATTTGTTCATGTCTCAAAGGCCCATTTGAGGCAGTGAGCAGCAGAGCTTAATATAGGTGCACAGGCTCTGAAGCCATCTGACTAGGTTCAAAAGATAGGTATTTAACCTCTCTGTACTGTGGCTCCCTCATCTGTGCACTGAGAATGATGATAGTATCTTTCTTATCCATTGCATGGCATTTAAGTGGCTTAATAAGTATAAAACTCTTAGAACAATGTCTGCCACATGGCATATCCTTAACAAATGATAACTATTGTGATTAGTATATATCTTGATTTGAGATCATGCAGAAGCACCTTCTAAAACAAATATCTGAGTGCGGGTAGTTTATTTGGGAGGCGATCCCAGAAAACACTATAGGGAAGTGAGGATATAAAACAGAGAGGAGAAGGCAGCCGATAAAGGACAGTTACCAGCATGGGAAACTAGAGCTTAATCCACCAGAGAACCTGACAGCCAGTGTAGAACATACATTTCACAGGGAGTTTGCCCAAGGGTCAGGGAAACTAGGTACTGTCACCCATCATTGGAGAAGGACTCTCTCCAGCATGTGTTAATTCCCTGATACTTCTTTTTGTGCTGTGTGAAAAAGTCTTCAGACAAGGAGATGTAGAGGCTAGCAGGTGGAGATCAGGCCATGGGCACAGAAATGATAAGGCCCGAGGGCACCTAGCAAGGGCAGTGATGGATTCCACAGACCATATTATTCATCTTCCAGGGATTGTGAACTGGGTTCTTCTTCTGGGCTTGCCACTTGAAAATTGGCCAAATATAGTGTAAGCTCAGAGGGAGAAAGAAGTAATAGAGGAAGTAGAAGTAAGAAATGAGCATGTAGCAGAGCCAATGATAATTGACTCATGTGCCCACATGGATCTTTTTTTGCATTTTCAAGACCTCTCATGACTTTGACTTTCTGTATTTATCTACTTTCTTCCTAATATGTCCTTTTATTTTCCCTCCATTTAGCAAGGCTGAGCTACTTATCATAGCCTACATGAATCGTGATCATTTCCACTATAAATGCAGAATGACAATATCGTACATGCAGTAAGTAGGAGGAGAATTACTCCTTTACCGGCCCGACACATATTTATGCCTACAATAACAGTCTGCAAACTGTAAAAAGCACAGATTTGCCTTAAACTGTATTCATAAATCTTGAGGAAGTAGTTGTAATTACAAACTATAGTACTTTAAAATCTGATCTAAGCTTGCAAAAAGTAATTCACGACTACTGATCAGTTACCCTGTGATTTGAACATGCCATTCAGTTTCTCTGGAGCCATCTCTGAAAACAACACAAGAAAGATAGGAAACACACTCGGAAAAGTCTTGAGGGAAGGGCACAGCATTTGGCTTGTATTACTCTGGGTTGATCTTGGATCTGATCTCTTACTGAGGAACAAAAAAGATTTAGTGCGGGGCTGGTTTTCATAAAAGGAAGCTTCCATCTCCTACTGGAGTTATTTGGGCTGAGCCACACTAGGAATGTTTTTGAAGTGGTATGCTCATTAAAAAATAAAAACCAGAAGAAATAATAAGAGTAAAGCATTGCAAATTACTTCTGTTTATTTAGGCAGTGTGTTACCACTGTGCTGGCAGAGGTTTTATTTTTTCAGTTTGGAACCAATCCCCTGAAACCAGAGCTAACCTCATCAGATGTTCAATCAGCAAGTACTTGATGAGTGTTCAAGGAATATACCACTGAATGTGAGGAGCGTGTATGAAAAACCCAAAAACTCTGGCCTGGAGAAGTTTGTAGTTTTACAGGTCAAACTAATGCATCATCAAAATAAATGTATAGTTGTAAATGCAGTAATTACTGATGTGTATTTAGGGAGAAGGATGGATAAGAACCAAACTACTGGGTTGAAGAAAGACTGGGGTGAGGTGGTGAAAATTGCAGACACTTGTTCTTGACTTAACCTCTTTTTCCCTGATTTTTTCTTATTTAAGCTCTAAGGAAGACTATGACTACAGGTTGATGGACAGGATATTTTGGAAGCTTTATGACTGAAAGATTCTGGGTGAAGTGCAGACCAGTGCTATTCAATGGGACTTTCTGTGATGTTGGAAATATTCTGTGTAGTCCAAATCCGTAGCCACTAGCTGTTATGGGATCACTGGGGTGTCGCTTTTCTGGCTGTAAACCTCTGTAGCTGGTGGCACCTTTGCCTGAGTTTTGCTCAGACCCACTGGGCTCATTTTGCCCACTTGGCCTGGCAGGCTGCGCTCAGCTCATGCTACTGGCCTGGATCCTACCACCTGCCAAGGGTGAGTCAGGCGTGGAGTGGTGAGTGGGTGTGTGAACGAGCGTGGGATTTGGCCACTGCACAGTCATGCGGGCTGCTGCAGTGGGGTGGGCAGCTCCAGGTGCTGGCATGGGCGCCGGCTTTCAGAGAGTCTGTGGCCAGACCAGATGCACTGCAAGCAGCTTCCATGGCTGGCACTGGAGAACTCAGTGGTGCCCAGAAGCTTGGAGATGCCAGAAACTGCAGGGCCCCAAAGAGGGAGTCACAGCCCTGGCTTGGGGAGCTCCCAGGTCTGGGCTTCCTGAAGGGCTGCAGTTCACCTCTCGTTCTCTTTGCCCACATGTGGCAAGCAAGGGGCGTGTTTCAGCCCTGTTTGTGTTGCAGGTTGTCTTTCAGCCTTGCCATTTGGCAGGTCCTGAGTTCTTGTCCTGCAACCGGGAAGAATGAGGTATGCAGACAAGTAAAGGGCGAGCACTACGAGGAAGACCTTTACTGAGTGATGTAACAGCTCAGAGGAGATTCACAGCGGGCAACTGCTTTCTGCAGCCAGGGTGTCCTGTCGAATGTTCAACTCCCAGCCGAGAGGGTAGCTCCTCTCTGCAGGCAGGTTGTCACAACAAGTGTTTAGCTTCCAGCAGAGAGAGTAGCTCCTCTCTGCAGCTGGTCATCCCATTGTCTGTCCAGCTTTGCCTGAGCTTGGGGCTTTTATGTACCTCAGAGGGAAAGAAGTGTCTGCTGATTGGTCTATGGGCTGCTATGGGTGGGCCTGAAAAAGGCATCACAAGTTCCCATTCCAGTCTGTGGGACTGGTAGCCGAGTCCCCAGCCTTCAGGTCCTCCCTGGCTTGAAGGTGGGGCTTCACTTCCAACTGGGTGCCTGTCTGCCTCCTGCCACCACCCATAGTGCCCAGGCTGCTCATACTAACAGGCAGCTGCAGGCCAGCACCGACCTGCCCTCAGTGCCTCCCCTTGGCTTTCCCCATACCCCATGCTCTTTGTTGCCCAAAGTCAGGAGTGGGCTGAGGCAGCAGGGAACTGGCATGTTTCGAGCGTGCTGCCCTGAGTGTGTGCACACCTGGATAGACTGTGAAGTGCCTGAGCTTGGCCCCAACCCCACTTCAGGATTAGAGAGGGTGCCAGGAGCAGAGAGAGGCCAAGTGGAGGGAGCAGACACCCTCAAGCCTGCAGGGGCAGGAGGGGTCTTCCCAGGCCCCCCAGGATGTAGAGTACAGAGATGCCCACATACAGCACCTGGGAGGGCAGGGCTCCACCTGCTCTATGAAGCATGCAGGCAGCCCCAGCTGCACTTCCTCACAACCTGGGGTGGGGTCTCCAGGTCCTCGCTGGGCCCCGTCTCTGCCTACCCCTTTGTGCCAAACCATGCTGCTCCCCTGCTGGCAGGCAGCTCTGCCCAGCCCCATTGTGGCAGCTCCCAGGGTGGCGGGCTCCAGGGAGACTCCTGCTTGTCCCTGGCTCCTGCTGGTTCTACGGAGTGTGGCACCACCCCAGGCCCACCTCCACCTCATCCTGGCACCCTCCCCACAGTGGCTGTAGGCTAGAGTGGTGTGCATCAAGAGTGGAGGAGGTTCTGGGCCTGGGGGTAGGTCCTGCCCTGCCACATGAGGGTAGGAGTGGCACAGTCAGCTGCTTTGGGCATGTGAGGCACAGGGGACCTATGTCGCCATTGCTGATCCCACAGCTCCTCCTGCCATCACTGCTCACACCTCCCACTGCAGCTGGCATGGTGGCAGCAGCCACTCCTGACAGCCTGCCACTGCCATCATAGCCACATGTGGATAATGAGCACTTGAAATGTGGCTAGTGCTAGTGCAACTGTGGAACCAAATTTTTTATTTAATTACTTTTACATTTAATTTAAACTACATTTAAATTTAAATAGCCACATGTGGCTGGTGACTAGTATCTTGGGCAGCACAAGTCAAGACAATACTTTCTTTTGAGAATTGACCACTTCCCAAACAGTAAAAACTGGAGGAACAGACAAGACAAGAACAATAGCTGGCGAGAGGCCATGCAGCTTAAGTGGCAAAGGCAAACTTGAAGGCTGCTGTGGGTGTAATGAAGGTCCGTGTATCAGTCTCGTCCCAGTCAGGAGAAACTACCCAGTTACTTATTTATTTTTGCTGAGGCAAAATTGACATAATATAAAACTAATCATTCTAGAATCAATAACTCAGTGGCATTTAGTGTATTTACAAACGTTGTGCAACTACCACTTTTTTTCAGTTTCAAAATATTTTCGTCACCGCAAAAGAAAACCCCACACTTATTAAGCAGTTGCTCTGCATTCATTCCTCTCTTTAGCCCCTGGAAGCCACCAATCAGCATTCCGTGTCTATGGTTTTGCCTATTCTGGATCTTTCATGTAAATGGAATCATACAATACATGGCCTTTTCTGTCAGCTTCTTTTGCTTTCTAGCAACACTATTCATAATAGCCAACAGGTGGAAACAGCCCAAATATCCATTAATAGATGGATGGGAAAAAATTGGGATACATACATATAATGGAATATTATCCATTGGTTTTGAAAGTGTTGGAAGAACCACAAACTGGATTCAACCACTGCTGTGGGAAGGTACTGCTGCTGCTGCTCAACTGAGGGAGTAGGAAGACAGCCAGAAGAACTAACAGGAAGTGGACAGGAAGGATCATTTCTCTTCTCCCTACTGCAGCCCTATAGTCTGCCCCACTGTTAGAAAAGCCTGACAGGAGTCAACTGGCAAAGCAGACTGTGGTTTGCAGAGTTCCAGCCCCAGCATTACAAGTCAGAGTAAAGAGGGAGTAGTTTTGGGCCGGGCGTGGTGGCTCAAGCCTGTAATCCCAGCACTTTGGGAGGCCGAGACTGGCGGATCACGAGGTCAGGAGATTGAGACCATCCTGGCTAACACGGTGAAACCCCGTCTCTACTAAAAATACAAAAACTAGCTGGGCGAGGTGGCGGGCGCCTGTAGTCTCAGCTACTCGGGAGGCTGAGGCAGGAGAATGGCGTAAACCCCGGAGGCGGAGCTTGCAGTGAGCTGAGATCCGGCCACTGCACTCCAGTCCCGGCGACAGAGCAAGACTCTGCCTCAAAAAAAAAAAAAAAAAAAAAAAAAAGAGGGAGTAGTTTTGAAGCTGAGAAACAGTAATTAAGAAGGGGCATAGTCCATACAAGAAAAGGACTCTGGGCTGTACTGATAGAGCTTGGGTGTGTAGGGGGGAATGCCGAGATCTCAGATACAGTTTTCTTATAACTTCATGGAGTTTCATCCTTACTTTATTCTTACTTTATTCTTTATTAGATGTAAGAAAAGGATCTACCTGGCCAGCGTACATTGAAATATAATGTGCTATCATATTTATATACTTGAATTTTCAGGTACTTTTTTTCTTTTCCAGGCTGTAAAAAGATGTTTACTGGAGGCTTGTAGTAAAGTTAGATTAGCTCTGTTCCAATGTCTCACCATTCAGAGAGGAGTCATGCCCTTCTTCACTTCACAAGTTATCTCTCACCTTCATTTACAAATTGAAATATAATCCATGTCCTGCAAAATTTACCATTTTAATGTGTACAATTCAGTGTTTTTTTTAGTTTTCTTCATAAAGTTGTGCAACTATCACCACTATCTAATTCCAGACTATTTTAATCATCCCCCAAAGAAACTTAATACTCATTAAGCAGTCATTCTCTATTCCTCCATTCTCAAGCTCCTAGCAACCACCAATCTGCTTTCTGTTTCTGTGGTTCCATATTCTGGACATTACCTATAAATGGGATCACACAATATGTGGCCTTTTGTATCTGGTTTCTTTCATGTGGCATCATGTTTTCAAGGTTGCTCCATCTTGCAGCATTTATCAGTACTTCATTCCTTTTTATTACTGAATAGTGTTTCATTGTGTGGAATATCATATTTAGTTTATTCACTCATCAGTTGATGAACATTTGATTGTTTACACTTTTTGTCTATTGTGAATAATGCTGCTATGAATATTTATGTACAAGTTTTTATATGAACATGTTTTCATACAATGGAGTGGAATTGTTGGGTCATATAGTAACTCAATGTTTATCAGATATTTCTTTTGATAGACACAGTTTTCAAAATTTTAGCTCTATTTGCCTACTATTTAAGATATCCATGTTTTTGCCTTTTTTTTCTTTGGAAGTTTTGGTAATTCTCTTCATATTTTTCTTTTTCTTTAAAGGAAATAGCACAAGATATATATATATATCTTAAATTATATATGTAATTTAATTGATTAATCACAAATAGAATGCAAAAAGTACAATGTAAACATGCCTCTTAAACTTCTTCTTTAATCTCCAGTGACAACCACTATTACAGTTTTTTGTGTTTCTTTTATCCCAGTTTTTATCTATGTATTAACACACATATATGAGTATCTATGTCTATGTATATCAACTCATATGAATTTTTTATAGTAATAAAATCTGATTTTATGTAATGTTCAAAAGTTTTCTCACTTAAATCTATGTACCTGTTAATTCTTAGAAATCTACCTCTTTCCCGGTTTCTCTGCTACCTTTCTGACCACTCCTTCTCTGTCTTCTTTGCAACCCTTACATATGGGAGTACTTTCAGGTTCAATCCTCGTCTCCTCTCACCTCTTCCCTCTTCTCCTTTTCCCCTTTTATTTTCTCTCTTTCTCTTTTTTCTTTTCTCATGCGATATTTTCTCCTTACAAGATGTCATTCTCTCTCAGAGTTTCAATTGCCCTTTTATTTTATGACTTACAAATTTTTATTTTTAGTCCAGATCTCTCTTTTACATTTCAGGTTTGAGTATCCAACTTCTCACGTGATATTTCCATTTCAATTCCATCATGTTCTCCCCTCACAAATCTGTCCTCCATTTGTGCTCTTACTTCAGAGAATCCAGTTACACATCTATTTAATTTTACAAACCAGACACCCATTGATCCTGGCAATTCTTCTCTTTAACCTCCCATGTTCAATCCAGTTGATTAAATCCAAATTCTATTTACCTCCTTACTATCTCTCAAATCTGCCAGTTTCTCTCCATTGTCACAGACATGGTGCCAGTCTTTCACCTGTTCAGTTTCCTAACTGGTCTCCACACATCCACTTGGGCTCCTAACCAAATCTTCCTCCTCAGAGCAGCCAGAATTATCTTTTAAAATTTAAGCTAGATTGTGTTACTTTTCTACTTATTGCCTTTCAGAGGTTTCCCATGACTCAGAGTTTTTAGTCTTGCTCTACTTACCTCCCTCACTTCATCTCCTGGCACTCTCCCGGCTCCTGGACTTCAGCCACACCTGTCACCTTCTGGCTACAGGGACTTGCATATGCTGCTCTTTCTGCCTGGAATGTTCTTCTCTTTCTTTTACCAACTGACCCTAGATCAGTAATTACCTTCTCACAGTAAGTCTAGATTGGGTTCCTTTGTGTTATAGGCCCTCATACAATAGTGTTTCCTTTAGACTTGTAATTTGTTTGTAGTTATAAATTTATTAGTGTGCTGATTTGAGTCCTTCCAACTATAATTGTTTCTGTTTTTGAGCATCTTTTATCCTCAGTACCCGATACAGTCCTGGTACAAATGACTGTTGAAGGAGCAACTGCATAATATTACATAGTGTGGATATACCATAATATATTTCATCAGTTCCTTACTGAGGGACGTGTAAGTTGTTTCTACATTTTCTCTATTAACAAATACTTTGTGTAAGACTTTAAAAGCCTAGTTAAGAACATGATATTTTTCCTCTCATTAGATGTTCATGAAGTCAAGTGTTTTGAGAACAATATTCGTGCAGCCTGATTAAGTTAGCATTTTATTGCACTACAGAAGAAACAAAGCAGTTATTGTATATTAATAAAAGTTAAACTATTTATTTGCACATAAATAGTACCAAATGTGGTAAGAAAATCAATAACTATAATGAATGAGAATACTAAAGGGAAAGAAATAACAGAAAAATATTAACATTTTATTTTTAACCAACAAAGATACATATTTTATTTATTTATTTTTGATTCAGAGTTTGAGTAGTCATTGCCATTAAGTTCTTGGCATGAAACCTACTTGTTATCTTTTCATGGGATGGCCACAGCTTGTAGGCTACCAGTATTTTCAATCTTGTTGGGATTATTTTGACTTAACTAGGTTAAAAGTATACACAGAACCACATCCAAAACTACAAAAACTCATAAAAGAGTGAGGCAATAGTTATTAAATTGGAACATCTATTTTATTTGATTTAGATATCCCTAATTTGGGGACTTTATCTTATAGGATAGAAGCACCAGTATCAGCGCATATATACAAAGATATTAAAGCAGCATTATTCGTAGTGGCCAAAATGTTGGGAAAAAGCTGTATATTCACAAATAGGGTGATTGTTGGATTATTTATAGAAGAGTTATACTGTGCATTGATTATGCAGTTATTAAAAATACACTTGAGGTAAATCTGCTAATCCAGAAGGATATGTATGATCTATTATGTTTCAGAAAATTCTCCAAAACTAAAAATGAAGCAAAAAAGATGATCTTAATATCCTGCTATAACACTTTCTAACAAGCTACCCTGAAGGTCATCTAGCTCTCTCTGTGGGAAAAGAGATGGTCTCACTTAAACTTTAAAACTTAGTAAAGTTAGAGGTTAGCTTGCAGTAATCTAATAAAGTGCATTTTTTTGTATAGTAAAAATTGTTATGATTTTATTCCCCTGTAGGACAGTGGCCAATTTTATATTTAATCTAACAGTTTTATTTAAGGTTTTTTTTTCATTGTTAATATGAATATAAATTCAAGTTCCTCATTCAAATTGAATCAACATCCTTCTGCTAGTTTCCTCATTAGTGAGTCAAATAGAATTTGACATATGCCCATTACTATTTTTGTGGGACTTTATTATTATTGTTATTTACCAATATGAGAATTAAGTTTCAATGATTATTAAATGAGAAAAGCAAATTGCAGAGTAATGTGTATAGATTGTTTATACAATTGTATTAATCTATATACATGCTGCTAATAAAGATGTACCTAAGACTGGGTAATTTATAAAGGGTTAAATTGACTCACAGTTCAGCATGACTGAGGAGGCCTCAGGAAACTTATGAGCATGGCAGAAGGGGAAGCAAACATGTCTTCTTCACCTGGTGACAGGAAGGAAAAGTGCTGTGCAAAAGGAGGAAAAAGCCCCTTATAAAAACATCAGATCTCATGAGAACTTACTCACTATCACAAGAACTGCAACATGAAAGTAATGCCCCCATGATTCAATTATGAATTGAATCGTGTTCCTCCCACCAGGTTCCTCCCACAACAAGTGGGGATTATGGGAACTATAATTCAAGATGAGATTTGGGTGGGTACACAGCTAAACCATATCATTTGGCCCCTCCCGAATCTCATGGCCTCACATTTCAAAACCAATCCCGCCTTCCCAACAGTTACCCAAAGTCTTAATTTATTTCAGCATTAACTCAAAAGTTGAAGTCCAAAGTTTCATCTGAGACAAGGCAAGTCCCTTATGCCTATGAGCCTGTAAAATCAAAAGCAAGTTGGTTACTTCCTAGATAAAATGAGGGTACAGGCATTGGGTAAATACATGCATCCCAAATGGGAGAAGTTGGCCAAAACAAACCAGGTGCAGGCTCCATGCAAGTCTGAAATCTAATAGGGCAGTTGTTAAACCTTAAAGTTCCAAAATGATCTCTTTTGATTCCTTGTCTTATATTCAGGTCATGCTGATACAAGAGATGGGCCCCCATGGCATTGGGAAGCTGCACCCCTGTGGCTTTGCAGAGTGTAGCCCCTCTCCCAGCTGCTTTCATGGGCTGGCATTGAGTGCCTGAGGCTTTTCCAGGTACATGGTGCAAGCTGTCAGTGGATCTACCATTCTGGGGTCTGGATGATGGTGACCCTCTTCTCACAGCTCCATTAGGCAGTGCCCCAGTGGGGACTCTGTGGGGGCTGTAGACCCCACATTTCCCTTCTGCACTGCCCTAGCAGAGGTTCTCCATGAAGGCTCTGCCCCTGTGGCAAACTTCTGCCTGGACATCCAGCTGTTTCCATACATTCTCTGAAATCTAGGTGGAGGTTCCCAAACCCTAATTCTTGACTTCTGTGCACCCACAGGCTCAACACCAGGTGAAAGCTGCAAAGACTTGGGGCTTGTACCCTCTGAAGCAATGACCTGAGCTGTGCCTCAGTCCTTTTTAGCTGTGGCTGGGATGCAGGACACCAAGTCCTGAGGCTGCAAGCAGCAGGGGGGTCCTGGGCCCAGCCCAGGAAACCATTTTCCCCCCTAGGCCTCTGGGCCTGTGATGACAGAGGCTGCTGCAAAGGTATCTGGCACGCCCTGGAGCATTTTCCCCATTGTCTTGATGATTAACATGCACCTCTTCATTACTTATGCAAATTTCTGCAGCAGGCTTGAATTTCTCCCCAGAAAATGGGGTTTTCTTTTCTATCACATCTTCAGGATATAAATTTTTCAAACTTTTATGCTTTGCTTCCTCTTGAACACTTTGCCACTTAGAAATTTCTTCCACCAGATACCTTAAATCATCTCTCTCAAGTTCAAAGTTCCACAGATCTCTAGGGCAGGGGCAAAATGCTGCCAGTCTCTTTGATAAATTATAACAAGAGTCACCTTTGCTCCAGTTCCCAACAAGTTCCTTATCTCTATCTGAGACCACCTTAGCTTGGACTTCATTGTCTGTATCACTATCAGCATTTCGGTCAAAGCCATTCAACAAGTCTCTAGGAAGTTTCAAACTTTCCCACATTTTCTTATCTTTTTCTGAGCCCTCAAAACCGTTCCAACCACTGCCTGTTACACAGTTTCAAAGTTTCTTCCACATTTTTGAGTATCTTTACAGCAGCACCCCACTCTATGGGTACCAATTTACTGTATTAGTTCATTCTCGTGTTGTTAATAAAGACATACCCGAGACTGGGCAGTTTATAAAGGAAAGAGGTTTAATTAATTCACAGTTTAGTATGGCTGGAGAGGCCTCAGGAAACTTACAATCATGCTGGAAGGAGAAGCAAACACATCCTTTTTCACATGGCAGCAGAAAGAAAGAGTGCTGAGCAAAAGGGGGAAACCATCAGATCTCATGAGAATGAACTCACTATCATGAGAACAACAGCATGGTGGTAACTGCCTCTATGATTCAATTACCTCCCACCGGTTCCTTCCCACAACACGTGGGGATTATGGGAACTACAATTCAAGATGAGATTTGGGTGGGGACACAGACAAACCATTTCAACAATCATAAAAAAATACTTATTCATATGTCTGCAAGTTTGTATGTTTGTGTAAGTGCGAATGTAAGCATGGAAAATACATACAAGAGAGTTAACATCAGTCCTGTTACTTTGGGAGAGAAGATGATATTCAAGGGAAATTATTATAATTTTATATATGTATTTGTTGTATTTTGAGAACTACTTCTTAATTTAATAGTTAAAAATTATAAAAAGACAATTAAATAGGAAAACCCTCTTAAAAGATTTTGTGACAATTTATAATTCATTGTTTATTCTCATAGTGTACACAATACACTCACATTAAAAAGATTTTATTTTCAAATGAAAAATTATTCCACAAAATTGGCATTGTATTTTACCAGCTGCATCCACTCGTGCTTTTATGATTGCCAAAAATAGCCTGAAATTTATTAATATACTTTTCCCTTTCACTTTTCTGAATACATAACCTTAGGTCTATTTGATCTATGAATTCATTTACTTAAAATAAGGAAGGAGAAAAGGTTATGGAAGGAATGTAGCTCTCAGTTCAAATTTGCTCCAAGATTATATTCTTGTAAGCCTGCATATATATAGAGAGAGTTTTCTGAAATCCTTTTTTCTCCCACTTTTGCAAATCAAGAAGCAAATTTGGAGCACTCAATTCCTAGGGCAGAGGAGGTACCATTTGCATTGCCATCTAAGACATGAGTCTTTCTTCTCTATGGCAGGAAATATTATGGTATAGAGGGACCACTAGATACCACCTGTGCAGACAGTTCAAATTACTGAATTGGACTAGAGTTTAAACCAGAGTTTACGTTTAGTAATTTTTCCCTCTCCCACCTAGGGGAAAACCATATAACTACAGACAAAGTGAAGGAGATATATTCTTTCTGTAAACTTGGCCTGAGATGTGGATTAATTTACAAATGCCTTTACATTTTTGTGTTATATACCCCAAGGTTGGGTATGTGTACAGTGTGGAAAAGTTGGAGGGGCTTGGGGTTTGGAGTCAAGCTGATGCATTAAAATTATGTGTCCTTTAGTAGGTAACTTATTTATCCTATAAGAACCTTAGTTACTTGTCTGTAAAGTAATGTATATAACATGTCTAGTACAGTACTTGGCACAAGTGAGCTGTCAGAAATAGTGATTTTCCTGTCTTTTAGGGTGAGATGTCAAACCACTTAATTCTGGAAAGAGTCTATAAAAAAGCTCCTTTGCCAATATAGTGCATAAGTTTGGATATTGCCTATTACTGCTCCTTGGCTCAGAAAAATCCCCACTATTTAATATTTAATAAGACATTTATAATGGTTGCCACCTGCTTTATTAACAGAATGTTTTCTCTCATTAGAGTAGATGAGAAGAGCTGACTATACTCTGGGGAATGGGTGTGTCCTGCTAAAATCAACAGGAATTTGTAAGGGAAAGTCTGTTGGGATAAAAAATATGTGTGACTATGGTTTTGGTGGTTTGAAAATGTGTGAGGAAGCTCTTTAATAGGAATGTCTGATAGTTATATTGGCATAGACAAAGGAATGCTTTGAAGAATGATTTAGAAAACTTGGGCAAAGTAATCTTTAATGGGTAGTTTGTATTATATAGACTGCTTGGAAGATGGACAGTGATAATTTTCTATTTCCTTTTGCCTGTGTAGCTGAAGTGCTCACATTTCTATTGCCTAAAGATTCACCAATGTGAGAGGATTGTAGCTTTCTAAGGAATAGTGTTATGAAAAACTTAATTAGTGTTTTATGTAGCCACTGATTCTTTTGATAGACTCCGAGGCATATTTGGACAAACTGGCAAAGTTTAATGAAACAATGGAACTGTTTAGTAAGCCAATCAGGTTAACATATGAATGATGGTTCACTTTATAAAGGTTTTATTGATTTTTGTTAAATGACCTCCAGATGTGTTTGCATTTTTTCCATAACTTATTACAATCCATATTATAATATTTATAAATAATACAGAGAATTCTTTGGAGATGATGCTATATATAATATGTTGATCTACACCAGATGGTATTAGGTAAGAGACAAATACTGTTAAAGTTAAAGGCTTGTGTGGTGTAGGATTTGAAGCAATTCTGAAGCAAGTTGTAAAATACTAGATACGTAAATTTTAAAATCTACATCATTTCTAAAAGGAAAACTTTTGCAAGCTTAATCAAATTCTCTTCTCACATGTGTGAGACAGCTTTTGTGCTGTTGAAGTTAGGAAATGCTGCTGCAATCTCAAGCCTACTATTGATTCTATAACTTGAATGGTAAGTGATAAAGTTTGTGAAGATCATTTTCCTAAGCTGCTAGACAAACATTTATAGGGAAAAGGGGCTTGTTTTTGTGATTTTTTTTTTCATTATGTAATAACTGAAGATGCAGTGCAAAGTACGTAGTGTATAATGTATATGTATATACACCCATGCACAGATCCAGACACATACATATGTATGCCTGAACATATATATATTCTGTTTTCAACTTAACTTCACCAGTTGAAATGGTGAAGTTAAGTTGAAAACAGCATAAATGTAGAAAAGAAGAATCTCACCTAAAAAGAAGAAACAAATTTAAGCTGTCTATAAACGTAAAGCTACTAAAGTTTATTATAAGTAATTTTTTTGAGATGTTGATTGATTACAGTCAAGGAGAATGAATAAGAAAAAGAAAAAGTGCCTTTCTGAAACAGCATAATTGACAGAAAACAAACATAGAAAAGCTCCATTTTCTTTTTTTCTTTCTTTTTTTTTCTTTTTTATTGAGATGGAGTCTCACTCTGTTGCCCAGGCTGGAGTGCAGTGGCGTGATCTTGGCTCACTGCAACCTCCACCACCTGGGTTCAAGCGATTCTTGTGCCTCAGCCTCCCGAGTAGCTGGGATTACAGGTGCCCACCATCACACCTGGCTAATTTTTTTTTTGTATTTTTAGTAGCGGGGATGTTTTGCCATGTTGGCCAGGCTGGTCTCAAACTCGTGACCTAAGGAGATTCAGCCGCTTCAGCCTCCCAAAGTGCTGGGATTACAGTTGTTAGCCACCACACCTGGCCTCCATTTCCTCTGTAATGTTTTGTAACATTTGTAGTGCTCTGCCAGTTCCTCTGAAACAAATACTGAGTGCCATTTCTGGAGATGTGGCTAACTTCATTTCATGAGGTTCGTTCATAATGAACAATCTGATCACTTAAACAAATTCTTTACCTGTAATCCTAGCACTTTGGGAGGCCGAGGCTGGTGGATGGATCCCCTGAGGTCAGGAGTTCAAGATAAGCCTTACCAACACGGTGAAACCACATCTCTACTAAAAATACAAAAATTAGCTGGACATGGTGGTGGGCAGCTGTGATCCCAGCCACTCGGGAGGCTGAGGCAGGAGAATCGCTTCAACCCGGGAGGTGTAGGTTGCAGTGAGCCGAGATCGCAACATTGCATTCCAGCCTGGGTGACAGAGTGAGACTCCATCTAAAAAAAAAAAAATTCTGCCACTTTTGTGTTTGTGTTTTCATTGTTACAGTTAGGCTGATATGAAATCTGTACAGGTATGGTACCAGGTAAATTCTACCTCAGTGAACATTACCATTAATGCCACTTTTTAAAGAAAATAGAACAATACTAAACAAGTGAATGAATTCTGAACGGACAAATAAAAATAAAGGGAATTATAAAGCCCTTCTATTGTATCTGCGATATTTGATTTTGATCATCATACTTAATGTTGGAGTAAGCTATTTTCAGGCTTAAACCTTACAATGAAGAGAAGTAATTGTTCTGTATGTGGAAGAAAGGTGTGATGTCAGCTAACTTTGGTTTCTCCTCTCTGCATGCATCATGATTATTCTAGTTGCACCCTCATCATTTGTCTGCTAAACCGTTTCTGTAATTTACTACCTGGTTTTCATGTTGAACAGCCATTGTTCTCTGCAATTTGTTATGTACAGTATATTTGAAATGATCACCTGATGATTTATACCCTGAGATGGATTCTTTAGTGAGGTGTTCCCCAAGATCCTTGAATCAGATTACACTTTGGGAGCACAACTTCAATATTAGCACAAAATGATCAGATCGTAAGAGGCCAAGTGGGTAAACCAGATGTCACTCTCACCTGATTGTGGATGCATCCATTCACTTAGAGAGTCCTCGTTGTTCATGAAAGCTAGAAAAAGGATAGCGAAAGTAGGCAACTCTGGTACTGTTGAGGAGAGATGACCAGGTATTCTTGTCCCATTGGCAAGATTATATCTGCTGTAGAATTGATTGCCACCACTTTTTATGAGATACTGCAGTGACTCCACCTTGGTGATGTGATGAAGCTCAGCTCTTTGCATTTCCCTTCCCCTTTCCTTCCTTCTGACTCACTTGTACTGGTTTAGGCATCACTTCCTCCAGGAAACTCTCTCCTACTACTCTAAATGCTCTCCTCTTTGCTCTCATGACATTCTGGCACGTAGCACAGTACGTTGAAATTAGACTGTATGTGCCCAGCCCTCTCCTGCACTGTTTGCTTTTCAGAGACAGGGGAGAAGGACTGTGCATACAAGGCCAGGGAGTGTGTCTTATTTGTTTTTATCATTAAAGCTCAGCACTAGGTGATGTCCTCCATTTACTGTGTTTGAACTGTTGTATTTGCTTTCCCACCAGCAGTGTATGAGAATAATTATTTCCCCAAGCCTTGCCAAGAGAGTGGTTGCTTTAATTTGCATTTCTTCTATCATGAACAAGGATGAAAATATTGTCATATATTTAAGGGCTATTTTTGTATCTTTTTCTGGTGTGTGTGAATCATCCGTTCATGTCTTTTGCCCATTTTTCTGTCATGTTTTTGTTATTTTATCTCTTAACTTTTAAGAGTTACTTATATATTAAGGACATTAGTTCTTTACCTGTGACATATATGACACAGATTTTTTTTCTCAGTTTGTCAGTTGATTTTTTTATTTTTATTTTTTGCTATGAGTAGCTGTTGATTTTTAATGTAGTCAAATGTATCAATCTTTTAAAAACTGCTTCTGTGTTTTTAGTTATGGTTGGAAATTATCCCTTACAGGTTAATGAAGAATTCAACCATGTTTTCTAGTACTTGTATCGTTTCCTTTTTTATATTTAGATCTTTAATCCATTTGGAGGGGTGTGTGTGTGTGTATGCATGTGTGTGTGTTGTGAGGTACAAATTTAATTTTGAGTTTTCTCAGATGGTTAAACAGTTGTTCTCATTCCATTTATGAAAAAGTCAATTTTTGTAGTTGTGACTTGAGATGCCATTATATACTGAAGTTTAATATGTACTTGAGTCTATTTTAAAAATTTCTATTCTGCTTGACCAGTCTGCCTATTATTTTAATTATAGTAGTTCTATAGTGTTTCAATGCCTGGTAAGGTTAGTCATCCCTTCCTCCATCAGTTTTTATTTTTTGTGTTGTTCTGTGTATTCTGTATGTTCATTTTTCTACATGAAGTTCAATATTGCATTGCATAGTCTATCAATAGTTACATAGAAAGCTTGTTGGTATTTTTATTGAGATCACATTAAATTTATTAATCAACCTAGGGACAACTGACATTTCAAGATGTTGAGTCATCATATTTTTCCATTTATTTAGCTATATTTTATATCTTCAGAAGTGTTTTAAAGTTTTTCTAATGTAGGTTTTGCATATTTCTCAGTAAATTTCCCCAAGTATATTAACTTCTTGGTTCATATTATAAATGAGCTTTTATCTTTTTTCTCTGAGACAGAGTCTTGCTCTGTTGCCCAGGCTGGAGTGCAGTGGCATGATATTGGCTCACTGCAATCTCTGCCTCCTGGGTTTAAGTGATTCTCCTGCCTCAGCCCCCTGAGTAGCAGGGATTACAGGCATCCACCACCACACCAGGCTAATTTTTGTATTTTTAGTAGAGATGAGGTTTTACCATGTTGGCCAGGCTGATCTCAAAATCCTGGGTTCGAGTGATCCACCCACCTCGACCTCCCAAAGTGCTGGGATTACAGGCATGAGCCACTGTGCCTGGCTACCTTTTCTCTATTCTTATATCCTCTAACTGATTATTGATTATACATATGAAAGCTATTAATTTCCATATGTTATTGAGGTGGGAGAGTTACCTGATCCCCCTTGCAGGATGTATGATAGAAGTGTGACTCATCTGTTCAGCTTCTGTGCTCTCAAACCCCTTACAGGTGGGGGAGCATGCAGGCAGGCAGGGGCAGGAGCTGGGGCAAGTGTTTTTGGGCTCCAACCCCACGGTAGTGTCTAGGGGTATGTGCCTGTAGCTCTGAAGCCCTAGTAGGCATACTACAGTGTTCTGTTAGCTTTGCTGTCTGCGGATGGCTTCAGTGTTACCAACTCTGTGCCATATTGGGACTCAAGTTCTTGTCTGGTGTCCAGGAAGAATCAAGTCACACAGACAAATTGAAGAATGGTGAATGTGAGGGATTTTATTGCTGGATGGAGGTGGCTCTCAGGAGTATGGATGTGGAGCTGGAAAGGGAATGGAGTGGGAATATGATCTTCCCCCAGAGTTCAGTTGTCCCCTGGCCAATCTCCTCTCTGACCGTCCCCAGCCGAACTCTTCTGCACGTTCAGACACTCCTTTTCTTCTCCCTTCTCTGCGGTGCCACTCTTCTGTTCCTCTGCTCTTCTGCTCGTATGCTCATGGAGCCTGGGGTTTATATGGGTACAGGATGTGGGGGATGGTGGGCCAAAAGGCAACATTTGGACATAAAAATAGGAATGCCTGTTTCCATTTAGGGCTGCGGTTTTCCAGGCTTGAGGGTGGGGCCTTTGCCGGGGAACTGCCCTCTTCTGCCCAGTATTTCCCTGACTCCTGTCCACATCACTAATTAGTAACATTTTGAATAGAAATATTCAATAGTGTAAAAATAATATATAATTTCATTAAATACAAAGCTTGAAATATGTTTTTGGGGAAACTTAACAAAACTAAATTTTATCTGAAATAAGAAATACGTGAACATATCCAGGAAATTTCTTAAAATAAATTTTAATAAAGATATCGCATATTGAACTATATTATGAATCTTTAACAGTTAAAATATGTAGCCAAATGGGATAAAGAAGCAGGTTTCAGATAAAGACTGAATTCTTTATATATAAAGAAAGATAATTTATGATGAAGATGTTATTAATTTTACTAAGGAAAAGATAAAACTAATGAATTATGTTAGGAAAGCTGATGATCACTTGGAAAAAAGCTAGATTTCTTTTTTTAGCCTCTGTATTTAAATGAATTTAGATGCATCAAATTATAGATTGTTTTTGCATTGTTGAATTTAGATGCATCAAAGTGTTACTTACAAAAATTGAAGCCTTAAGAATAGTGAAGAAAATATAGTTGGATATTTTTATGATTTGGGAACTAAGAAAGCCTCTCAAAGCATCATACCCAATCCAGAAAGCATAAAGGAATACATTCAAAGATGTTCTGTAAGGCAAAAACCTACCAAACAAAAAACACCATCAAAACCCCCAAAAGGTTAAAAGGTAAAAATAATGGCAACATATATACTAGATATGGACCAGGAAATAATTTTATCTTTGAAACTTTAGTGTTTAAAAGTATAACTTTCTCTATTTGAAATTCAATATTAGCAGAATTTTTAACTTTCTTCTTCAATGAAACATTTAATCTAGTCATTTCCCAGTAAACTTAGTTAAATGTAGTGATTTTTCAGGGTTCAAGGTTTTCTGTGTCAACCTAAAGTGAGCAACAGAGAGACTGATCTTCCAGAGCAAAGAGTTTATTCCAGAGTAGCAGGAGATTGCAATCCAGGACATGCATGCTATGATGGATCAGAGGTGCATCCAAGGGAGTTGGGGTAGGGGAAAGCTTTTAAGGATAGAAAGGTGAAGTCCGTAGAAGCTGTTTTGGAACAAGACTATTGGAGCTTGTTGCAAGAGCTGGCCTTAGCTCATTGGCAGAGACAGTCACGGTTAGGCAAGTGTCTTTGGGCAAGCAGCTCATCTAGGATACTGCAGTTTTAAGGAATTTCTTGCAGAGTTCTCAGCATAGGTATGCATGTATGAGGACCCCTTTTCATGGCCTCCAGCTCTCTTTTATTAGGGCTTCACATTAGTGACTCCATTTTGATACTGATAACTTTTTTGTCTAATCTATATACCTCCCTTCTTGTGCCCCCTCTCCCTAACTGGCAGTTGTATTCCAGGTGGTTAACACGGTGCCTTGGCATTGGTACAAGGAGGAAACTGGTCCAGTTGTCATCTGCTGGGGTCTAATAATATGTACTTTGTTTATAGCCTCTATCCTCACTGTCGAGGCTGAGACTGATGGATCATGAGGTCAGGAGATCGAGACCATCCTGGCTAACACGGTGAAACCCCGTCTCTACTAAAAAATACAAAAAACTAGCGGGGCGAAGTGGCGGGCGCCTATAGTCCCAGCTACTCGGGAGGCTGAGGCAGGAGAATGGCATGAAATGAGGAGGCGGAGCTTGCAGTGAGCTGAGATCCGGCCACTGCACCCCAGCCTGGGCGACAGAGCGAGACTCCGTCTCAAAAAAAAAGAAGGCAGTTGGGAGTATGTGGCAAAATGTATAATGTGTATATCCTTTATTTTACATCTACAAATGTATTCTAAGGTTATAATCTGATATCCTCACAAAGGCATACATTTGAGGAGGAGCTAGCCATAGCACTACTTATAATAATGAGAAATTGGAAATAACTTAATTATCTATTATAAAGAGTTAATTAGATATGTTGGTTACAGAAAATGGGGCATTATATAGTACAGAATACTTCACAGTGTAGAGGAGCAAAACATAATCTTCCATCTATCCTAAGTTCCTGGCTTGGACCACCTGTAACAAAAGACAGATCAACAAGAGAAAAACAAATAGATAGAAGTTTATTAACAATGTCCTCATGTGTATACCTGTGCAACTCATGTTTACATGGGACATACCCAGGGAAAGAAATGGCTTAAAATGCAAGCTTAATTACCATCTTTAGCTAAATCCAAAAGGATGTGGAGGAGGCCAGTTATGGGGAGGTGATCAGGAAAAGTATGGTAAAAAAGAAGTTAGGCATGGTGGCTCATACCTGTAATTCCAGTACTTTGACAGGCCAGTGTGGGAGGGTCTCTTTAGCCTAGGAGTTTGAGACCAGCCTGAGTGACAGCCAGACCCTGTCTCAAAAAAATGAAAGGTATGTTATGCAGATTTAAATGAGGGCCTTCTCCCTTCATAAGATTTTACTCCGATTTTACTTCCTTTACTGGTACAGAGAGGGAGACACCTCTGCAAATGGAGATTTCTTTTTTAAATGTAAATTTCCCTTACAAAAGGGTAACCTCTACTCAGTTTTCAGAGCTTCTCCTGTGTGTGTCTGCTGTTTCTCAGAATAATCAGCCCAAAATAATCTTTATGCTAAAAAGGTATACTTTGGAGCGCCACATTCTGGTCTTCTACTGTCATATTTTTAGTGGCATATTCTGGTCTCCTACAACTGCTACTAAAGAAATGACATATAGCCATATTTAGTGACAGGGAAAAATATCCATGATACAGTAGAGTCATAAAGTAACAAGTGTAGTATTAGAGATCTCTTCATACAGAGACTCAGAGATGCATAACCTCAGTGGGTCCCATTCACATCCTAGTGGAAATCCTGTCATTTGTGACAACTGGGATGTGAATAGTGCTCCCAGAATTTTACAATGTGGCATCCCTGATACTTTGATCCTTTTTTAAATAAAAAAATCTATGCATATGTAAAGTGAGAACTAATTCCATGCATACATAGAGAGAGAACTAATTCTATGCATATGTAGAGAGAGAACTAATTCTATGCATTTGTAGAGACCGAACTCATTGTTTCTTTAAGTGATGGCCTCAGAATTCTCTGAAACGATTGTGCTAGATGGGTGTGCTTGGTTATGAACATATGCCTCCTTTTAGTATAGCTGTGATGGGTGGGGAAGGGATAGAATTCTCCTTCATAAGAAACTAAAAGGAATTTTGGGACTAGATGCCAGCCAGAGAAGTTGGAAGGGGGTTGCCCAGCAGCAGGGAGTAAGTGGAAGATACAGTACAATGAAAATTTCCTTGGAGTAGAAAAGGCTTAGGAAATTTTTGAAGGACAGGATGTATAAGATGGAATTTTCCATAGATTGCTTTTCTCTGCTGCTCACACTGCTGTCTTAAGCATTAGTTGTTTATGCTACCAGACAACCTTCATTAGGAAATACTCTTCTTCATAGTGAAGTGACAGGGCAGTGGCCAGCTAGCTGGGTCCCTATGCAGAGCTGGTGAAACACAGAATGAAGATGGAGAAGCAGAGCATTTAGGGTCAGAGCCAAAATATACTTGATTTTTACAGGCACAAGGACTTTAGCTAATGTTTGGGTTAGATATTCATGGACATTGTTCAACAAAATAAAAAATAATTGTTTTTTCTGGTGGCAGAATTTGGGGTAGTTTTTCACTTCTGTTTTTAATACCCTTCTGAACTATTTACAATAATCATAATTATTTTTTAAATTAGAAAAACACGATCTTTCTTTAAAGTAGCACAACGATGTGAATGTACTTAATACCATTGAACTATGCTCTTAAAAATGGTTAAGATGGTAAATTCTACGTTATGGTGTATTTTACCAAAACTTAGACAAAAGGACACATTAATATCACAAAACCATAGATATTCTCCACAAATCTTTTTAAAATAGAGAAGAAGAAAAAATAAAAATGAAAACAAATGTACTATCATTTTTCTAGGGTAATTGGATGACTCCTGAAATTTCCTATATCGTTCGTTTCGGACTATTGATACTAGTAGGAGTGAAAAAAATGCCCTCAGAAGGCATGAAAATGAACAATTAAAAAGTCAGTATGCGTTACAAGGAAGGCATCTCATGGCTTTTGCTTTACAGTTTTCACATTTTGTTTCCGCCCTTGCCACTGCCTGCATATGTCTAAAAATTGCCACTAGGGGGCAGGAGTGTGCCAAAGTCGGGCAATGTCAGGTGCCTAACCAGCCAGGTTTGGGGTTTCCATTCAACTTCCTCACAGAGGAATTATTGTTCCTTTGTTCCTCTTATACAGAGTAAGAGACGAAGGCACATTTTCTTAATAATTAATGATGTTGAGCATCTTTTCATATTTCCACTGGCCATCTGTGTGTTTTTGGAGAAATATCTGTTCAAAAGTCCTTTGCTTTTTTTTTTTTTTTGAGACAGAGTCTCACTCTGTCACCCAAACTGGTGTGCAGTGGCACGATTTCAGCTCAGTGCAACCTCTGCCTCCTGGGTTCAAGCAATTCTCCTGCCTCAGCCTCCCGAGTAGCTGGGATTATAGGCACGCACCACCACGCCCAGCTATTTATTTTTATTTTTTTAGTAGAGACGGAGTTTCACCATGTTGGCCAGGCTGACTTCAGTTGATCTGCCCACCTCGGCCTCCCAAAGTGCTGGGATTACAGGCATCAGCCACCGTGCCCTGCCCCTTTGCTCATTTTTTAATTGGGTTGTTTGGTTTTTTTTACTATTGAGTTGTAGGAACTCCTTATATACTTTGGAGAGTAACTCTTTAGAAGATATGTGGATTGTAAGTATTTTCTCCCATTCCACAGGTTGCCTTCATTCATAGGTTGGTTTCATTCTGTTGATTGCGTCATTTGCTTTGGAGAAATTTTTTAGTTTGATGTAGTCTCACTAGACTATTTTATTTTTGTTGCCTATGCTTTTGGGGTCATTTCCAGGAAATCATTGCCAAGTCCAATGTCAAGAAGCTTTCTCCCTATGTTTTCTTTTAGTAGTTTTAGAGTTTCAGGCTGTGTTTAAATCCTTAATCCACTTTGAGTTGATTTTTGTGTATAGTGTAAGATAAGAATCCAATTTCATTCTTTTGCATGTGGATATCAAATTTCTCCAACACCATCTGTTGAAGAGTCTATCCTATTCCCACTGAATACTCTTGGAATCTTTGTGGGAGGTAATTGACTGTATTAGTGTGGATTATTTCTGGGCTATTTTGTTCTATTGGTACATACATCTGTCTTTATGCCAGTTCCATACTGTTTTAACTACTGTACGTACTTGTCATGTAATTTAAAATCAGGAAGTGTAGTGCCTCCATCTTTGCTCTTCTTCTCTCAGGATTGTGTTGGCTATTCTAGATCTTTTGTGATTCCATATGAATTTTAGAATTGCTTTTATCTACTTCTGTAAAAAAAATTGGGATTTCGATGGGGACAGCACTGAAATTGTAGAATGCTTTGGGTAGTGTGGACATTTTAACAATATTAAAGATGTCATCTCATACATGTTAGGATGGCTATTATCCAAACAAAAAAAAACTCACATAAAACAACACTTCTACACTGTCGGTAGGAATGTAAAATGGCACAGCAGCTATGGAAAACAGTATGAAGATTCCTGAAAAAAATAAAAATAAAAGTAGCATATGATCTAGCAATCCTACTTCTGAGTACATACCCAAAAGAATTAAAATGTGGATCTTGAAGAGATATCTGCACCTCCATGTTAATTAACTGCAGCACTATTCACAACAGTCAAGATATGGAAACAACCCAAGTGTTCATAGACAAAAGAATGGATAAAGAAAATTTGGTCTATATATACAGTGGGAGGTAATTCAGCCCTAAAACAAGAAGGGAATCCTGCCATTTGTGACAACATGGATGAACCTAGAGGACATGCTAAGTGAAATAAGCCAGACACAGAAAGACAGATATGACATGATTCCACATATATGAGGTATTTATAATAGTCAAATTCATTAAAGCAGAGAGTACAATAGTGGATGCCAGGGGCTGGGGTGGGGAAAGGGAGAGTTCAATTGATATAAAGTTTCAGTTATGTGGGAAAATAAGTTCTAGAGATCTGTTGTATAATATGGTGCTTATAGTTAACAGTATGGTATTGGGCACTTCACAATGTATTAAGTGGGTAGATCTCATGTTAATTGTTCTTACCTCAGAAACAAAAACAACAAAAATGAAAACAAAGGGACACAAGGAAACTTTGAGAGGTGTTAGATTTGTCTGTCACCTTGATTGTAGGATGACATCATAGGTATTTGCATATGTTCAAACTCATCAGATTGAACACATTTACTTCACAGGATGAAATAACTAGTAGGCAACCTAACATTTTGTGAGTGGCCAAGGTAGAATTTAAACACTAGTGTCTCAGTCTATTTTCTGTTGCTTATAACAGAATACCTGAAAGTGAGTAACTTATAAACAAAAGGAATTTATTTACAGCTTTGGAGACTAAGAAGTACAATGTTGAGGAGCTGCATCTGGTGAGGGCTTTCTTGCTGGTGGGGACTCTGAAGCTTCCTGAGGCAGTATAGGGTATCACATGGTGAGAGGGCTAAATTTGCTGGCTCAAGTCTCTCTCCTTTTTCTTCTAAAGTTAATTAATCCAGGAATGGATTATTCTATTCATGATGACCAAGCCCTGATGAACTAGTTACCTCTTAAAGGCCCCACCCATCAACATTGCCACATTAGGGATTATATTTCAAAATAAGGGTTGGAGGGGGCAACTGTTCAAATCACAACAATTAGTTTTGATAATCCATTGGCTGGGCTTTTTAAGAACTCTCCTGAGTTTAAAGCTATAATTTATACATTATTCAATGTTTAACAACCCTTTTTAATTAAAGATAATAAATTAAGAAAACTTTAAAGAAACAGACAGAAATAAAATAGGGTTACAAATGTCTACTTAGTGTATGCCATGATAGAAGCGTCAGAATTAATGTGAGAAAGTCATAAATAGAAGATAAAACTTGAGGAGAACAAATTAGGGTTTGCTTGTTAAATTCACCTATTTTGTTTCTTTCAGAGATTTTCCTTGTGAAAACCTTGACGGTGAAAGCAGAAGAATAGGCTACCCCCAGAATGCTACTTTGGCATAAGGATTATCTTGAGCTGAAGGGAATTGCGAGGAAGCATGAACAAGAAAGGCTGTCTGCCCTCTCCCTATTTGCCTAAAATCAGGAAATAAATATACAAAGATGTACCGCTTTACCTCTCTAACAGGAAGGACAAAGTTTGTTCAGTGGAGATGACTTTACTCTTATCAGCCTGGAGATGGCACAAGAGAAATCTATATAGCAAACTTTACCAACTGTTCTACCTACTATTGGTTTCTCAAATAACTGTCTTTCCACAATATGCCACATCTAGACACTTCTCTGAAATTGTATTGTACTTTGTTGAAGATGCTATATAAGCTGAAGTTCTAAGCCATCTTTTTGAGAGTTACTATTTCCTTTAGTTTTCTCTCATGTATATATGAAATATACATGTTAGTAAACTTGTTTGTTTTTCTCTTGTTAATCTGTCTTTTGTTGTAGGAGTTCCAGCTAAGGACTCTGAACAGTAAAGGAGAAATTTTTTTCTCCTCTCCTACAGTGGATTTTGTCTTTTTAGTGCAGAAAGTTGAACTAAAGATGGCAGCAATAGTTACTCAAGATGGTTTATATCCACAGATAATTTCTTTGATTGGAGCAAAGTTTTTCCAAGGATCATTGTTATGAGCTGAACTATGTTCCCCTCAAATTCATATGTGGAAGTCCTAACCCCTAGTACTTCAAAATGTGACTGTATTTGGAGATAAGTTTTTCAAAGAGAGAATTAAGGCAAAGTAAAGTCATCAGAATGGACTCGAATCCCACACAACTGGTGTCCTCATAAGAAGAGGAGATTAAGACACAGATTTACATAGAAGAAGACCATGTGAAGACACGGGAAGAAGACAGTCATTTACAAGCCAAGAAGAAGGGTCTTTGGAAGGAACCCTGTCAACACCTCTATCTTGGACTTGTAGTCTCCAGAACTGTGAGGAAACAAATTTCTGTTGCTTAAGCCACCCAGTTTGTAGATATGGGCAGCCCTCGCTAGCAAGCTTACATCAAAATGACACATGAAGCTTGTGAAAAATGACAGATCTATGCATGACTGAAAAAAGAAAGGAAAATATTAAAGAATGTGTCTTTACTTCTAGTTTCTTCTGAGAATAGTCAGGATACAATTTCTGTCAAATGATGGTACTGACTTTGTATAATTTTCATTCTTCAGGAACTATAATCACATTACCATGTCAGCAAACCACACGGATTTTTCTGTTGTCTTAAAAAGCATGATTTCCACTCTTTGGAATAATACTGTTAACTATACATGAAGCTAAATCTAAAAGACAGCTCCACATTGACTGTGGATTCTGAAATTCCCTTTATTACATTTATTCTTGGATTCTCAGACCAAACCCTGGGACTTAGACCAAAAAACTTTTGGTTTAACATGAAGATTTCTTAAAGCTCTGACCCGACAGATTTACAATTATATTTTCTTCTTGTGTATATCCCTAGATATACAAATAGAACATCTTAAAACTGCCTGATCCAACAAATATTATTAGTTGATTATTCAAGGCACGATGATTCCATTATTTTTGGCTCTTTTTTATGGCATGCTAATGTTCTCTATATCTCTTCTTCATGGCTCCTGTTGCTCCTCTTTTCTTTTCCCACCTCTCCTTCTGTCTCCTATTTTTTTTTCTCCTTGTCCCTTGCATGTGTAAAGTTTCTATAATCCAACTCATAAATCTTTGTGCTAATTCCGCTCTCAGTAACTATGACGATGGAGTTCCACACGCATCACAACAAATATCCACATGTGGCAAGGAATGAGTGATATTACTCTCTGAATGCTTTCCCTTATAAAAATTTAGAAGTGTAAATTTACATTAAAAATAAAGCAAAAAAAACCTTTTGCTTATAAAGCATGTCGTATTTTTTGCATGGTATTAATTTTACAACCACCCAGTGGGAGAAGAGGAAAGAGAGTTGATTTTAAGCTTTTTCAAAGGGTTTTGTAATGTTCTTATGAATTTCTCTAAACAAAGTTATTATTAATTCTTTCTAATATGTAATAAATTTTGACTAGAATTTGCAGAACTCTAAATCCTTTAGTCCTAAATTATATATTATGGACTTAATGAAGTTGTTTTATAGCAATGTTCTATAGAGATGATCTCTAAATTTAGTACTTGCCGAGAACAGTAATATGAGTGACTAAATTAATCTTTATGAGAAGGAAAAAAAAAAGGAGAAAAGACATTTTGAGAAGAAATGAAAGAGGACAGACATTGTGACCCATAGAAGTTAACCTCCTCCTCATTGAATATTGGGGACATGGAACCCAGGGCCTAAGAGTAGATGTCAAGACTGAATGAGTATTTGAACCCAGAAGGTCAGGGAGATAACAACTCAGTTGCTGTGAAACAGAGGTTTTATTTGCTTGGTTCCATTAAGCAAATCAGAAAGCTGGCCCTGTGACAGGACTGAGCTACTGACCCTAGATGGATGAGGTCAGCACATGTATTTCAGCTCTGGGAAAGTTGGGAAATGGAAAAAGAAGCAAGTAGATGCCAACATTCTTACATGTGAGGGAGATTCCCTGTTGCTGGCTTGAAGATGGAGAGAGTTGGTGTCCAGGACCCCAGAATAACTTCCAGGCACTGAGAGTACCCCTGGCCAGTAGCCAGCATGAAAACAGGAATCTCAAGTCTACAACTGCAAGGAACTGAATTTGGCCAATGGCCTGAATGAACTTGGAAGCACTTTCTTCCTCAGAACTTCCAGATAAGAACTTAGCTGGTCTAACAGCTTGAATGTGAGACTCAGAGCAGAGAAACCATTTGAGCAACTCTGGAACTTCTAATTTACACAACTGTGAGATAATAAATGGGTACTGTTTTAAGCTGCTAAGTTTGTGGTAATTTCTTACGCAGCAATAGAAAATTACTATAGTAACATAACATTGAAAATGCTTTCTTTAAGATATATTGGTATCCATAAATTAGCTTCAAACTGGTTCTTCCTTTTACCAACTGTTTGATCTTGGGTAAATTAAGGAATCCTTCTGAGTCTGTACTGTATAGAAAAAGGAAATAATGACTACTGCCTTAAGGGGTTACTACATGAAGTGAATTAATGTTAATGAAAATTCCTATCAAAAGAACTTATGAACACAAATAAGAAAACAGACACTGGGGTCTACTTGAGGGTGGAGGGTGGGAGGAGGGAGAAGATCAGAAAAGATAACTATCAGGATATGGGCTTAATTTCTGGGTGATGAAATAATCTGTACCACAAAGACCTGTGACATGAGTTTACCTATTTAACAAACCTTCATATGTACCCCTGAACCTAAAATAAAGTAAAAAAAAAAAAACCCAGAATTCTGAGCAGTTTTCTTGGCATGTGGTAGACACTCATAGAAGGCTTATTCTCTCCTTCTTTCCTCTTCTCTGCCCACAGGCTATTCATGTTGTCTAAAAGTTTTCAAAGTATGGTTAGGGTTTCTCTAGGTGGGTCATTTAGACCTGTTTGAAATTCTTGTTCCCTGGTGCCACAAAGAAATAGCACTTCAACAAAAATTTAATTCTCTCAGCAAGGCCATTTTTATACTTTCTGCAGAAAGGGTATACTCACCAGCAGTTTTGTCATGAGAGTACACCAAACAAAGGAGACAGGGTCATTTATAAACTGATGCGTCCACCCTACTGCTGTGTCTGGTTTCTATGGGCTGGAATGGGACCTCACATTCTGTATTTGTCCTGATTGGTTAGCAACTTAGAACTTTGTAAAAGAGGCAAAGGCAGAGGAGAACAAAGGAATGAGGAAGTAACTTACGGATCGCTGAGAAAGCTAAAAAGACCTCCAAATAAGGAAGAGGAACAGGCTATGACCTAATGCTTGCTTGGACCAGTATAAGCATGCCATGTCAAATATTTAGGCTAAACTATGGGAGCTAAGAACATAAAGTACATTGATTTCTTTATTATGGCTAGCAGATACTTAAGAAAGTTAGCACAGGTATTTGAATACATTTTGCTTCTAAAAGAAGTTACTATGTATTCCTAAATAGATGGGGAGAAAAGTCTTTGAAGAGGAATCTCTACTTTACTTTTCACAGACCCTTTCAGGGGATTCTTGAAGTCTAAACTATTTTTGTAATGGTGCTGAGATGATATTGGCATTTTTCAATTTTATTATTTCACTAGTGTACAGTGGAGTTTTCCAGAGACCACATTACTTATAAGATCATAACAGAATGCAAAAACAGACATGAGAAACTAAATGTCTTCTATTAATCCAGACATTAAAGAGATTTGTAAAAGTCTGAAACAATAATAATCTTCTAATGAAATAGTTTTGTTTTGGAAAATATAGTTATTTTTAAAAGTACAAACGTTATTTATGTTAACATGCAATATGTTTATTATTATATTTTTAAATGAATTAATGAAAAATTGAATTTTCTTAGTTTTAATTTCCAATATAGTAAATATCAATAGACAAAGGCTTTTTGGGGTCATCAATAATTTTTAGGAGTACAAAGGGGTCCTGAAACCAACATATTGTGCTTTAGCAGAGGACTCATTATTTTCCTGTGTTTATCTTCCATGAGGAGATAAAAGGTGCTTAGGAAAAGAGTTCTATGGAAGACTAAATTTAGGAAGTACTGCTACGTATTCACCTCTATGCTATCCCTTAAAATATATATTAAAGGGCTGGGAAATCACAATAACCCAAATAGAGTTAGAGTTTGCTTAATTCAGTATTTCTCTAACTTAACCTGTTCTTGACTATCAAGTTAAAATCTTAGCAGGAATTATTTTACCAGCAAGGGAGGTTGAGATGCAGTCTCAGATTGTGAGAGAGTAATTTCATTTTAATGACATCAGAAAGGAAAAAAAAGGACATTCATAATAAGAAAGGTAAATTTTCCTAAAGATTTTCTTTAAAAAACAGAATGCCTATGGGGAGATCAACAACTTCCGGATTACAGTTTGCAAAGACCTAATCCAGCAGTCATCTCTACTTTATTTCACTCATCCTGTTCTGCCCCTTCTTCTATGCTTATTAACTACTTATAATTGCTTACTTCTTTTTTGCACACATATTCCACTTCCCACTGCCTGCCTCTGCCCTTTTAAAAATAATATTTAAGAAGATATTCTTTCTTTCGTTTCTTTTTCTTTATTTTGTTTTTCTGTTTTGAAAGAGCAACCATTGTTTCTACAAACCATTTTTCTAAGCCAAGTATGTTCTTGCAGAAGGCAAAGAATGGCTGGAGGAAGGGCAAATGTTAGTTATTACAGATTGTCTGTTAATTCCGTGTACCCAGTTGCATCCTTATGATGATCCTTCTTCTCCAGCCTGCCTGGGCCTCAGATTCAGAGCTGTCATTACTCTGAGGGGAGAGGGCCCTAAATGACCAGCCACCCCAAGGACAGGGAGCCCAAGATGCAAGGGTGTAATAAAAGGTGTTAAATTCTTTCTCTTGTTCTATTTCTGTAACAGCTCAATTCTGTGACATGAAATCTCCCTCTCCAACTTAAAATAGTCTGTAAAGAAAGCCACAAAGCTACAAATCATTAAATATTGCCCCCAGCTGATTGCGAAGGATCCTAAACATAACAGAGGAGGGTACTGGGAATTTGAGGAAAGTATTGTAGAGAAGAGAAAAAAAAAAAAAGAGAATGAAAGCAGCAAAACCTCAACTGGTGATTGGGGATTAGGGAATCAAGGGGGAGATGTTGCTTTTTAAATTGGAAAAGACTATTTTGAGAAAGCCTTCAAAGGAGTCATGATACTAGCAAAAGAAGTCTGGAATGGAAAGCACTTGAGCAGTTAGCAGAACCTTGGGCCATATTATCTTCCTTATTATGAATAACTTTTTCTTTCTTTCTGATTTCCCTGGAGTCTCACTCTTTTTCACAGTGACTGGTCAGATCATTCCAGCTAAGATTTTGATAGTCAAGAACGTTTTAAAATGGGATTGGTCCCTTTGGGCATTTATATTTCAAGGATGGGGAAAAAGGATTGAAGTAACAGATTTATAGACCCAGAGGCCTGACAGTGTGGTTGTGTAAAATTGCTGGTGTCGGTGTCTTGGGCTCAGGAGATTCCACTGGTAACCTCTCAAATGTTGTCTCCACAGGAAGGACCTAACCGTCTTAGGAGGTTTATTCTCATGGTATGTTTCTGTTACTTTTTATTGTTTGACTTAATCCACTGTTAAAATAATTAATTGAGAGGTGAAGGAAACTGGAATGTCATCCCCAAAATATGCCTCTGTGAAATAAAATTATTTTTGAGTTGAAGGCAATTAAAAAGCAGCAAATGGAAGAAAATTTCTATCTTCTTTTTTTTTTCTGCCTAAAGGCAGGATATAAATTCTTCCTTACTGAACAACTCTAGATTCCTATTGGCCCAAAGAGGGCATCAGAGGAATCTGCAAAAAAAATCTTAACTCCATTACTTTTGTCCCATATATTTATTTGCCTTCTCACAGTTTCCCACCTTTGGAAGCCTAAAACTCCTCCCTTTGTCCTGTTATTCTCCACAAATTCATTTTCCTCTTGAAAATTCTATATCAGTTGGAGTTCTAAGCCTTTACTTTGAGTAAGTTTTCATTGAAGTATCTTCTTCCTGAGGTATGCTGCACACATTAATAAACTTTTCTTTTTCTCCTATTAATCTGTCATTTGTTACAGGAATCTATTCCAACTCAGAACTTATAAGGGTTGAAGAAAAATAGTTTTCCTCCTCTATGGAGGCTAGTAGTCTAAGGTTGCTCCAGAGCCCTTGGTTCATTCATAAGCAAACCAACACCAACTCAATGTAAATGGTCATATTCTAGGAAAACGAACCTTAACCTTGACCAGTCAAAACCCACCAACTAACTTCTAACCAGGGTCTTTCCACTACTTGAACTTAAGCAATTAGAAACATCAACTAACCTCAAATTAGGACTTTCCACTGGAATGATCCAAATGAGGCTACTGTTCCACATGAATCAGTCAGATATTTTCTTTGACTGCTTTGGATTTCACCTTATAAAAGCCTTCCCCTTCCACTTTTTTGGTGGAGCTCATGAAACACTTCTGGTTTACTGCAGCCCAATTCATGAATCACTGTCTGCTTGAATAAACTCTTTAAAACTGCAATGTGCCAAGGTTTGTTTTTTAATATCACATCTCTTCCTAATAGCAGGGCTTTATGTCTGCTGTGCTCATTGCTGGAGTTTTACCATTGCGTGGTGCATTTGCTACTTGTACCTAGGTGTGGCCCTTGCTAAGATCTCAGTGAGAATCTCAACAGATCCTTTTTCATATAATGAGAAACAAAGTATTCAAAAGCTAAAGCAGTTGTCAATATATGGAAGATTAATGATTTCCATTTTCTAGTTGGTCCTTCAGAAGTTTCATTATATACATAAAGTGCTCAGAAACAGGTATATATGAAAGACCGAAGATATGATATTTCTAGAGTATAGTAGAAACTCTGGGAGATTGGTCCCATATCCCATACATTAAATAGCTGAATAAGGATTCTCAGATAAGAATATGTAATTTTCATCTTGACCTTTCTGATAGGAATTTTTGAATCAAAGATCAGTTATTTACTGATTTCAAGTAATTTGGTAGTCACAGTGTATCTTCTTCATATTTGTAAAGGATGTAATACCTCAGAATATGTACAAAATTCAATTGATGTTGTTTAGAAACTGATATTAGTGTAAGAACTAGAGTAAAACTCAATGTACTTTAAGACCAAAATTATGAGGTCATATACTAATGTTAATGTAAATTTTAAATTCTAGGATTCAAATAAAATATGCTTAAATTGGTGGTGTTCTTAAAAAGATTGATCTAGCTGCTAATAGATTTGTTTGGGATTAGTCTTAGGGAAACATGAAGGACATTCAAATTTGTTATCTTCTGCTCTTTGATTAGTGCATACTTTTCTTTAGGAAATAGGCTCTTCAAGTCAATTTTTCTTTTAGCCCTAGAGATTTCATTCATCTTTCTTGTATTCTCCTACAGGGTTAGGAGATTAGGTACATTTATTTTATGATTCTTCTCTGAACGGATTTAAATTCCTTTACTTAGAAGCGATCTCTTCAGGGAATCAAGAGGGCTTATCTTTGCTGGCCATGTGGGTGCCTGTGAACTCTCTTTAACAGGATGAAAGCAATTTACATTCCAGTAATACTGAGCTATAGTGTGTGTTTCCAACATGGGTGATTTTGCAGTTACCTTTTCCTCTGTCTAGGATGTCCCTTCCTAGCAGTTAAACTCTTTGTTCATTCTTCAAGACCCTGTTTATGAATCAGTTCTTTGTGAAGCTGTTCTTTTTTATCTTTGCCTCTCTCATTCCATGCCCCTAATCCTAAGCCAAAGTTGATTGGTTTTTTTCTTTAGCATCTCTACAACATGGACATAGCTGTATTATTACATTAATCATACCCGATTGTGGCCATGATGTTAACTCTCCTTGTTTTGTTTTGCTTTCTGGGACTAAGGTTGTTGTTCTTTCCAATTCCTGTAAGCTGAACCCCTGGGTCTCCACACTTCTTTTTAATAATAAGTTATATGGAATAATAACAACAAATATTTTAAAAAGTGCTTATTACCACATTTGATCAATTCTAAGAGTCACATATGCCCCCCTTCCCCATATTTAAACGTCTCTAAAAACAGGATGCATTTTAAAATTGATGAAGTCTTAGATTTGATGAAATACAACATATGCCTGCCACTAAATTAATTTCTTAATATTACATTTCATCCTTAATAATCCAGTATGGTAAAGTACTATTAATGTTCTAGTTTATAAGTGAGGAAACAGAAGCTTAGAGGGATTAAATAACTGGCTTAGGGTCACATAGCTAACAAGTGGCTGGGCAAGGACTGAAACTTAAGTATATATGGCTCCATCATCCCTATTTTTAATCATTGTGCTTGGCAGGAGTGAAAACAATGAAAGAAAATGGACACTTTTAGGATCTTTATTATGTGCCATCCACTGTGCTAAGTAAGTCCTTTATATACTTTCCAATTTATTCTCACAAAAACATTGTGACATAATCATTGCAATCTTTACAGACAAAGAAACTGAGGCTCATTTTAGATAGATAATTTAAAGTTACATAGTTGGGGCTGGACATGGTGGCTAAGGCTTGTAATCCTAGCACTTGGGGAGGCTGAGGTGGGAGGATCGCTTGAGCCCAGGAGTTCAAGATCAGTCTGAGCAACATAGCAAGATCCAATCTCTACAAAAAATACAAAAATATTAGCCAGGTATGGTGGCACGTGCCCACAGTTGCAACTGCTCAGGCAGCTGAGGTAGGTAGGATCACTTGAGTACAGGAGTTCAAGTCTGCAGTGAGCTGTGATTGCATCACTGCACTCCAGCCTGGGTGACAGAGTGAGACCCCATCTCAAAATGGATGTATGAATAAATAGATAAAGTCACCTAGTTGGGAAGTTCTGAAGCCAGGATTTTAACCCAGGTCAGGTGGGTTTCAAAGTTGCTTTCACCATAATTTTAGCAATCAATCCACTTTCAGTCTAAAGGACACAACCCATTGATAGAGGCAATCTGAACTGAACAAATGATATAAAAATTAATTTCTAAGATGGCAAAATTAGACATTCATTTCTTGTATGATAATCTCAGAGTGTCTTAGACTCTAAGCTTTCCTTAAAGATAAAAGAGGGTAAGTACAAGTGATCACTCTGCTGATAATCTGTCCTATAAACTAGTCTCAGGGCGGTTTGTGGACCTGCAGAGTGAAGATAATGCCCTTTAGCCTCCACTGCCTCACCCTGTGCTTTAGCAATGTGTAACAAGGTGATAAAATAGGACTCTAATTTAGCTGTTCCCTGCCCTGTAGCTTTGTGTCAAAGTACATTGATTTGGAATCATAAACTATGTTTAACTGATATTCCATTTATTAAACTGCTTGATTTATGGCCCTACGGGCTTGATCTTATTAACCTACTTATTTAGCATGGGATACACTATTAACCCATTGGACATTCCATTATGTGTGATGCTTATAATTTGCATTTATTTTGTCTTTCATGAAGAAATATCCTGTTTTAGTCTGTTTTGTGTTGCTGTAACACAATACCTGGGACTGGGTAATTCACAAAGAAAAAAAGGTTTATTTGGCTTATGATTCTGGTGGCTGGAAAGTTCAAGATTGGACATCTGTTGCAGGCCTCTGGCTGCTTCCACTCATGGCAGAGGCAAAGGGGAGCTGATGTGTGCAGTAGTCATATGCTGAGAGAAGAAGCAAGAGAGACAAGGGGAAATAACAGCCTCTTTTAAACAACCAACTTTCATGGGAACTAGTAGAGTGAGAACTCACTCATTTTGAAGGAGGACATTTATCTACTCTTGAGAAATCTCCTCCCCCATGACCCAAACACCTCCTGTTATTCTCCATCTCTAACACAGGGGAGATCAAATTTCAGTGTGAGCTTTGGAGGAGGCAAACATCCAAACCATAGCATACCCTTTCCCCCTTTTTAAGGAGAAAGCAAAACTAGTCATGAACTAGTGAGTTGAGTTCATTGCAAGAATTCAAATATATGGTGTTTATGTATATTCAGCCCTTTCAAAGAGTATAGCATGTGAATATAGCAATGGTTTTAATTTTTACCTGTGTGAATTTTGATATGTAACCAGAGTTAATGAATTTATGTATAGTATTCTAAGGTAGTGGCTCATAAAATGTGGTCTATAAAGTATTAGCCCTGAGAATTGACCTTTCAAAAATGGGTTCTATGGTCAAATTTAGGAAATAGAGCAAAGCTATTCCTCCATTATGGAGTTTAAGATCAGTTTATTAAAGCTCTGATAAGTCTGGCTATAAAGAATTCTATTAAACTTTATTTAACTCAGTGATCCCCAAGCTTACATGAACATGGAATTTGTTTCTTGCAAAGCCTGTTTTTTGACTTCTCACAGAACTAATGTTCCCTTAATATGCTTCAGGGTATACTGTCTGTGACAGAGACTACATTCATTCTTCTTTTCCTTTTAGTAAGAGAACTATTGAATTTTAGCTAGGCACACAGCTTTACAGTTGTAGACCATATTTTCCAGCTTGTTTGCAACTAATGTGGCTATGTGAATAAGTTTTTGCCAACAGAATGTGGGCAAAAGTGATGTAGGCAACTTCTGGGTCACTTCTGTAAGAGGAAGTGCTTGCCCCTCTGCTTTGTATCTTTCCCCATTCTTGCCAGCTAGAGCACAGATATATGCTGGTGACTCAACTTTGACTGTATGGCCAGGTCAACTCTTTAGAGGATGTGAAGTAAGAATGTAAAATGACTTTGGGTCCTGGATAATGTTATGGACTAGCCAGATATCTCTGAATTGTTTCATGGAAAAGAAATAAAATTCTAGTTTGAACCGTTGTAGTTTGGATGTCTTTGTTACAGCAGCTTAACTAACCTGTCACTACTCACTGCCCTAGAATTCTAGGAATTTCATGCTTGGTTTAGCATAAACTTCCTAAATTTTATTGGCTTCTCTTGATAAATGTTTTTAACAAGTGATAGAAAAATTCCATGTGCTTTGGAGGAAGCTAAAAAATTAGGTTAAAAAGAAATTTAGAGTGAAGCAAGTTGTAGACTCAGCATTAAAATACTAAGAACACTCAAATCATGAAACATTTGCTTAGATGGAGCCAGGTTAAAGACTAGACTTTCTAATGAAAGAAGAGGAGGATTTAAATGACTCATGTTATGTATAGCACCATTAATTCTTCTAAGTGTGTTTATACATAAATGTCTCAAGCTACTGAAATAAATGAATGATTATTAGCTTTAAAAAGAAAACCTTTGGGGTTTTCTGTCTGCTCAGTATTTTATTTCAAGGCTTATCCAAGACTTCTAATAGCAGACACACTGGCAACAATGTCAATTCTGACCTCAGTCAAACATAATAAGAGAAAGCAAATTGTGTTTTCTTCAGAAAAGAAAACCACGACATATTTTCCTCCTGGAATAATTTGATTTCCTTTTGCTATAGAAAGTCCAGAAAAAATGGCTGCAAATCTACCATAAGCTCCACAAGTTGAAGCCGAATGTCTGTGATTTTACTTCCCATGATGACTTTCCTCCACTAATGCTTGGCTTTCTACTTCAGGGCCCCTGATTACTAGATGTGCTGCAAGATCTTAATGTAACTAAGCACGCTTGGCTTGGCTCTGCTTTGGGGCAATGGCATCTTGCCTGCTTCTGTGATGAATGTGTCTAGAGCTTTAGCCCAGAAAACTCCAATCTCCAAGGAATAGTCAATTTTGTCTTTGACATTTATGAAAGACACCTGTGTAATGTCCGACTGTGGCCTGAATCCTTGTATCTCCACATTTATCATGGTACCTGTGTTTAGTTGCAAGCCTAGCAATGAAAAGGGGCAGTTTACTAATTGGCAATCATAACAAGCTTTGACTTTTTCATTGCAACATCTGTGAAGCAGTATGAGATTTGATCAGTGTCTAAAACCTTCATTTCATTTACTACCAGAAGCAGATCAAATTTCAGATTCTTTTTGCTGGCATTAGACTCAAGATAAATCTTTCATAAGGGTATACAGGAATTCCAAAGAAAAAGTAAAATCAATGATTTCTTAGATTTTCCTTGTTTTATGTTGAATTTCCTAAAAATGAAAAGGAATTATTTCTTGGGAGAAAGTTAAAAACTACTTGTACAGAATGAAAAACAGAAAAGGAGCCATGATACTTCGTATTTCTAGACTTCTAAAGGCTAATTTGATTCATTTTCTGTTCCTTCTTATCTAAAGATTATAATACAGTGTTTTGCAGATTATCTTGTCTCTAGAATATTCTTATTCAGCTATCAATGAAATCCAAAGGCACCTGTGGGAGTAGATTATTCTTTAAAGGATTCACACATAGTCACATAATCACTATTTACAAAACAAAAAAGCACTTGTCATCTACCTTATAACCTGATAACATCTTTTTTTCTTCTTTTTTTAGATGTTGTCTTGCTCTCTTGTCCAGGCTGGAGTGCATTGGTGAGATCTCGGATCATTGCAACCTCCACCTCTTAGGTTCAAGTGATTCTCCTGTCTCAGCCTCCCGAGTAGCTGGGATTACAGGCATGCACCATGTCTGGCTAATTTTTGTGTTTTTAGTAAAGACAGGGTTTCGCCATGTTGGTCAGGTTGGTCTAGAACTCCTGACCTCAGTTGATCCACCCCTGCTCGGCTTCCTGAAGTGCTGGGATCACAGGCGTGAACCACTGTCCCTGACCTATAGCATCTTTTAAGAAGAAATTTGTGAGTCTTTGGGGTGCATGTGCTATAAAAATGCAAAATCATAGTAATAGATGATGTAAAGAAAAAAAGGTTTCTATAGAATCCCTTTGTAAAAGAAAACAAAAACATGGGTTCCACTCAATATTGATGACAGGATACACCTGCCTCTGTCTCAGACTGCTAATTTTTCCTTTTTCTTTTTTTAATAAGCAAAAAATTCCAATCTCACCATTCCGTTCCTGAAATGAGTTCTTAGCCCACTTCAGATTGCAGAATTCCTAAGAACATGGGTCACGGTCATGCAGCTTTCTTGGTGACGAGTCTTAGTGCAGCATCACCTGTGAGTAAATGCTTAATAAACAGGTTTTTGATCATGATGTCTTTTTGATTTTAGAAAGAATCTATTCTTTCAATGGAATAACTTCCGGTTGCAACTTGTAAATAAACTGGCCAGCTACCTGAAATCCTTTCTGAAAAGTGGTACAATTTATTCAGTAAATAAAATGAGAGATCCACTCATCAATGCAACTCCTTTGCATTCTTTAACATGACTTCAGCAGAACACCATGTTAGGCTTGTGTCATCATTTGTGTAACACTCAAATTTTACTGACTGTGGGAGGCTTAGCCTCCTGAAAACTCCCTGCTAAGTATATTTTAGGGTATGTTTAGGAGATCTCTCCTATGCACTCAGAAATAGCCTTTCTGCTCAATGATGTCCCCTATCTGAGAAAGACATCTGGGAGTGGTTGCTGCCTGTTGTCACTATACTCCTGGACCTCTAAAGCTGCAACCTGGAGGGACCAAGGAGAGTTGCATGTCCTGCAATCAACATTGGCCCAGAAAGAAGCTGTGTTCCACACAGAAAATGTTTTGCCAGCTGGACACACAGAGGTCTGCTTAGACTGTGTCTCCTATGTTCCTTTGGGAAAACAGTTTTTTCTGTTTTTGTCTGTAGCACCACTCTCCTTAGAGCTCAAACAGGAGTCTGTGAGGTCTGAGCAGGACAGCCACCATCTTGTTCCTCTCGAATCTCAGATATCTCCTGCAGAGTGCCTTGGAAAGTTCTACTCCATGCAGCCACCTTCTCTCTAGGCAAATTGGTTTGTATAGACACCTGTAGGCTACCACTACTTCATCAGACGTGCCCAGACTCTCTGAATCCCAGCAGAGGAAACAACTTAGGCTGAGACCAAAGCCCAAAGCCCCTGTACATGCTTAACAAAAACGCACACAAAATACTGTGAAATATAAGGTCTTTCAGTGAAAAATGTCTCATATTAACTAGGTTTGTACATGCACGCTTCATTTATACTCCAAATAAATTTCTAGGCTCCATGTGGTCCAATCTTGGCTTAATGCCACATTAAAGAAATTCAGTCTAGCAACCAAAAGTGATTAAAAAGTAATTTCCACATTTATTGGGGCATCCTTAACTACATTAAAAGAGCCACAGGTTTGTAACTCTTAGTAAGCTCCTTTTCTTCTTCTCCTCTGTTCTCTCATATCCTTCAGCACTCCTGGTGCCTCTGTTTATGCTAAGCCCCCGATATCCTCTCTCCCAAACTTGCCTCCATGTCTTTTACTTTTTCTTCTTCTTCTCTTCACTTTTCACCTTTCCAATTTGTTCTTTATCTTAAAACCTGGCAGTTTCTGGCAAAACTGAACTCATCTTAATGAGTCCATCTTAATGAGCCAAAATGTCAGGGAAGTTAAGCAGAACAAGATAAGATCCCTTTTAGTGAGCAGAAAATGTGGGGGTAAATCAATAATTTTTGTTCCTATTATACAATCATCAAACATCGTTTCAGTCATAGCAGGCACTATGGAGACACTGAAGACAGAAGTAAGTAAGAAATTGTGTCCAACTTCAGGATACACAAGTTTAGTAGAGGATACAGGCATACAGACAAATGATTATAATCAGTGAGGTGGGCAGAAAAACTGGGTTAGATATTAGACTGTGAGTATGATGGGCTTCAGGATATACTATCCCAAAATATGGCACCTTGGCACATTGAATATTTTCAGAAGGAATTGGAGAAACAGCATGTGCAGGAAGGTCTCTCTGACCTTGCCCCACTCTTTTCCTCTGAAACAGTTCATAAGACCCTCGTTTGAGAAGTGCCTTCCTAGACCCAGAGGAAAGGAACATCTTTATCTCCAAAGTCAAGAGACACAAAAGAATCTGAACAAGCAGGCCTTGCTAAGTTTCTCCCAGTTCACTACCATTAGATTGTACCCATTTTGGCCTATCATATTTCTACACAACTCTCTATTCTTCATCAAACCTCTTGGAATCATAAAGGACATTCAAAGTTGACATCTTTTGCTCTTCTGTTAGTGTACACTTCAGCATAAAAATACTCATGTTTCATTAGGTCTTCATTTCCTTATGAAGGGTCCTGTGTCATGTAAGACTTACATTAAGGATATTTGTATGCTTTTCATTTGTTAATTTGACTTTTGTAATAGGGGCCTCAGCCATAAACCTTGCTAGAATGGGGGTAGAAACAAACTTTTTTTTTTTCTCTCTTATAGGTGACACCAAGCTTGGGTGTGCCAATAAAGGTGTTGTGAAGAAAAACTTTTCCCCCCACCTACTTAAATTCAGTGACTGTGGGTTTGTGAATTCAACTGATAAAAGACAGATTAACAGGAGAAAAGGAATACAGATTTATTGATATTTTAAATGTGTACGGGATTCATGGAAAAGAAACAAAATTCAAAAAGTGGCTAACATATATATAAGAAGGGCATATAATTTATATAGCCTTCTTAACAAATGAAAGAGGTTTTGGGCTTCAAAGGACAATAGACGGTGGGAAAATGATTAGGAAATATATCTTCCCTGCCCTTTCTATTTGCCTATTCTAAATTGCCTCAAATAATCCTTATGCCAAAATAGTATATTTTGGGATGGTGTATCCTGATCTCCTTCAAAGCCTCCACAGAAAATACCTTGACCACTAAGAATAAGTCATAGTTTTTCAAGTGGGTACAGAAAGTTTCCTTCAGCCAGGTACCCAAGAGTTATCCCAAGGTCTTCCCACTCCTTTATCCTCCATAAATGCTTCTAGTACTTATGGCTTAGTGAGCCTATCTGTTTAATATCTCTTTTATCCATCTCTTTGTGCCCATCCACATTTCTATTGTTTATGTTAGTGTACCCATCACTTCGAAAGTCTACAACTGCCTTCTTGCCTATAATTTGGTACTTTTTGAAAATATTTATCATATTACCTTTAGTCTAAATCAGTAGTTTTCAAATTTTTTGGTCTTAAGACATTTTTACACTCTTAAAGATTATTAAAGAGATCAAAAAACTTTTGTTTGAATGCTGATAGAAATATTTACTCTATAAGAAGTTAACAATGAGAAATTTAAAAATTAAATAAAAAATTTAAAAATTAAATCTCATTTTTACATATCAACTAATAACATATTTTTATGAAAATATATTTTATAAAATAAAATTTAGTGAGAAGTGTGCTTTTTTTTTCAAATCTTTGTTATGTGTATTTTAGTAGAAGACAGATGAATTATTTTTACATTCAATCTATTGTGATATCACATGTCATGTAGCCACTCCAAGACTCCATGGCACACTCATAAGAAAATGAATGTGAACAGTATTACTGTGAAATAGTTTTGACCTTGCAAACATTCTAAAATGGTCTTGGGGACCCCAGGGCTTCTTGAACTACATTTTGAGAACTGCTGCTATACCTCTTTCTCAAGTACTAATCTGATTATGTTTTCTCTCTGCTTGAAATCTTTCAGAAACTCCCCTTTGCCTACAAAATAAAGCAAATGAAAAAGTGGGAAGATTCTAAGGTGACTCCTAGGTTTTGAGCTTAAGTAATTGAATAATCAAAATAGAGAATTAGAAAGAAAAAGCATATGCTTTTCACAGTAATGAGGTTGATAAATTCAGATGTTTAAAATCATGTTTTTTGAGGTAAGTACAGTATACAACAAACCATTCAGAAAACTTAATGGCTTAATACAACATTTGTTTATTATTTCTTGTAAGATTGTGGGTTGGCTGGACCAAGGTATGCTGATCTTGACCAGCTTGCTCATGTTTTTGATGTCAATTGGTGGATTGGCTAGGACCTCGCTGGAGCCTGATTAGTATGCCTTCCTATAATGTATTTGAACATTATTTTTTGAATTCTATTTTTAATTTATTATGTGTATTTTGGAGTACCTTACTTTACTTTGTATTGTTTTCTTAGTGGTCGTTCTAGGTATTACTCTCTCTCTCTCTCTCTCTCTATATATATATATATATATGTAACATATAACAAATATATATAAAAGAACCATAGCCTACTGGAATTGTGTTACCATCTTAGGAAAAGTGCTGACACTTTATTTCCATTTAAGGCTCTTTATCTTGCTCACTTTTAAAATACAATTGTCAAGTATTCCTTCTATATACACTGAACAGCACATCAGATGGTGTCATATTTTTTTAACCCTCTAATATGATATAAGAAATTCAAGAAGAGAAAAATAGTAAATGAAAATTCATGATATAAGAAATTCATGAAGAGAAGAATAGTAAATAGAATATTTACCCATATTTTTGTCCTTTTAATTTTTTCTTTCTGAAGTTTCAAGCCGCCTTCTCTTATCGTACCTTATCGGTTTGGAGGGCTTTTTAAGTCAGTCTTTAAGGGTTGGTCTGCTTATCACTACTAATACTTTTAGTTTTCTTTCTCCCAATAATGTTTTTATTTTCCAATTCCTGAAAGATAGTTTCCCAGATATGGAACTTGAGTTTGACAGTTTTATTTCAGCACTTGAAAAATGTTGCGCCACCCTGTCCTGGCTTCCGTGCTTTCAGATGAGAAATCTTCTGCATTCGAATTGGTGTTCCCTTATGAGGATGTGGTAATATGTTGTTTCTCTCGTTGCTTTTAAGATTTCTTTTTTTGTCTTTACTCTATGTTCATTTTTTTATTTGTGTATCAGAAGTCGATGATGTGTCTTGGCATAAATATACTTGAGCTTATCCTACTTGGGGCTGGCTCAGCCTCTTGAATCTGTAGGTTTATATCTTCTGCCAAATTTGGAAGGTTTTCAGGCATTATTTTTCTTAGAATAATTTTTGTTAGCCTCACATTTTTCTTCCTTTCCTTCTAAAACTTCAGTAATACAAACCTTGTGTATTTTGTCAATGACTCACAGGTCCCTGAAACTCTGTTCATTTTTTAGTCTATTTTTTTTTCTGTTCAGATGGAGTATATTCTATTGATCTGTCCTCAAAATCACTGATTTTATTCTCTGTCATCTCCACTCTTCTATAGAGCCTATCTAGTGAAGGATTTTTGGTTATTATTTTTTTCAGCTCTAGAATTCCCATTTGGTTCTTTAATTAAAAAAAACTTCATCTCTTTGCTGACATTTTTCTATTTTTCATTTGTTTTGAGATACTTCATAATTGTTGAAGCATTTTTTAAAAAAATGATGGTGGCTTTAAAATCCATCTCAGATAATTATGATTTCTGAATCATCTCAGTTTCGGTGTCAGTTGATTGTCTTTTCTTATTCAAGTTGTGATTTTCTTGGTTTGCAATGATGAATGGTTTTTCATTGTATACTAGACATTCTGTATTATGTTACTTGGATCTGATTTAAATCTTCTCTTTTAGCAGGTACTTACCCTGTTTAGGTTTAGCATGTAACTTCTGGTTTACTTTTGTGGATTGTTGTTCAAATACAATTAGTTTTCAGAGGACTTCTAATACTATTTTGTTTTGCTTTGCTTTTCCTGCTCTGTTTGGGATCCTATTTGGGGTCTGCCGGTGGCACCCATGAGGTAGAAATTGCTTCCTTGGGCCTCCCCGAGTGTCACTAGGTAGGCAGTGGGGGGGATGCTGGACCTGCAGTATGGTGAACATTCCACCTGGCCCCCTCTTCATTCACATGGTGCTAGTAAACTTCCTGCGCTCAATCTCTGCTGGTTCTTTTGTAGGAGGAAAATGCCTACTGAGGCTGCTTTCTGCGACTGGCGGAAGGTCAGGTGATATCACATCTAGGTCACTCTTTTCCACTGGGTGGAGGGCCAGAAGACACCGGCAGTCTCCTGCTGTGGTGTGGAGAGCTGGGAGACCCTGGGCCTCGGTTGTCCTCTGCCACAGGTGGAGGACTGGGACGTATCCTGTTTGCTTTTAATGTTCCTCCTCTGTGTTCTCACAATGCCCTGCATTGGTATTTATTACATTACATATTAAACATTGAACTTTTTACAGGCATGGACTACATCTCCAATATATAAACACAATGCCTAACACGTTTCAGGCTTTCAATAACTGTTTGAGGAATGAATGGATGGTGGAATTTGACACTACAAAAAGGAGGCTGACAACAAGAAGCCATTATAGACTTTTGAACTGAGTTTTGACATGATGAAAGTTGTGACTAGGAAGATTATAATATTATTATGGATGTAGTAAAAAATAAGGTGGGCTGACTCATCTACCAGGTTGATAACTACTTTTTTCCCTCCTTTTGGGAGACTCCCACAATACTTGGTGTTTGTCACATAGTTAAACACAATTTTATAGTTTGGAGAGTAAAACCCATAGACATATGAATCAGTAAAGTTACCAAATTAATGGAAAAAATGAACTATCATTCAAGTATTCCCAATGGAAGGCTTAATATGCAATTGGACAATGACCAGACTACATATGACAATACAACTCTGAACCACATGCCTAGAAAGCAAAATCACAACCTTTGCAGCAATTGGACCAGAATGATCAGGACTTAGCCAATGATGTCCAAGCTTACAGAATGCTTCCAAATGAGGGTCAGTCAGAGAAAGTAAAATGTGCTCTCTAAATCAATGACATAATTTGCTCTACTTCTAGGTAGCCCAACACCAGCTTCCCCATGACAACAACCTACAATCAGGGATACCTGAGCCTTTTGGTTCACTATAAAGCTTTTCCACTTTGTGGCTTGTCTTTAAGTCTTTGCCAAATGCAAGTGATGATGACTGAGTCTCTTGATTGGCAAACTCTGAATAAATAGCCTTTGTTTATTCTCATTTGGGGGTAGATGAAATGGTCTGTGAAGGTCTAGAGTAGCTATAATTAAATATAACAAGCACCATCCTGAACAATGGGCTCTCTAGAAACCTTGGCAAGCTGCTTTATTGAAGTTGCTTTATATAATCTAAAGAAGTTGGTGGTGAAGAGCTATAGTGCACAAATCTGAACTCAGTTGTCATGGCTCCAAATTATTTATAGTTGAATACATCATTGAAGCATTGTTTTTTATTAACTTGCTATCCAGTATTTCATTCCCTGGAAGCTCTGCCCTTTGGTCTGGCATTAAGTTCTGTTGATTTATAAATTAGTATGTCTTTCAGATTTTGCTTTATTCTCTGTCACATTGCCACTATCCTTGTCCATGTTTTCATTATCTCATAAACAGCAATCCTCTACAGATCCCTTTGAACGACTATTCTGAATCACTGTGCATGCTATGCTAATCTTCTCCTAACTCCCATCTTAGTAACTTCCTCAAGAACGTACTCTATTTGTATACTTTAGTTGGTATTTGTGTCTTGCCTAATATGGCTCCTCTAAAGCCAATCTAGCAATCTTGTGTCCTCCTGCTGTCCTATATATTCTGGTTTCCTATCCACATAATATTTATTTCCACTTTTGTGCCTTTGCTCATTCTGTTGCTTCATCTGCAATGCCTTCTTTATTCCTTTTTATAGATCCTTGCTTAACCCATTTTATAACTCTCATTTTGTCCCTCAGTAGTCTCATTCCTTGTACCAGGTCCTTCTACTATGAGCTTACGCTGTGAACTGTGTTTTACTGTAACTTTCCAGACTAGAGTTGGCCAGAAGTGAGGCTGCAGGAGATTTGGAAAACAGAAGTGAAATCAGCAGCCATTGTACTTGGAAAGTTATTTGTTAGAAGCTGTGAAGACAGATGCCAAGTGCCATCAGATTCCAGTTCATCTCCATGCTTCCCCACTCCACCTCCAGCTGTCCTACCCAGCTGCTGGTCCTCATGACCAACAGCAGCTCCTGGCCCACCACCAACTCTGTGAGTTGCTGTAAACTTACAGAGGTGGTAGCTGCAGGGTCAACAACCTTCTGGAGAGTTCTACAGCAGCCCCCTTCACAGTACAACTCAGCAATGGGATGAACCTGTCCCCTAGATTCAGATATGATTGAGGAGTGGAGTAGTGGGTCTTTTTTTAATGTACCAGCTGGCATCTAACACCTCGTAACATATTCTGTGATCTTTTCTTTCCTCACTTCTCACTGACTTCTTATTTTGGGGGCCCAAAATTTTATTTTATGTTATCAAATATGCTCCCTTACTCCTTATTTCTGGTATGTTTGCCAGACTCTGATTTTTTTTTGTGTTTTTAGAGACGGAGTTTCGTTCTTGTCACCCAGGCTAGGGTGCAATGGCAGTGATCTCTGCTCACTGCAGTCTCCACCTTCTGGGTTCAAGGGATTCTCCTGCCTTAGCCTGCTGAGTAGGTGGGATTATAGGCACCCATCATCACACCTGGCTAATTTTTGTATTTTTAGTAAAGATGGGGTTTTTTATGTTGGCCAGTCTAATCTTGAACTCCTGACCTCAGGTGATCCGCCTGCTCCATCTTCCAAAGTGCTGGGATTGCAGGTGTGAGCCACCACTCCTGGTCTGAATTTTGGTATTTTAAGGATTTTTTTTTTTTTTTTAAATTTAAAACATCCTTTTACCTCATGTACTTTACTAGCAATTGAGAGCCAGGACTATGCTACAGATTTGTAGACGTAACTTGTGAACTCAAATGCTTAAGATTTTGCCTTTATTTTCTTTCTGTATCTGCTCTAACCCAAGGGTGGTTCATATAGAAAGCTGTTGGTGCTGCCTCAATGTTGAAGGGAGAGTACTGGAAAACAATGGATACCTTGGCTTAATGTCTCCCAATATTATCTTGACACACAGGAGTAAAATTGAAAGCTTCTCAAGGAATGAGTGGATTCTATGTCCTTTCAGTAATGCTACTTTTTTTTTTTGCAAGTAAGCTTTTGATAAAAGTTGGTCAGTAGCCAATTTGAGGCTACATTTTCTGGCAAGGAACCTAAGTTCATGTGTTCTGTGTTTCTGATTAAGAGCAGATCTGTACACTTAGAAATCAACTGAGCAAAGCCATATGAGCAGAAGATAGGTTTGACATTCTCTTACACATATTAGAAAATTAGCTTCTTTGCCTGAACAGATGATCACCAAATCTTTGTCTTCTAAAAAAAAAAAAGCATTTTTTTTTTGAGAAAAGGAAATATTCCACTTTCTCCATTTTTTCTTTACTATTTTCTTTCCATAGAGAAAGGATTACTGGAGATAACTGTTCTGACTTCTAACTCGTATAGGTTTTAGATCTCCCAATACCCCAAACTCTTGAAATTACTTTTTTAAAAAAAGTATCATGCAAGAGATTTAATTGAAATTACTTTTTAATTAAAACTGGGAGTCACATTTGGTATGTTTGGAAAGCATGATGTTTCACACTCTCCAAACATGTAGTTATTAGGTAAGTCAGTAACAGAGAGAGCAGAGATTTGAGAGCCTTGAAAAATGAAGAAAAAACCTTAAAATACAGTGCTAATTTCTGTATAACTGTTTTCTAAGAAACATCTCGGCTTTTCTGTGTTCTTCTGTGCAAAGAGGGCCCATCAAATAGACAGTGGGGATGGTTGCACAACATTGTATATGTAATTAATGTCACTAATTTTTTACTTAAGAATGGTTAAAATGACAAATTTAATGTTATACGTGTTTTACTGTAATAAAAACAACTCAAAAAATAAAGAGGGCACATCTACCCATAGAAGAGTCTTGAATAAATTTAAGAAGGCCAATGGATTGGTGATTTATATGATGACAGAAGGAATAGGCAGGACACTATTCACAAGAAATAACGCATTTGAATATACAACTGTTTTATGAGCAAAGACTGATTTTTAGGTTACTAATTTAGAAAGGTGGGCTGATTTTCCTTTTCTTCATTTCTAGTTTGAAGGTCCTGATATTTATAGATATAGAATTCACTCACTTATTCATTGACTGTTTTTTGTCCTCAGAAAATACTATGTCTAAGAATACATTATTCTATTTTAGGAAAGAATATAATAACTTAAAGATAATGTACCTAAAAGATTAAGATATGAAAATTACATGAAGTCAGTAATCTTCATGGTTTTGAACATGTTGATGTGTCATAATCTGAGATTCCTAAAGGAAAGACTATCTTTTTAAACATTCATAGTGTTCATTTCTTTACATTTTTATTTTTATTTAGTAATTGTCTTCTCATAATCTGGAGACAAACTTTACTTATATCATACAGGTAACTTAATGAATATAATGAATAACTTAATATAATGAATGAAAAACCACAAATATGACATAAAGCTTTAAAGTATACCATATTATTTCTGCAGACATAAACTTTTCCTTAAAGCAATATCCCTATTCCTCCGTGATACCTGGATACAAAATGTTCTAATTTTATATGATTAAAAATGCATCACCATTTCGATTATCTGGAGATGCAACTATTATATCTTTTAGAAAGGAAACTATCTTGGTTTATAGCAATAAAAATAACAAAATAGCAATAAAAATACTACTTGTATTTTTTAGTTGGGTTTAGTGTGAAGTTTTGAGACTCAGTGGCTGATGTCTTTTGAAAATCTTGATCTGCCAATTCCATAATATTGAGCTCTGTTAAAACAGATAAAAGAAGGTGAAGGCTAGAAAATTATCTGTTAATGAGAACTAAGTGTTCAAACTATTTGAGTTCATAAAATTAAAATATTAGAACAATCACCTTTTTTTCCTCCCTGAATAAGTAGCATGTTTTATTACTATTCCTCTTACTCAAATTGTCTAGGCTATTTTTAATCTTCAATCTTCTTCAATCTTCTAGGGTAGACATCATCATGCAGAATGTACACATACACACCCCAATAGAATATTCAAACTTTATTGTATTGTCAAGACGTGGTTTGTAACAAACTTGTTGATACAATTTTATATTTTCTTCAGACATCACTCTGTGGTAAACCAGGTTTTTTTGGCCACAGCAGTATCCCCTGCTAAGAGCTAAATAAGCCATAGTATGGAGAAGTCTGCCTGGAATTTGGCTGTTTAATTGTTTTCATGTGTTTGCATTAGAATGGGTATGAACCCCTAACTAGTCAGCTGTACAAAGGTCAGGGTTGGAATCCAGGTCCTGTTCTCATAGAGTTAAAACAGTCCCTCAGCAGCCTGAGTTCCGAAGAGTCTTTGTTTCTTGGGGAAATAAACTATTGCTTTGAAGGCAAACAAAGTTCTTTCAAGAAAAAAACCCTCTCTCCACCTCATTTATACTTCTACATTCTCTTTTTTCTTGGCATTTCTTAGAGCCCTGCAAGAATCCAAGTAAATAAAGCTAAACCTTCACTACTGAAAAACAGCTTCTAGATAACTCATGTATCATACACTTTATATCCTTGCATAGATTCTCCAAATCTAGTCTCTGAGGTAGGTATATTATACCATATAGTATTATGCAAGCAAGGAAAGGGGCTCAGAGAGAAGTAATTTGCTAAACATCCCAGGGAAAATATGTGATCCAGTAGGAATGTGAACACTGGTGTTTCTGATTCCAAAATCTATGCTCTTTCTACTTTGAGGTTGCTGAGTTAAATTTTCACCTGGACCTATGGTTGTGTGTTGGCATAGGACTTGCTGGAGATGTTAGCATGGAAGATCTGTAGTATGGGAACTATTTTCCCCAATGAAAATTAAGACATACTTATGAGACACAATGATTAGAACTGAACTGTTCCAAGAAATTCAGAGTGTGGTTCATTCCAGAAAAGATCACTTTGTTCAGAGACAGAGACAAGAGATATTTGTATTATGTGATTATGTCTTTCGGCAGTGGTAAATGCAAATGTGGTTTTGTTTGGATAGTAGAAGTCAGTTATGAAGGCCTGCTTCCCCAAACTGCCACAGAATCATGAATCACACTTTGTACAATGGATGGGTCCCTCTTTCTAGGGAGTACTGTATTGTTTTATTCACACTTCTTTAGTGCAGGAGTGAATTATGTTACGTGTGGATGTATGGCACTAGATGTATTACAGTGTTCATTAAATTTTACTTCCATGTAGTTATCTTTCTCTTAATTACGTGTTATGGCAATATTTATTGACACTTGGAAGTGTTAGAATCACTGAAAATAAAATCTTCAAAATTTTAATCATGTTAACATATGATACAGAGAGATAAGGTTAAATTGAAAAGAGTATGGATTCCATTCCAATAATATAAGTAATAGTTTTCACTAGATCTAGTCAGTGTAAAAAATGTCTAGAAAAAGATAAAAAATGATTTTTAATCCCATCAACCAGATATTGATGTTACTTGGCATATTGATAAAGTTATTTAAAAGACAGCTTTATATGTGTATGACAAATAAGGGAAGAAATAAATGTTTGATATTTAATATCATTCATTGTAGGGGAACTAAGGTATATAATATCACTATATTCTAGCGTTTCTTGGAAGAATAACAAAACAATTATATTTATAAGTATACATTTTCAAGAAAAGAAAGCATAGTTTCCATTTAAAGTATACACTGAAAACCTGATTTCATTTAGCAATCAGGATTATGAATCCATAATCTTGAAGTCATGGTAAAAACATGGCCCCTTTCCCCAGCCCCAACAGAGATCCTGCTCCAATGACTAATGGTTTATTTTGCTTCTTGCCTAAAAACAGCTAGAAAATGAAACCATACAGAACAAAGTTGAAAAGTATAATTATGTAGCAGATTGTATTTTCAAAAAATGGTTGCAAAATAAATCCTGTCCTGCTTCCCCATTAAAAGGTGGAGTTTAATTCTTTCCCTCATCTTGAATTTGGGTGGGATTATAACTGCTTCCACAAATAGAAAGCAGTTGAGGTGACTTTGCATGAATTCTGATACTAACTCAGAATAGGCCATAAGATTCTATATGGCTCTCCTAGGATACTTGTTCCAGAGGAAGTCAAATCATGTGTGCTGATCAGCTGCCCTGGCACTGCTGTGCTGTGAGGAAGTCCAAATTAGTCCACATGGAGAGACCACATAGAGAAGCATCGAATCTGCAGGGACAGAGAAACATTAGCTGTCATTAGCCCAGATGATTCAGCTCTCCATTGTTCCCACTCCACCTACTGTGGACTGCAAATGAGCAACTCTCAGTCAGAACCATAAACGGAGCCCTTTCTGAATTTCCGTCCTATAGAAATAATGAAAGATAATAATAGTTGTTAAGTGACTATCTTTTGTTGTCACTCATCATGTAGCAGTAGACTAATGGAGCAGAATTTGATGCAGAAATGGAGTGCTAACATAACAAAACCTACGGTGGTCTTGGGCTTTGGACTGGGCAGTGGACAGAATCCTTTAGAAGAGACTTAGTGAAATCCCAAAGCCTAGGGAGGGTGTCAGTGAGGGCTCGAAGGATCTTGAGGAGAGTGTCAGCGGAAGCCTAACAGATCTTAAAGGCTGTCTGCGAGGGCTTAATGCAAAGTGAAGAAAATGTAACAGGAAGTTAGAAAAAAGAGAACCCTTGTTATGTAGTGAGAGAAAATTTAGCAAAATTCTTGCCTGTATGAATGCAGAACATAGTTCATGTGCCTAATGAACTCAATGGTTCTCTAGCTTATGAGATTTCCAGGTGGAATGTTGAAGGATCAATCTGGCTTCTTACTGCCCATGACATAATGAAAAGAGAGTGATAAACAAAAGAACAAATTATTCCATTTCCAGTGCAATTTATAGAAAATGGAAAAGGTTCAGAGCAGTAATTTCAGACAGCAAACTGTTTTCAAAAATGGACTTTAGGACAAAGATTTAAGGGCTAGATAGGACCAAAATGTTCTTTGTAAAACTCAGAAAGTTCTAAGTCCTCATATAATACATGCAACACAGGAGAGGCCCTAAGCCAGAACCACCCAGATGAGCCTACTCTAAATTCTTGGCCCACAGAAACTATAAAAGATAATAAAATGATTGTTGTTGTTTTAAACCACTTTAATTTGGAGTGGTTTTTAAATAGAAGTAGGTGACTGGAACATATTCAAAAGACAAGAATACTGTGTAAAGTCATAACTACTCATTTCTAATTTTAAAAATGATTTTGCCCCCAGGGAGTAGGGCAAACATTTTTTTCAGGTATGTGAATATTAAATCAATGCAATATGTCTTATTTTAGTTCCAAAGAGAAAAATTAAAAAAATATGAAAACCTTCTGCTTAAAGGTTAAGCCACATTTTATTTAAATGCTGAATAATATATATGTTCCTTTCTTTATTAAACCATCATTAAAGCAGGATGGAAATATTTTTAGACTGAAGAATTAGCCTTTTTCACTGTAAGTGCTGCAATATATGACATCCCTTTTCAGAAAGATGAGTGTTACAGAGGGCCAATGAAAATCATTTAATTAAGCATTTAATTTTCACCCAGAAGCGAAAGTTCCCACAAGTAAAGTTTCTCACCATGTGAGCTTGTACAACGACATGTTGAGAAAAATGAGCATAATTTTCTTTTACATAAAATAAAAATGAATGTGACTGACACTTTGCCTTTAATCAATGATAGATACATATCAATTTATAGCAATTTAAATAAAGGCCACCAATGAAATTTACATCGTGTGCACATTTTAAATACTTTGATAAAGGATTATATTGTAAGACACTGTTATATTCAGAAGCTTCTATAGGCTTTTCCTTTACCACTTTTTCCTCTCCTTCTCCTTTGCTTCTTTTTTCTCCTTTTCCTTTTTTCCTTTTCTTCATCCTTCTTCTCCTCCTCCCTTCTTCATTTGTGATTTTAAAAGATCATTTTCTTTATGGTTGGTCAGAATATTATTTCCCTTTTCTTTGGCTTATCTATCATTTGTATTTATATAAAGTGCTTACTCTAGTGGTTAGCTATATTCAAGAAGAAAATCATTGTGTTTAAAATTGGTGACATGGGTAATTATTCCTGACTTTAGGGAGTTCACATTTTACTGTGGGAAATAGTCATGTATTGAGCTCATCATAGTATTCTCCTATACATATAAGTCAAATGAATAACGTGCTTGAGACCACAGAAAAGGGAGTGATTAAAATTTTGGCGGTGATGATAGAGTTTGAACAGTGGTGTGCTGAAGCTGGCTTGTACTTGTTTGTGAGAGCTGGATTTGCATATAGTTTTTTTTTTAAGATTAAATGATAGTTTGTTTAAAAATAATTAAAACAGAAACTCTAAATACCAGTGTGTACATTGTACCCATTTAAATGATTTACAAGAATGACTTTTTTTCAAAAAAAAAAAAAAAAAAAACAAAGAAAAAAGAAAAAAGAATGACTTTTTCATATATATTAAGACCACACTACCTAGTTTATCAAAAGTTGTTCAAGGAGAAATCTACTCCAAATTGCATACAGTATTGTCATTTTAAAGAGACGACATTCCAAACATGCAACAGTGCCACTGGTAATGAAATTTTGAAATGAGTCTTCATTCTCTTATTTGACAGGAGAGAAAGCAAGATAAGTTGAGAATTTGTTCTAAAGTAGAATGGATGTTGTCATCATCTACATCCCACTTCACTCTTCTGTTGCCATTTTTAGTAAGTACTCCTTGTTGATTTTGAAGGGTTTCCAGCTGTCTTCCCTGGGCACCTCTACTTTTGTAGAGTTTGACAGATGGTTCATTCCATTCTGCTACTAAGAAGTGCATGATGCTACAGTGATACTTCATTGTGACCTGGCTTAAATTCTTCAGAATTTCTGATTTATGCCAAAGCCTTTTTCATTACTCATCCAAAGAAATACGATAGCTTGCCAATTCAAGGGTCACAGGTAAAACAGTACATGGTGAAACCAACAGTAATTCTTTCTTTCCAGAGTCCAGTGTTTCTTGGGCATCTCTGCAACCACACAGTGGTGGAAGGGATGCTCTCTGATACCACCCTCTAGCAGATCTTTTTCAGTTACTATTACTTGGTCTCCCGCATATTCATATTTATCCAGTTCCTGATCAGCCACAGATACCACTGGAGTCAGCAGTGATGGCAGGGTGGATCACAAATTTAACCATTTTCTTCTTTTATTTTCTTCACTTTATGGAATAGGCCCCCATACTTGAACGGCAGGAGGAGGTGCTTCCTTATTCATGACCCAATGAGTCTCAGTGAGTGATAGAGGTGCTTCAGTGGAGCTGTGCCGAGAGCTATGCCCGAGTGTCATTTATCATGGAAGAAATGGCTTTTGAACTGAGCTTTACAAGATAAGTAGATTGGTGGAAAAGTAATTGTGGTCTTTGCCATTACTTTTTTAAAAAATCAAAAATTAAAAAAAAAAGGGCAAAAACCGCAATTAGTTTTGCAACAAAATAATAGAAGGGTTTTTGCCAGGATGAAAGGGAGAGTGGACTGGGGAAAGGTAGTTATATTGTTTGGACAGTTGTTCCTTCTAAATCTCATGTAGAAATGTGATTCCCAAGGAACCTGGTGGGAGGTGACTGGATCATGGGGGTTGACCCTGCATGAATGGTTTGGTTGTTGAAGAGTCTAGGACCTCCCCACCCTTGCACTCTTGCTTGCTCCCACTCTTGCCATGTGACGTGCCTGCTCCCCTTTTGCCTTCTGCCTTGATTGAAAACTTCCTGAGACCTCACTAGAAACCTAGCAAATGCATGCTCCAAGCTTCCTGCACAGCCTGCAGAACTATGAGCCAATTAAGCCTCCTTAGCCTCAGGTATTCCTTTATAGCACTGCAAGAACAAACTAGTAGCCTAGGTAATAATAATGGTATCATTTACTGGGTTCATACTGTGCTCTAGATACTGTGCTAATGAAGCACTTCCATGCACTACTGAGAAGTGAAGCCAGCTGGACTTCCTGCCTTGAGTGGGGACTTGGAGCACTTTTCTGTCTAGCTAAAGGATTGCAAATGCACCAATCAGTGCTCTGTGTCTAGCTAAAGGATTGTAAACACAGTAATCAGCCCTCTGTAAAAACACACCAATCAGCACTCTGTGTCTAGCTAAAGGATTGTAAACACACCAATCAGCACTCTGTAAAATGGACCAATCAGTGTTCTGTAAAATGGACCAATCAGCAGGACATGGATGGGGCCAAATAAGGGAATAAAAGTGGCCACCGGAGCCATCAGTGGCAGCCTGGGTCCCCTTCCATGCTGTGGAAGCTTTGTTGTTCTTGTGCTGCTGCTTGCTCTGTAGGTCTACACTACCTTTATGAGCTGTAACACTGAACCCCAGGGTCTACGGCTTCATTACTGAAGTCAGTGAGACCACGAACCCACCAGGAGGAACGAACAGCTCCGGATGCACCACCTTTAAAAGCGTAACACTCACTGCAAAGGTCTACGGAGTTACTCCTTAAGTCAGGCGGGACCACAAACCCACAGGAAGGAAGAAACTCCGGACACATCTGAACATCTGAAGGAAGAAACTCTGGACACACCATCTTTAAGAACTGTAACACTCACTGCGAAGGTCCCCCGCTTCATTCTTGAAGTCAGCTAGACCAATAACCCACCAGAAGGAAAGAACACACTATCATACTTAAGCATGGAAACAGTCCTGTGAGTTAGGTATTACCAACCTCATTTTTACATAGAAAATAAAGACTCTGGGATTTGAAATGATGTCTGTCAGACTCCAAAGGTTTACCACTGTACTTTACTGCCTCATAAGCAAATAAGTGGATGTGGGGAAATTTGCGGGGTGGACTAAGTTTAATAGCACTCATTATTTTCTTTGTCTCCGCTTTGACATAGCTTGCAGTTTTCTAAAGCTAGGTGTAAATTTCTCTGGCTGGGGCAGTTATTCTTAAGGAAAACTCTTTACTGAGACCTCTATCTTATAGACTCATATGACCTTTGAGAATAATTTTTAGTTTATTCAGAATATTAAATTTAAGTACAGCACTGAGGGATAAAAACAATTGACACTGTGACCTGCCTAGTGTTTTGGACAGGGAAGGTTAGGTGGCCTTCAAAGAAGGGAAAGGAGTTAGAAAATGTTCACTGTCACGGATAGCCTGAGAGAAGATAGGGCAGCATATATAATTAAAAAGGGATTAATATCTAGAATATAGAAGGAACTATTGTCAATCAGCAAGGAAAACACAGGCAAAGTGCATGAATAAACAATTCACAGAAGGGAAAAAATATCTAAATGACCAATGAATATATGAAGAGATGCAAAACCTTACTAGAAATCAGAAAAATGCAAATGAAACAACCCAGCCTCTGGTCTCCCCACCAAAAATATATCACAATTTTGGTTAAACTAATAGCCAGTGCTTATATTATTAAGACTGTATAAATATTCACATCTATGATTATATTTTATTTGATTCATAGCTTTCAAAAACAGCTTTATTGAGGTATAATACATAGCACAATACTTTGCACATTTAAAGTGGAAAACTTGATAAGATTTTGTATGTGTTTACCCCCATGAAACTATTACCACAATGAAGACATTGAATTGCTAATTCCTCAACAGTTTCCTTATCTGCTTTTGTAATCCCTTTTTACTGTCTGTCACCCTTTAGGCAACCACTGATATGCTTTTTGTTGTATTGATTAGTTTGCATTTTCAAGAATTTTGCATAATGCAATCACATGTAGTCCCCATGTTGCTGCACTTCACAGTAATTTTATTTTTTTAATTGCTGAATTGTATTACATTGTATGGATGTACTACAGTTTGTTTATCCCTTCATTCACCTATTGGACATTTGAGTTGTTTCCTGTTTTTGGCCATTACAAATAAAACTGTTATGAACATCCATGCACAAATCTTTGTATGGGCATATGTTTTCATTTCTCTTGGGTAAGTACCTAGGGGTGAAATGGTTGTATCATATGGTAGGCAAATGTTTAACTTTTTAAGAAACTACCAAAATGTTTTCCAAAATGGTTGTATTATTTTGTATTCTTATCAGCAGTGTAGGAGAGCTCCGATTCTTCTACATCCTCACCAATGCTTCATAATGGCAGTCTTTTGTCTTTTTAACTTTAGACATTCTAATCAGTGTGTTTTTGCATCTCATTGCAATTTTAATTTGTGTTGCTCTAATGACTAATGACATAATGATATGTAATTTACAATATATATTATATATTACAAATACTTGCAAATATGTATTACTATATATTTACAAGTACATATTTTCAAATGTATTATCAATAAATAATTATATATTTGTAATACATAATATATTATATATAATTTGTGTTGCCCGAATGACTAATAACATCTTTTCATGTTACTTGCCATCTATGTATCTTTTTTAGTAAAGTGTAGGTTGAAATTGTTTGCTCATTTAAAAATTTGGATATTAAAAATTTCCTTATGGTTGAGATTTAAGTTCTTGATATATTCTGAAACAAGTCATTTATGACATCTATGATTTAGAAATATTTTATCCCTGTTTGTGGCTTGTCTTCATTCTCTTAACTTCGGAAAAACTTTCAAAAAGCAAAAGTTAAAAATTTTGATAAAGTCCATTTTATTACTTTTTTCTTTTATAGATTGTGTTTATGGTGGTGTATCTAAGAAATCTTTGCCTAACTAAAGATGACAAATTTTTTTTCCTATGTTTTCTTGTAGAAGCTTTATACCTTTTTATGTACACTTAGGCTTAAGACTCTTTTGGATTAATTTCCGTATATAGTATGAGATATAAATCAAAGCTCTTTTTCTACTTATGGATAACGATGGGCTATAGGACAGGCTACCCCAAAATATGGCACTGTGCCATTTGACAAAGCAGCAGAACCAGGCCACAGAAACTAGAAAGAATTACCCTCACTCTTTCTCCCCTGAAGCAGGCCATAAACTTAGCTGACTTCCCCTGAAAATATGTCATAATATCTGATTCCAGAGGGGTTCTCCCTATACCCAGAAAAAAAGAATACTCTTATCTTTGAAGGCACAGAGACATCAATAAGAATCTAACAAACAGGACTTGTTCAGTTCCCGCCAGTTTATTACCATTAGACTATATCCTTCTGTTCTTCAATCATCTTCTGCGTGACTGTCTGTAAAATACACAGGTTGCATAAAAATACACAGATTTCCCCATTTCTTTGGGTCTGCATTTCTGAAGGATCCTGTGTCACATAGAACTTACAAAAATTTTTATGCTTTTCTCTTGTTAATCTGTCTGTTGTTACAGAAGTTTCAGCTGTGAGCCTAGTGATGAGTGAGGAAAGTTATTACTTTTCCCCCCTACCATTGTCAGTTGTTCCAACATTATTTGTTGAAAAGACTTTCTATTCTCCACTGAATTTCCTTTCCATTTTTAAAAAATCAAAATCAGTTTCTGTATAAATGTGGGTCTACTTCTAGCTATCTATTCTACTCCATTAGTCTATTTATGTATCTTGACACCAATATCATGTTGTCCTTACTGTGTGTGTGTGTGTTTTTGCCTGTCACAACAAAGTTTATTATGAAAATAAGCTGGTGTGGGGACAAGAAAATAGACAAATACATTTTGGTTGGGTGACCCAGGAGAAGCAGTGCAGCTTCTTCATATTGATGCCATACTTCCTAAGGGCAGGAGTCAAGATTTCCATGGTTCGGGTGTATGTGTGGTCTTTGCTTTTGTTTCACGAGCTGTTAGGAGCTTTGCCCTTCATTTTGTAGTGCTATAAAGCATAGTTGGCAATACCTGAGATGAATTTCTGGACAGCTAAGGAGCTGGACTGAATTATTTGTGAGTCTGAGGTCTCAAAGCCAGGATGGCTTAGGTAGTAACCAGTTACTGCCTGTGGATTGGTAGATGTATAATCCTCCAGCTGCATCAGGAAGTCAGTCAGAGGTCTGACAGACACTTCAGTCCGCCAACCCCAGCCTCCTTGCTGTCCCCATAGGGCTGACCTTGTTCTCTGTGGCTGTGGGAAGCATAGCAGGGCTGAGACAATAGAAGCCTGTGTTCTCAGCGAAGCATTTTACTGTAACCTTATGATGAGTTTTGAAATGAGGAATTGTTAGCCTATCAACTTTTTTCTTTTTCCAAATTGTTGTTGCTATCCTAGGTCCTTGGCATTTACAGTGAATTTTAGAATCAGCTTGTAAATTTCTTTAAAAATTCCTGGTCAGATTTTTCATTGAATTTCATTAATCTATAGACCAATTTCGGAGAATTGATACAAGATACATTTCTTTACTTATTAGGTCTTTAATTTCTCTCAAGAATATCTTGAAGTCTTTAGTGTACAAGTCTTTGACATGTTTGATCAGATTTATTCCTAGTTCATCTTCTGCCTCTTTCAATTAGTAATATGCATTTGTGTTTCCTTCATGTCTTTTTAGGACTTGACAGTTCATTTCATTTTACTGTTGAATGGTATTCCAGTTGTCTGGATGTACCAGTTTATTTATCCATTAACCTACTGAAGGACATCTTGGTTGCTTTAGTTTTAGCAATTATGAATCAAGCTGCTATAAACTTTTTCATGCAAATTTTTATGCAGACATATGTTTTCAATGGATAAATACCAAGGATCATGATTGCTGGATTATATGGTAAAATATATTTAGTTTTGTGGCAAACTGAAAAACCATCTTCCCAAGTGGTTGTACCATTTTGCATTCCCTCCAGCAGTGAATGAGAGTTCCTGTTGCTCCATATTCTCATTAGCACTCAGTGGTATTGATGTTTTGGATTTCAGCCATTTTAGTAGGTGTATAGCAGTGTCTCATTGTTTTAGTTGCAATTCCTGAATGTTATATGATGTTGAACATCTTTTCAAATGCTTATTTGCCATCAAGACTTTTTTTTACTGCCCATAATATGGTGTGTTTTTTGTGCACTTGAAAAAAATGTGTATTATGCTTTATGCTTTTGTTGGATGGTGTGTTCTTCCAAAGATTGCTGTGTTTTGCCATCTAATGTCCAGTGTCTTGAAAACCATTGTTTCATATAATTTGTCTTTTTTTGTTTGTTTCAGATGGTAGAGTAAGAGGCCTAGTCTCTGTTAATCCATCTTGGCTGGAAGCCGAAGGTCTCTTTTGTAAACTTTTTCTTTCTCTTCAGTAAATATTTACTGGTTTCCTTAGTTTTCTTTGTACTTATCACTAATTTATCCTCAAATTTAATGTTAGAAATATGAATTTCCTCTTCATATATTCAGACACATCATGTAATTTTTCAGTTTAATATTTTCCTTAGGGCCAACCTTTCTGAAGGTTCCTTCCTCCTCTTTCAGTGTAGACAAGCTGCTGTCTTTGTCTCTCCTACATGGTTGTTGTCCTAGGATTTCTGTTAACCAGTTTTTTTTTTTTCCTTTTTTTTTTTTTTTTTTTTTTATTATACTTTAAGTTCTAGGGTACATGTGCATAACGTGCAGGTTACATATGTATACATGTGCCATGTTGGTGTGCTGCACCCATCAACTCGTCAGCACCCATCAATTCATCATTTATATCAGGTATAACTCCCCAATGCAATCCCTCCCCCCTCCCCCCTCCCCATGATAGGCCCCAGTGTGTGATGTTCCCCTTCCCGAGTCCAAGTGAGCTCATTGTTCAGTTCCCACCTATGAGTGAGAACATGCGGTGTTTGGTTTTCTCTTCTTGTGATAGTTTGCTAAGAATGATGGTTTCCAGCTGCATCCATGTCCCTACAAAGGACGCAAACTCATCCTTTTTTATGGCTGCATAGTATTCCATGGTGTATATGTGCCACATTTTCTTAATCCAGTCTGTCACTGATGGACATTTGGGTTGATTCCAAGTCTTTGCTATTGTGAATAGTGCCGCAATAAACATACGTGTGCATGTGTCTTTGTAGTAGCATAATTTATAATCCTTTGGGTATATACCCAGTAGTGGGATGGCTGGGTCATATGGTACATCTAGTTCTAGATCCTTGAGGAATCGCCATACTGTCTTCCATAATGGTTGAACTAGTTTACAATCCCACCAACAGTGTAAAAGTGTTCCTATTTCTCCACATCCTCTCCAACACCTGTTGTTTCCTGATTTTTTAATGATTGCCATTCTAACTGGTGTGAGATGGTATCTCATTGTGGTTTTGATTTGCATTTCTCTGATGGC
>NC_045436.1:61942673-62166209 GCF_002776525.5 Piliocolobus tephrosceles
GCCCTGCTTCAGCTCTCGCTGGTCGGGCTGCAGCAGCTGACCAGCACCGATTGTCCGGCACTCCCGAGTGAGATGACCCCAGTACCTCAGTTGAAAATGCAGAAATCGCCGGTCTTCTGTGCTGCTCACGCTGGGAGATGGAGACTGAAACTGTTCCTATTCGGCCATCTTGCTCCGCCCTCTATTGATTTCTGTTAACTAGTATTCTACACATTTACTTCTTCACTCTCTGGTGTTTTCTGGGCCTCTTATATTCCTTTACTTGGTTTACTCTCCAGTTGCCGTGGAATACATCTTCTAGTAGCTTCTTAGAATAGATGCATGAGAGGTACATGTTTTGAGAACTTGTAGGACTGAAAATACCTTTATTCTACATTCCTATTTGCTTTCAAACTTGGATGGTTATAGAATTATAGGTTGGAAATTAATTTCCCTCAGAATTTTAAGATATTGTGCCCTTTTTTTGCTAGTCTGCATAAAAATTTTTGCTAGAGTTAAGTATTGCTATTGAGAAGTCTGATTATATTCTAATTTCCTTTTTTTTTTTGTTTGCATCTGTTTTACTCTTTGGAGGCTTTTAGGATCTTTTCTTTATTCTTAGTATCATCAAATTTTTCATTGATACCCAGTACTAAAATTTTTTTAAATCTAAAAATTCATATTTAATTTCTGCAATCATAATTTTAATTTTTCAGAAGTTTTTTCTCTTTTAATGTTTCTTTTTTATTATATTCTATTCTTGTTTCATGAATTTAATATCTTCTCTTACCTCTTTGAGGATATTAATTTCATTGTTTAAAAGTTTTAATTTTTTCTCTGTATGGACTATTTCCTCTGAGCTCCATTTTTATTAATTTTTTTCATAATCATCCATATCAAATATATGTATATTTTCAAATATCTGGTAAATTTTGCCTGTTCTTAGTTAAGAATGAGGGCTTAAAGAGATGAGTGAAAGCTGTGTGTGTGCATGTGTGCATGTGCATATGTCTGTGTGTTTGTGTATGTCTGAAGGGTCTGCCAATTGAGGATCTTCTTTCTAGGCTGTTTTGGTGGGGGAGCATGCTGCCTTGTTGTTCATACTTTGTGTGATTCTTTTCTTTATACGTGGTCAGTTTTCTCAGATGGAAATTGTTTACCTTCCTGTCTAGAGGTTATAAAGCTCACTGCCAGCACATAAGGAGTCAAGTCAGGGAGGGCTCAAGTAGTCTAGAATTTTACACAGTATGGCTTCACTGGCCTCGACTGTGCTGGACAACTCCTAGTCCAAGGTTCCTGTGGGTCAACCTCTATAGTCTTTTGCTCTGGTGATAGAGGGCATCTAAGAATTTAGCTGCTTTTTTATACAAACTGATAACCAATTCTTCCACTTTTAGTCCCACTAGTCCCCCAATTTTAGGGGTATCTCATAGACCCAACTTCGGAGCCTTTTCCTGGTTTTTTAAGGTTTGCATCTTGTCTTTTTCCTGCAGGCATATAGTTTTCTCTTGTCTTCTAAGTCAGTCATTTTAAGTTTATGTGATTTCCACTTTCCAAAATTTAATTGACATCTCTCTTTTTTTCTGTTTCATCTTCCCCTATTCTTTTTGTTCTTTGCATTTCTAACTTTAAAAAATCCTTTCAATGTAATTTTAAGGTATTTGCAGCAGGGAGAATAAATGAATGATGTTCTTTTTTTGTTTTATTTATTTATTTTTTTACTGTGAAATATAACAAATACATTGAAAAGTGTAAAAAAAAAATTCACTGATTTTCACAAAATAACCATCCACATTAAGAAACAGAACATTGCCAATCCACCAGAATCCTCCTTCATGCTTGAAAACATTCTTGCTGTAAGAATCTTCATCTCATCACAATAAGTGTAATTTCAATGCACCTTAAATATTCTGAACCTTATTCTTTGGTCTCCTGAGTGTGTCACTTAATAAATAATCCAAATCAATCCACTTTCTCTATATTTTCTGCTGTCCGTATTTATGGAAAAATATTAAATGTTGATGTGGAGCAACATACACTAGAACTCACTAAGTAAGCTTTACCTTAGCTAGCAAGTAAAATGTTTTGTTAAGAGATAATTGTGTGTAGGCACAACCAGACTTTATCTAAAAGAAACTTTATCTAACTTAGAAAATTGTTCCTCCCTTAAGATATTCATTCTGTAAGATGAATATGATTTTTTTTTTTTTTTGAGATTTTAGAAGGTACTGGGGAACATTGAAGTTAGACTGTGGCATAGAGCTAGTATAAAGTAAGTTGAAAAGTAATATTTCTTGGTAATATCATTTATTTTCCAGTTACTAAAAGCCCAACACCCTTCCTATACAAAGGCCATAGTTTTCTGTGAACCAGAAAAAATATAAATTTTACCAGCTGGTTTTAACTGAGAAGAAATATCAAGAAATTCCTCCTGTGGGCTCTATAATAAATGCTGAGATAGTAGACTGACACATGAAATAGAGTAAGTGTAGTTATTCATGCTTTTTTCCCCTCTCAAACATGTCCTAATGATTTGTTATTCTACTCTGTTTATAAATACCCACAAAGTAGAGTCTCACTAAGGGAGAGGCCTGCTGTTTTTTCTTACATAAAGTGTCAACTGAGTTGAATATTTTTGGGCACGTTAATCTTTGTTTGGCATTTAAGCAGAAATGCAATGATGATTTAGCATATGAAAGGTATATTGGTTATCAAATTTTGTCTACACATAGTTTCTTTTTTTCTCCTTCAGGAAATATATTGAAATTGATATTCTTTTTAGAATTTTATTTTTCTATCTGTAATCTGTAATTTTACTATCTGTAATCTGTAAAAAATAAACAATCAGTCTTCCTTTTCATGTGTAATAATGGGAAATTTGTGCAACCCATGAGGCATTCTTCTGCATGAGAGACAGGATGCTGGATGAAATCTCCAAAACCTTCTAGCTCCAGTACTTGCCATGTCTTATTCAATCTCCAGCAGTTCTGTGTTGCTTTTTTCCTATTTTAGAGTCTTAGTTATGGAACTGGAACACCCCAAACCTAATTTCAGGGAAAACAATTTGTATACACATTATACAGGAGATTTTTAAACCTGGCTGACCATTAGAATCTCCTGGGGGAATTTGTTGAATAGATTCCTAGGTTCTGCTCCCAGAAAACCTGACCTTTTCCAGCCATTTTGGATAAAGCATTTGGTTTCTGCTTCTGTAACAGTGTGGAGAAAGGGACTTTTCACTGTATCTTCCCAAATTCTGAAATTCGAATATCATTTTCATCACATTCCTTCTCTGTTTCAAAGAGTAGTGATTTTTAAGCACTAGCATTCTTTCAAGGAAGGAACAGGTATAGATACTTTGGGTGTGTGAGGCTCAATGAGAGTGCAGGCTGGCAAGTGGAGGCCATTGGAGTCTTTGGATATTAGATCTCTTAGCAGCCACTGGGCAGTTAAGATAATTGGAAAAGAAATTCAGAAAGAGGGCAAAGGACATCTAAGCAGAAGCTGTTATGCCTTTCTAACTCTTTCCTTGCTAAGCACAGACATATGTGTGTATTCACTCATCCCTCACCGCCGCCAGCTGCTTGAGAGGTTCTGCCCAAACAGCTGGAGGCAACTCCAACCATCCATCAGTGTGGCAGCTCAGTATTCTCCCCAGGCCTGCTCTGTGGGACTTAGGTTAACTTGAAGTCAGTGGATTAATTCATGGGTTAATTCATGACCAACGAAACATTTGAAAATATGGGGCTGAGGAAAGCACACCTGGAATGAGCATCAGGAGACAAAAGTTGCAGCTTTAGTTCTGTCATTTATTAGTAAAGTGACTTCCTTAATGTCTCTGCATTTTAGGGTTTCTTTTGTTTACTCAAGGAAGGCTGTACTAGATAATTTCTTGGATCCCATTTAGTTTTCAATCTATTAGTCTGAGAAGGCTGAGGGTGAGGCAAGGAGGTGGTTTCTGATTAAATTTTTTTTTTTTTTTTGAGAGGGAGTCTCGCTCTGTCGCCCGGGCTGGAGTGCTGTGGCCGGATCTCAACTCACTGCAAGCTCCGCCTCCCGGGTTTACGCCATTCTCCTGCCTCAGCCTCCCAAGTAGCTGGGACTACAGGCGCCCGCCACCTCGCCCGGCTAGTTTTTTGTATTTTTTAGTAGAGACGGGGTTTCACCGTGTTAGCCAGGATGGTCTCGATCTCCTGACCTCGTGATCTGCCCGTCTCGGCCTCCCAAAATGCTGGGATTACAGGCTTGAGCCACCTCACCCGACCTCTGATTAAGTTCTATTGCCTGCTATTGTCAAGTATCTGTTGACCAACGCCTCACCCCCCCCCCCCCTTTTTTTTTTGAGACGGAGTCTTGCTCTCTTGCCAGGCTGGAGTGCAGTGGCACCATCTCGCCTCACTGCAACCTCCGCCTTCCGGGTTCAAGCAATTTCCCTGCCTCAGCCTCCCAACCAAACCCTTTGATGAGGTTATTTCTCTTTGGAAGAAACCGATGTTTTTGATGAGGTTGGCAACATTGTTTCTACTAAATATTGACACACCTTCTTTTTTTTACGCACTATAGATTAGTCCTTTTTACGTTGCAAAGCCTAAAACTAAGAGACTGTGATTTGGAAATGGGACGTGAGTTGCAAACTAATCACTGAATTCCTACCTGTTTGTATAAGGGTTGAAAATTCTCTTGAAGGATTGAGCAATTTCCTGATAGAATCTCAAGATAATTTGTTTTAGTCTGTTTTTTAGTATTCTGAGGGGATTCATAATATGTTACATTTATATTCAGGAATAACTAATAATGCAGACTTAATCTGCTCTAAACAAACTGATCTTCCACTCAAAATGTGTCTAATTTTCCATGTTCCCTACCATTTAAAGAGGCATATATTTGTAGTTAGCTATAATTTTTCTTTTTCTTGCATCCTCCACATGCTAATAGATGGCCAGTTTTACTTGTTTCTACCTCTGAAATGTTGTTTATCAAACTACTGCCACTGACTCATTACTCCTTGCTTACCCTTGCAACTGCCTTCTCCCTATTTTCAATCCTTATTGGCACCAATTTGTCCTTTACTGTCACTAGAAGAGGCTTTTCAACATACCATTCTGACTGTGTCCCGCCCTTGTTTAAAAACCATTAATAACTTGGCATCATTCATAGAATGAAGCCCAATTTTTCCAGTGGGACTTAAATTTTTCTTGTTTGGACATGCCAGATATTCATACATTTTATCTGATTCCTCTATTCTGTCGTTCCTGCAACCTGGAGTGTTGTCTCTTCATTTCCACTTCTGTCTGGCAAAGTTCTACTCATCCTTCAACGTCAGGCCAAAAGTGTTCTCTGTCATGAATTCTTACCTAATTATTTTACATCCACATAAATGCTCCTTCATCTGAACTCTTATCACCAATCTTATTACTTTAATGTTATAAAACTCTGTATTTTTTTTCATTTCTATATTTCCTCCAACATTAAGGGTTCTAATAAGCTTTAGGTAATCTTCAACCACTGAAATTGATGCAAATTTTACATGTATTTGTGCATTTCTGGTAAGAGTAGTTATATCGTTTATCAAATTTTCAAAATATTAGATAACCACAAATGGCTGATAACAATACTACATAGTATATTATAAATTCTGAAAAAAAGTATTTTGTCAATGGAAATTTTAGTATAATGCGTTTAACACAGGTAATAAATAATTCCTCAATAAATAATCAACTGAATAAAAAAATTTGAATATTACATTTAAAAACAGTTTAATTGGAGAATTGTCTAAGTTCATGTTTGGAATCATGCATTGGATTGTTGTTAAAACTTGTTAATGTTTCTAAATATATAAGATAAGGTTTGATGTATTTTATGAGAACTTTTTATTTGGCTAAGATACTGTGGGGTTCGAACTTTAATTGGGATTTATCTGGTATATTGGGATATAATTAGAAACCTCTTCAGGTCTCTTGAATTATTCTTATAGTGCCTGAATTAGGAGATAGCCTGTGTTACACTTCAAGTGGGGACCCGAGCTCTGAAGCAGATTCAAATATGTTTCAGTGTCTGTGATCTGGTTTGGCCTGAAACTAGTCTTGGCCCTCTACCTTCCCGTTGCATTCACTGAATCACATCCTGTTAATTTACATTTCAACACACTATTTGTTTCTCACAGACAAACACTTGAGGAGGCATCCTCAGTAGATTCAAGTACCCTCGCTAAGCACCCTCACCCGCTGCAGCAACTTCTCCTATACTTCTCTCCACCTCACTTCCCAGTGGAGTTTAGGGGATAACCAGGCCTGATGAAGCAAGACATGGCTGGTAGTTTACCTGTTGATTGGTTTGCTTTTTCTTGTCTTTGAAATTAGGGGGTGGGAATTATTTGCAGATTTAGGGAGGGTTTGCCAAGGACAATAGAACATGATTACAGATGAGGGAGAAAGTGCTGGCAGCCTGAGAGAGGGGTTCCACATACTCTCACTTGTAGTTTCTATAAATACAGAAGGCTGTCTCTGGTATTCAGTGAGCATAATTGATTACAGAGAAAATAACTGTTGAAACATGCTTTCTACTTTGTAGAATATTCCTTAATTTGCAAGATTTACTTATATTGCAAAATTTACTAGAGTAAATCTAAGGGTTTATAGTTTGTTTAGAAATAAAATGCATGTACTCAAGAGGAGGATTTTGAGATTTGTAGTTGTATACATGTATACACACAAACACACAGACAATCTCATTTAATCTTGACAATAATTCTATGAGGTAGGTAGGGACAATACTGTTAGTCCCATTTGTTTTTTTTTTTTTTTAAAGAAAACAGAAGCTCAGCAGAACAAAATAACTCAACCAAGAAATCAGAACTAAAATTGAAATCCCTAGTCCTGTGCCCTTTCAGTTACATTATACAATAGTAATAACAGTTTTCGACTCAGTCCGTAGTAGTCTGTAACCTGTTGGTAATTTTGGGAGGAGAACAATCTCTTCTACAAAATGAATAGCACAGGCATTTTACACTCTGGGATCAGAAATGCTTGCATGTCCTTTGACAATATGCATACTATTCGATAATATGCATAAATATTATTACCATAAAGTATTTCAATTTAGCAATAATAAAGAAATAAAATGCATGTACCTCTACACTAAAAGTTATTATTTTGAGTGAAACAGGGAAGCATCAAGAACTTACTGGCTAGAGGTGCTTTGTATAGAAGGTTTGGGGGTATTTTTCAAATCTTCTGAGGTAATTCTACAGTGCAGCTAGTGCTAAGAACCAGTGATAGGAAAGGTAAGGTTGGAAGAAACCAGGGCAGGATGCCAAGGGCCTAGATCATGGCAGTGGCAGAGGAAATGGAGAGGCATTTATAATAAATATTTAAAAAGGAAAGGTGATTGAATTTAAGGAAAAAAGCAGAGGGAGAAGTTGATGTTAACTCTATCATTTCCAATCTGCTAACAGAAGTGGCTAATCTTGTCAGTAAGCTGGTTTGATGGAATGGGAGCAGGATAGAAAGACATAAATAGACCTGATTTTGGACATAAGATAGTAGTAGAGATAGAGTTAGCAATATAAGGATAGAGTTTTCCCTGTCTGAGTGATTTGTTCTAAGCCTTCTTTTGTTAGAACCACAGTTATGATAATAACATTTTTAAAGGTTAATAATTGATGGATTTTTTTGGTAAATATTCACTTAGATCTATCAAATACTCTAAATTGGGTAAGTTAGCAAATACTATCCTATTACTCCTCCCTATGATGGATTTAAATTCAGTAGAGCTGAGGGGAATGGAAGCAACTAGAGTGGTTTCTTGCCTAGCACAGGGCACCTGTTCATGTTGCCACCCAAGTGTGGTCAGATTTTTGGACCATAATCATATTGGCCTTCTTGTGTAGGTAGCATGGAGACTATTTTTAGGTATAATGGCCTCATAATGGGACTTTTATTGTTTTTGTTTTTTATGGGGGCCCAGGGTTAAATTCAGGCTTGGTGGGACCCTATGTGTATATTTTGTGGCTACAGACAAAACAGTATAAGGCGTTTCCTTTTGTTCAGTTTCCAGGGTATTTCTGGGAAGTCAGACCACGAAGTATGCCCCAGGAAATTGTTTTTTTGTGGCCAAGACCAGTGTTTACACATTCTCATTGAGGGAATCTTTAATAAGCCATTCCATTTGCACACACATTGCCCAAAGAAAGTATTTTTACCCTCCTTTTATAAAACCTTGGCATTATAAGAATGTATTAAAACGGCAACTCCATTGTGAGAGGTTATCCAGAACTGAAGGTTTGAGGCTCTTTTTAAAGAATGCTGCACATGTAAGCATCTAAGATGACTTAATCCTGTAGATTTCATGTCTTTCCCTCATTGGAAGGATGGCCCCTTTTTATCTTTGGAGGAAAAAAGTAACACAATGTTTTAAAACTTCGTAGTGTTTTTGTTGGATCTCAAAATAATTTACGAAGAAAGTACAGGAAGATAATTTTGCTTAATTTTACCAATGAGGAAGCCATATCCTTGACCTGGAAAAGTTAAAAAACAAACAAACAAACAAACAAAAATTCTCAAGGCTCCATAGCTCCGCCCAGCTAAAAGTAGGATCTTGGAGAAGGAACTCTGGTTACTTTAACTTTTTAATGTAAGGAATTGTAAAATACTAGAGTTTGAAGAGGTTTAACACAGTTTTGAAAAGGTCTAATGACAGTTCAGTAGATCTGGAATGGCTGTGAGAGGTAAGGCAGAAAACATTTAACTCCCTCTGTGTTTGAATCAGGAATATGACATTATTCACTCAAGGGAGAGGCCTTGAATGGCCTGGCTTCAGTGACTTTCTTTTTTTCCTTTTTGCCTCTACTGATTGTTTTACAATTCAGCTTTTTTTTTTTTTCATATTTTTCTTCTGTGTACTATTTTATGGCCCTCTGCAACATTTACTTCACTTGCTAGCTTCTAAATATATCGTTGTTTACCATAGGATGATAGGAGGCAGGTCAAGATGAGATAGACACTCCAAACTTTTTGATTAGATGTTGTTGGATGGCAGGAGAGTGTCACATTGGAAGAACAGTGGAGAAGATATTATGATATTAGGCTAATATTTATCAATATAATGTTGGGAAAATTTCCTCTTCTAAGTCAGGCTTGGACTGGGACATTTACTCTCCTCCCTGGTGGAGTGGGAACTACATGGTCCATAAAATCTTCTAATTCTCTCCTTTGTAGTACTTGAGACTTGAAAATATCTACTGGGGAGAATGGGTCCTATTATGAATAACACAAATGATTATATATTTATCATCACAATTAATGATATTTCTGCTTTCTCCTCGTTCTATTTTCTGTTGTTGTTGTCAAACAGACTTGTAAGAATTCAATGATGACTCTGACTTAGGGTCTATGTAATATTCTTCCTGTTCACTGGCTTCTGCAATGAGAAAGGCAGGAGAATGTGAATTGTATATTAAGTTGTTTGCCTGGGACCTGAGGTCTGGCTATGTGATTTACATCCCCAACTCATATTTCCAGATTTCCTGATAGATATGAACTTTTTTTCAATATGCATCTTCTTTACTATACAGTAAAATTAAAGATTAACAAGTTCCCTTCCCCCTAGTTTGATGTAATCAGACATCACACTAGTATATTGGAGAAAAATGGAGATATCTATTCTTCTAATTATCTATTACTAAAAATTCTCTTCCTGTGCTGTTCTGTGCTGTGAGAATACACGGTCTGCCAACTGTCTCTTGATTTTGATTCATTCTCAGATCTCTGTCCTTTCTACTTTCTTTCTTGTCTTCCTTAATTATTAATTGAGCACATACTCTGGCACAGCAATCTAAGATGTTTTGAGCACACAACCAGAAACATATATATTTTGTTTGCATTATAGACAAATAGAGGTTAAAAAGGTAAAGATAAAACTAAATAGAAATAGAAGTTTCAGTAACTTCTTTTATATATAAACAACTCAAAGCATAAGAGTAATGGAGTGCAAGGAATAGTCTTTTGTCTCACTCAGTTTCAAAAACAGCCTGGGTTATGTTGCTACTATAACTAATGAAAATATTACCCATGGTTGGTCCCCCAACTTACTGATATAATTTTCATCAAGGCTTATGGCAGTTTTATGTATGCATTTATAAGGGGAGATTCTTAAATACTACTACTGTTCTATATCTAAGGGGCTAAAGTACTTTCAGGGAAGACTTTTTAATCTTCTTGTGTTTGAAAAACATAAAATGAGGTGATGACTGGCAAATGAGAGCAAGCCTGTTTAATATTAAGATTATGACGTAAATTGACAAAAGCCCCAGCATTCCAAGTCCTAGTTGCTAGGCACCTTCTCCTTGCTCCCATCTGAGTATAATGATGTATTGTCAGCCTTAGCTGAGGTACAAAAGGGTTATTAGACTTTTGAGTCCATCTGCTACCCATGCAAAGGAAATAGTCAAACTAACACTGCCTGTTCTTTTCCTTGGTTTCTTGCCACCTTAATTATAGTTCATCTGAGCTATGTGTGTACTTGCTGCCTTGAGTAGAACATTTTCCAGGACTGTAAGAAAGCAGAGTGAAAGCTCAGGTAAGGGAATTGAAGCAGAATTTGCAGTTAGAGCTTGGGGGAAGGGGTCATCTGGTGACTTACCAAAGCAATCAAACCAACAGCATGGGCTACCCACAGTTCATGTGGCTTCAATGGCAATTATTGCCAAACTATTTTCATGGAAATTTTCAATTCAAACTTGGTCCTAATTTTTGTTTTTAAATATTTGTGAGTGTGTGTATATGTGCTTTTTGTTGAGATTGCTACATCAGTGATTTTTTTTTTTTTGAATGATAGAAATTGTCTTTCATTTTTATTTACCTATCCTGTTTTAGATCAGTGGTCAGCCCTGTTTTCAGCTGGGATAAACCTTGTGGAAGATCTCTTCACGCACAAAGTGACACAGGTATATCATTCATCTGGGTCTGTGGCCTAGAAAAGACAGACTGTGAGTTTTGTGCAGCTCCCTGTGAGTTAGTTAACTTCATCTATTTCTTTACAGTCAATTTGAAACTCATTAAGGTTACTATACCACACAAATTGCTGCTCTAAGAATATGCCAAGTGCCTTCAGAAAAGGTAACAAAATGTAAATTCTGAAACTCCAAGGAAGTCTTTCTTTCTCCAACTCTTTATAAATGCTTTCAATATGTGTCCAGAGTGGCTTTTTCTTACTCTTACTCTGTGCAACCAGGACTATTTAGACAACCTTTGGTTTAAAACACAACTTTCTTGCTGCGTTAACTGATACACCCCCCCAACCTATACAGTTTCAAATATATTCTTTCCTTTTGGGTCTGATTTTGTGTTTTGCAAATCTGTGAGCACAAAGGAACACATTTTGGTTTCTTTAAATAGCATGGAGTTAAGAAATGTGAACAAGCCATTTGCAATGAATGTAAGTGAGAATACATTCTGCTTAGTGTTGGTGGGTCTGACTTTCATTATTTCTACAGCTAAAAAATTTTTATTAGTATATTTCTTATTCATTTTAAGAAGTTTTTTTTTCTGAAAAAATTAAAAAATTGAATTTGAAATACAAATTTGTCCATATCAATTGGATTTCTTGTAACAGTCAACAGTAGATCATGACCCTGGTCTGCATTTGGTTTCCAAGAGTGTTGGTTTATGTGTTAGCAAGGATTAAAATGGCACATCGGGGATACGTTAGTAGTTCCCCAAACTGTCAAACCGTAAGAATTACCTAGGCCTCATTCTCTAGAGATCCAGATTGGGGAAGGAGTAAAGCTGTGAATTTATGCTTTGATTTACTCAGTTGATTTCCGAGGAGCAGGCCAATTTGGGAACTACTAAAGAGACCGTAAGATTTTGTTCCCCCTCTGTCGTTCTAAAATTTCATGACTATTCTCTGTCACATTTCTAGAAATTTAGAGCTAGAAAGTCTCTTAGATCCCATTTAAACTAAACCCCTCATTAAAAATAAAACATTTTTAAACTAAACCCCTCATTAAAAATAAAACATTTTTAGAATTTTAGAAAGTGCTAAAAATGAAAAATGGATATAAAAAAGAAAAAAGAAGAAAAACATCTTTACTTCCTATTTTCACCACCTACACATAACTATACTTATGCTTTGGTAATTTTCCTTCCTTACTCTTAAAAATATATATCTTAAAAATGGTAGCACACTACATATATGTAAAAATACATATGTATATTTATAACCTATATTCACTTAATATATGGATAACATTTTCCATATCATTAGAAATTCTGTAAGGTTACTGAGTCAATGGTTCAGCTTTAACACAATTATCTTAATGATTTTCTTACTGTTGGTAACTTAGGTTATTTTCCTTTTAGTTCTCCCTATAAGAGATGCTGAATTAATAGCCTGATTGAAAATTGTTTGTGTACATCCTTGATTATTTCCTTCCTTTCTCAGAAGTTTAATTTCTGGAAATATAGCATGATGGCTGCGAGCATGGACTCTGAGCCATACAGCTTGAATTTGTATGTAGGTTTTACCAATTATTAGTTGTGTGAATTTAAGCAAGGTTTAGTGCCTTGGTTTCCTCATGTGTAAAATTGGGTTAAATATTGTACCTATGTCATAGGATTGTTGTGAAGATTAAATAAGCTAATATACAAAAAGCACTTAGAACGATGTATGGGGCAGAGTAGAAGTTAAATGTTGGCTATTATTATTCCGGCACTAAAGCAGTGTACATTTGAGGCTTTTTGAGAGTTATTGTGAATTTTCCCTCCAGCAAGGCTGTAGCATTAATGTTCCCATCAGAAAGTTTAGCGTCCACTTTCTTACATCCTTACCAACACCGCCAACTTTTTTTTATTTCTAGATGAAGAAAATGAAGTACAACAAAATCAAGTTCTTTGGCACAGGCCTCCAGGCACTAAGAGATTTGGGACTAGCATACAGATCCACCACTCCACAAACTTACCTTTATCACAGTTACAGATTAAGAATTTTATATTTGTACATCTTAATGCACCTTGTTTTGTAGGGCTGATTGGAGTTAAGACTTTTTTTGCCCTCTGGCGACATTGTAACTGTGAAAGCAATGGACGAATAAAGGAGTCATTATTCTCCAGTGTGCTATGTGGTTGATTGGAACTTATACATTTTCATTCTCAGAAACAGAAATTGGCATTTGTAAATATTTATAGGAAAAAACTCCCTGAAAATGCATAATATTCACCTAAACTTTATTGTTCTCTGAAAATGAGATAAAAATGGTTCTTATCAATGGGTCACTAGAGGGCACTGTGACTCTTCAAGTTCTCAGGTTGCACTGTTTGAAAAATTCTCCAAAAGGTATTTTTTTATTTCAGTGAGATTTTCTCTGGCATCCAGAAAAGTATAGTCAAATATGAAGAGTTTGAGGGGTGCATAGAACCTGATTGTATATGAGCTGATCAGGAGGTTACACTTTTTGGTTACAGGAAAATCCAAGTCATAGGAGTTGTTAAAATATGAAAATGGTATATTTTGATCTACCTTTTCAGCTCCAGACAGTATTCTGAGCTAGCAACTTCTCATTGTTTTTCCACTTTGGAATATTTTATTTTACAGATACAGTTGTATCTGTAAGCATGACAATACATGACATTGATATTTATGAAATATGCATTCACATTATAGTGATTTTAAAGCACTGTTAACCATTATATAATAGATTCTTCTCCCTCAAAGTGACCTGGGCCTTTAGCAGGTACTTTAGAATGTACCTGAAATAGCTTCAGTAACATACTTATTTTTACTCTGTTAAATATTGTGCTAAAAAGAAAAGTATTCTTGCGCCCATGATGATATTTTCCACTTGACTGCTAAGCCTGGGTTCAAGATAGCAAAACTGGTTAACAGCATTGTTTTCCCTTTCAAAATAACTTCCTGAAGGACTTACATACTGAGTAGTGTATCAAGTAGCATCTTTAAGAGTAATTTAAACTATGATTTCAATTTACACAACATAAAAACCCAAGAACATTTGAGGTGGTAGTTGCTGGTTTTAATGTATTAAATTGGCAAATGATTTACCAAATTTTCTCTTTTATATATTTGCTATTTGTAGTAGGTTGTTGAGGAAAGATATCCACGAATCAGTAAGTTTGAGTTTGTTCTAGCCTTATTAAGTGGAGTTGGTTTAATTGAGGAGGTGTCTTATAAAGTTTTTAACAACTCAATGCTGGGTTCTTCCCTTAAAAGAAAAGATAAGATAAAAAGACTTTTGATTTCTCTTCCTCCTCCTCTCTGGAAGTCAATCTATAAAAATCACTGTAGTCCCAGTTACATGGGAGGCTGAGGCGGGAGTGTCGGGAGGAACTTGAACCCAGAAATTTGAGTCCAGCTTGGGCAACATAGGGAGAACCCCTCTCTTAAAAAACAATCAGCCAATCAGTCATCCAGGTGAATTGATTTTCTTACTTAGTAACCAAACTCATCTTCCACAACGGTTCACCTGCTCTGTTCCCTCTTTCCCTGAATTGAGAGTTTATGTTGGTTAGATTATTTAATTCCTCCCTTCCTTCTTTCTCTCAATAATTAGTCTAACAGGCCATAGGGCTCTATGTCTCCAACTGTGTGTACATTTACTACTTTTATTTCTAGAGTGACATTTTCTAAAAATATCCAAACCTTGCAATATAGCATCTTACTGTACATATGTTGGGTTCAAGTCACGTTTCTGTATCTGAAAGATTCTTTCCTTTCACTGTAAGGTAGAAGATTTTTAGCGGTGGTGGCAAGTCGTCCCCTCTATATCAGGATTACAGTATGGTTGATAGAAAGTGAAATAAGGGCGAGGGGTGGGTGTGCTGTGTCTCCTGGACTGAGTTAGCACTGAAATTGCCTCTGGTATTAGTGGCCTGTTTGCCTCTTAATGGTCCGATGCAGATGTGGGGCTCACTACCTTAAATATCAATTCTTTTCCTACTTTGGCACTGAGATCAAATCTGCTTCTGGCCCCTTTCTGCAACATGGTAATAATAGCTAATATTGTTATGAATACATATGCAGGCTAAGCACTTCCTATACATTATTGGGTGCATACAGGTCTTCATCATACACTATTGACCTAAGCAGGACTAGCAACGTGTTCTTTGAAAATCCAAAATGGAACATACTTCCAGAAAAGTTATCTTGTAGGCAGTAACTGAGAATCACTTAGATGTCAGTGACTTTCAGAATGACTCCAGGTCTTCCTTCACTACACTTAAAAAATAGCATCTTGGGGATGGGATTATGGAAGTAGAATATATGTGATGGGGTCTCTTAAAATATTAAACACCTGTTTTTTCAAACCCTCAGAAATTAGTTTCCTTGCAGCTAATCCACCATTATGATTCCTGAGAAGGAAACACTGCCTGGGGAGGAGGAAACTGGTTGTAAGGAAGCCTAGGTAAGACCAAGTAAGCAAAGCGAATGATCAGACAAGCTTGTTTAAGCTTCTCCCACAGAGGCAAACGTCGGCAGGTGGCATAGGTGATAAAAAGTGGAGGGATTTTGGACCACATTACAGGGGAAAACCTGACGTCGAGGAGGGGAAGCAAGAAGCCTCGTTAATGGGCTTGGAAGGAATTTACACCTGTGCAGGATTTACGTGAGGCAGCTCAGGCACTGGAAAGACAGTGCTGCGCAGGCTCACTGATCACGTGGGACACCTCCAGTGAGGAGCGGACCTGCGTGCTGCGAAGGCACATTGCAGAGCCCATGCTGCGCGGAGCTGACACTGCGCAGGTCCGAGGTAGGGGAGTAGCTGCGGGTTCGCCGGGTGCGGGGGAGCCTGGGAATGGTAGGGTTCAGTTTGGGACTGGCAATCCACTGCATAAAGGACATCATAGAAGTCTCCTGTTGCACGTCGGGGGACTCGGCTGGGGCCCAAAAGCCAGGTGAGCCCAGCACGACAGTGGTGGATTCCCGGGCACGGAGATCAAGGCCGGAGATGGCGGAGAGTGCTGTCTAGGAGGCCCAAGAGTGGGGTATGTCGCCTGCTGATCCTCTCGAAGAATCGGCCAGTACCCCAAAGTGCCCACGATTACCCAGAAGTTACTCTAACCTGGGTCTGTGTGTGTTACATCAGGAAAAACAGGAGTGACCTTAATTGACGGATTTACTTTTCTTCCTAACTCCGCTGAGGGTGGGCATTGAAAGCCACATTATATCAGTTATAGCTAAGAAAGGAGCCACATTTTCACAAAACACTTCAGTATAGTGTGTGCTTTTCAGTCTCACAAAGCACACTGTGTTTTTAAAAACACAGAAGAGTAGAATGAAAAAGTTAAGCTTAATCTGGGGCAGGGAACCGCAAGTCCTATTAATATTTGATGTATTTTCTTCCACAAAGTACACAGTTGTATTGCAAAATTGGGGTCATACGGTATGTATAATTTTTGGTCCCAATTATACTTTATGCTTTGTTTTGAAAAATTTCCCAATGCTTCAAATATTCAGTGGCTAAAACTTGACTGCACTCTTCACCTTCCTCCTTTCTTTTCTCAAATGTTTCTTCTGGCCTCTTTACTGCCACAACTGTCTCCTTTATACCTCTCCTGGGTACATCAGGCTTCCTCTTTTTCAGTCATGCTTGCATTTCGGGAAGGGTTTTTAGTAATGCAGCCACCATTAAGTACTCAGAGACTCTGTTGCCTTGTATATATTCTGCTCCATCTGTGAATCAGTGCCTCATTCATAAATTGAGTTGGGATTAGGAAGCAATAGGCAGAGTGGCTTGTAATTCTACATATTGAGAATATTTTTGAGAACTAATTAACATGAGCAGCCTTACTGGAAAAAATTTCCAGAACCATGACAAACCGTGTTTTCTAATCTTGCAGCCAAGTCATAAATAAATGTTCTTGGTAGAAAGAAGAGGGAGGGTGGTTTTGTTGGGGTTAACATATCATGATCCTGAGAAATGTCCACAGCTGTAAGAACATGCTCTGCTAAGAATCTGCCTTTCCCCACCTATATAGAGAAGGCAGCTCCTTTTACTAGTGAAAAGTTTATTCTTACTATGTTTCTGAAAAGTGTATTTTTTTTTTAATACTATGTCTTCAACGTGAGATGCACTTTACTCTCTAACTATGACTGGTGTCTCTGTCTATAGTCAGTGTTTTTAAATCTTGAGGAGTTTTACTAACATAGTTGTATTTTTGACCTTGACTTTAATCTAGATGAGGAAATGAGTCTAGAATGAATAAATGGCTAGTTTTAGTGGTAATTATTTAAGAAGAGTTCCAGCTAATTATTTCTATATTTTAGATTTGATTTGATTATTTAAATAAGAGTCTATAAGAATATTTTGAAATTACTTCTAAAGAATGAAGCAGGCACTAAAAAGGGAAACATATTCCTCCCCTTTCCCCATCTCAAAGTATACCCTTCCTATAACAAATCCAGCAAAACTCAAATTTGTCAATTTGCCTGATATTGAAGGGAAATGATTTTGGGTTTGAAATTTTAGACAATGGTATTTGCTGGGAATATATGAATATGGAAGGATAAATAACTAGGAGGAAAGGTTTATTTTAGAAATATTATTTTAAGCTCTGCCTATCTTTGCCTTTTTACTTTCCTGACAAAGGAGAGATGCTATTGTGAATTCTATTAGGTTCAGTTATAGTATGTAAAATTATTCTCAGACTGGGCCCTTACATAGCAAATTACATTCTGGAGGTCATCTTTGAGAACCATATTCCAGGCATAGCTAAGGGAAATACAATTATTTTATAGCAATTAGGAATTTAGAGCCATGGTACCCAGGCTCAGAGCACTGAATAAAAAGAACTTGGAAGAGAATTAATTTAGCTTAGGCTGAGAAGACTCTTAGTATAAATAGCATCTGGCTATGCTCAATTTAAGTTTTATATATTAGGGAAAAAGCACATGTATTTTGCCTGAATTCAGTACTACACATGATTGCTTAAAGACTAGATATACTGCCATATCTATAAAATGGAATAAAAGCTTGGTCTCTGGGCTCTCTCGTACAAAGATAGGACCTTTATGATGGTAGCTAGGTTGTGAATAGAAATTGGAAAAAAGGAGAGGGTGCTCTATATGTATATAATATCACAGGATGAAGTGGAAAAAATAATTATGCAATATATTGTAAATGTAAGGAACCATGTGTTAAGAAAACCCTAAGAATTGTAATAATGTGAGAAGGAAAGTTAAGATTAATGATAACTTTCATCGTTAGAAAAACATATTTTTCTTCTATATCATTTGATACCTGCACATGCATTTAAAAAAAGGTGTTTGGAGGCTGGATGCTGTGGGTCATGCCTGTAATCCTAGCACTTTGTGAGGCTGAGGTGGGCGGATTGCCTGAGCTCAGGAGTTCGAGACCAGCCTGGGTAACATGGTGAAACCCCGTTATCTACTAAAATACAAAAACTAACCCAGCATGGTGGTGTGCACCTGTAATCCCAGCTACTCAGGAGGCTGAGACAGGAGAATCACTTGAAGTTGGAGGCAGAAGTTGTAGCGAGCCAAGATCATGTCACTGTACTCCAGGCTGGGTGACAGAGCGAGACTCTGTTACCAAAAAAAAAAAAAAAAAAAAAAAAAAGAAAAATGAAGTATTTGGATCTAGGTTACACAATCCACTGTTCTTTCCTCCAGAAGAACAGTGTACAGCATCTTTGGAGATTTCCTCTCAGCTCCTAAGTGAAGAGAATTGTTCTTAAAAACTCTGTGGCCTGCGGGTGTGGTGGCTCATGCTTGTAATCCCATCATTTTTGGAGGCTGAGGCTGACGGATCACCTGAAGCTGGGAGTTCGAGACCAGTCTGACCAACATGGAGAAACTCCATCTCTACTAAAAGTACAAAATTTGCCGGTGTGGTGGTGCATGCCTGTAATCCCAGCTACCTGGGAGGCTGAGGGAGGAGAATCGCTTGAACCTGGGAGGCGGAGGTTATGGTGAGCCGAGATTGTGCCATTGCACTCCAGCCTGGGCAACAAGAGTGACACTCCATCTCAAAAAAACCCAAAAAAACAAAAAACGTTGTGGCCTGGAGCTAGGCTTTAACTAGGACAATTTTTCTACATTATCCTTGCAAGTTTAATGCAAATTGAGAAGAAAAGGAAATAATAATGAGGCTTATTAAGTATTGTATACATTTTGCCAGAGGAAAAATAATGCAAATTATTATTATTATTATTATTTTGAGACTCATTTTCTCTCTTTCTCGCTCTCTGTGGTGGACATTTTCCTCATGTGTGGACTGAAAGTCTTTGTTTTACAGACCAAGGGGTACACAATATACAGCTATTTCTCTTTTATTATTCATTGGTATGACTGAAAAAAATTATATGTGAAAGAAGTCATATTTATGGAATATTGTGTTTGAAGATCATATGGTTATTAGAGATTAATAAATGAAAATAGGAAATGAAAATAGGAAATGTCCTGAAGCCCTTGAATCTCTTATTTGGTATTCGCATTTGCATTAGCCAGTATCTCCCTTTCCAATTTTTAATAGGAGAAATACTACCCTCCTTTCCAAAGCCTTACCTATCATATGTGTCTGTTATATTTAACCAAGTATCTGGGATATATACTCTCAGAATTTAATAAGGAAGTGTTTTCATAAAAATTCCAATAAAGGGAAGGGAAAAGAGAGGCTTCCTTGTGTCTTACAGGTTTTATTGTCTTTTTTCCCCATTATAATCTTGGCACATACTATTACCTGAAGGTTATGACAATGTTCCGAAAAAGTCGTGTGCTATTTATTGTAAATATCACAAGTTACCAGTAAGTTTCCTTTGCTAAATGATAAATATGGCAAATGGGAAATAACTATCTTCTCCGAATGCTTTTTTGACTCCCCTCTGTCTGGTATTAAAAATGTTGCTGTTTCTTTTTCTTCCTTTGTTCTTCATCTGTCCTCATGCTTTACTTGATTGAAGTCAGTCATATAGTTTCAAAGAATATCTGAACACTAGTGACTCCTAGATTTATAGTTGTAGTCCAGGGCCACCTGCTGAATTTCTGATACCTGTGAGCAGAGATCTCCTTTCAGTTGTCCCATAGACATGGCATGCATTAATTTACTCATTCACTCACTGGATTTTTATTGAGGACCTAATATGTACCAGGTACTTAACATGTCCAGAACTTGCCATTCTACTCGTTTTCTATTTTATCTCCATAAACACTGGTCTCCAGAAAACAAAAATAGAAACCCGGGACCAGTTTTCTCCTCATTTCCTTGATGTTAATGATGATAAAAATATTGGTCTGACACTGTGATAGGCATTTAACATATTAGTGTATTTCATTAAGTCATCTGTTCCATGGTGAACAGGTCTATTCTATGCAGACCTACCAGCAAAAGGACAAAGAAGCTGAGGCCAAAGAAAGAGGCTGACAAATCTAGGTTCTCAGAAAGAAACAGTTAGTAGGGACTTACAAACAGAAGCCGTGTCTTGGGCAGTTGGGAGAGGAGATGGTGGATCCCTTCCCCATTTATCTCCCAAACCCAAGGCTTATATAACATAGGGGATTTGCCTAAGTGCAGGCTTTATGGCAAGCATGTGATGTACAATACTAAATTAAGTTTAATGTTAAACAGCCTCCTTAGGTATTTTAAGTCTAGCCTCAAGTTTTCTTCCTACACGGTGAACTGTAGCCTAACTGGATGTGTTAACAGGCTATAACCTATTCTTGTGCCAATCACTGAGTTTTGGTCCATCAAAGGTGACCAGCTGTTCAAATAAGGCTAATGCTGAACTGTAACCAATCTGGCTGTTTCTGTTCCTCACTTCTGATTTCTATATGTCACTTTCCATTTCTGTCCACAGGCTATAACCTATTATTGTGCCAATCACTGAGTTTTGGTCCATCAAAGGTGACCAGCTGTTCAAATAAGGCAAATGCTGAACTGTAACCAATTTGGCTATTTCTGTTCCTCACTTCTGATTTCTGTATGTCACTTTCCATTTTCTGTCCATAAATCTTTGAGCACGCAGCTACACCAGAGCTTCTCTGAACCTATTCTGGTTCAGGGGGTGCCTGATTTGCAAATCGTGCTTTCCTTAATTAAACTGTTAAATTTAATTAGTCTAAAGTTTTTCTTTTAACAACAATAGTATCAAGATTGTTTAGACCTAAGGGCAAAATTCATGGTAAATACATGAAAGTTGAAACCTTAGAAGCAATCCCCATGCTGAGGTTAATCAGAAGTCAATATGGCAGATTAGCATCTAAGATGGAGTTGCTTTAGAGTCTGTAATATCAAATCCTTACAACAACTCTATGAGTTAGAAACTACTGCTATTTTTATTTTACAGTCAGGGAGGGAGACATTCGAGTTGAGAGTCATGTATATTATTTAAGGTCACGCAGTTGGTAGTTGGGAAAGCCAGGTCTGAACCAAGGTCATACACAGTAACAGGACCAAGTGATTCTCCTTTGTGAAGATCACTGATATGTCCCCCTCTGCTCCATCCTCTCTGCTCTGGGTGTATAGTTCAGCCCATTGACACTTGGCCTGGACTCTTTTAATCATTTTATATTGTTTTGTATCGCTTCAGTGACTCCTCAGTACGGCTACCAGATAAATCTTTCTAAGATGTGGTCATGTTTATCGTCACCCTTCAATGACTTCTAATTATGTGACATGGTAAAAACTTCTCATTGTGGTCCTCCATGAGCTGTATCTTGCCTTTCTCATATCATCTCGTGCTTTACCTTCTTTGTATTCTATGGTGTAGTCACATGGAACTACGTGAGGATCTTGAAAGTAGCATGTTATGTCATACCTCTTTGCTTTTATTCAGTCTCTTTACTTTGCTTGGAATGTCATTTTCCCTTGGTGCATATGTTGAACACCTATTTTCCATTTAGGACTTATGTCCTTCTGCAGCTCCCAGCGAGATGGATGCAGAAGGCAGATGATTTCTGCATTTGCAACTGAGGTACCCGGTTCATCTCACTGGGACTGGTTGGACAGTGGGTGCAGCCCATGGAGGGCTAGCCGAAGCAGGTTAGGGTGTCATCTCACTCAGGAAGTGCAAGGGGTAGGGGGATTTCCCTCCCCCAGCTAAAAGAAGCCATGATAGACTGTATTGGGAGGAATGGTGCACTCGGCTCAGATACTGCACTTTTCCCATGGTCTTCACAACTGGTAGACCAGGAGATTCCCTCCGGTGCCTATGCCACCAGGGCCCTGGGTTTCAAGCACAAAACTGGGCAGCTGTTTGGGCAGACACTGAGCTAGCAGCAGGAGATTTTTTTTTCATACCCCAGTGGCACCTGGAACTCTAGCAAGACAGAACCATTCACTCCCCTGGAAAGGGGGCTGAAGCCAGGGAGCCAAGTGGTCTGGCTCAGCGGGTCCCACCCCCGATGAAGCCCAGCATGCTGATCTACTGGCTTGAAATTCTTCCTGTTAGCACAGCAGTCTGAGGTTGACCTGGGACACTTGAGCTTGGTGGGGGGAGGGACATCTGCTATTCCTGAGGCTTGAGTAGGTGGTTTTTACCCTCACAGTGTAAATAAAGCCACTGGGAAGTTCGAACTGAGTGGAGCCCACTGCAGCTCAACAAGGCCACTATAGCCAGACTGACTCTCTAGATTCCTCCTGTCTGTGCAGGGCATTTCTGGAAAAATAAAGAAAAAAAAAAAAAAAAAAAAAAAAAAAAAAACCACAAACGGCAGCAGCCCCAGTCAGGGACTTATAAAAAAAACCCCCATCTCCCTGGGACAGAGCACCTGGGGGAAGGAGTGGCTGTGGGTGCAGGTTTAGCAGAATTAAACGTTCCTGCCTGACAGCTCTGAAAAGAGCAGCAGATCTCTCAGCACAGCGTTCGAGATCTGATAAGGGACAGACTGACCCCTCAAGTGGGTCACTGACCCCCATGTATCCTGAATGGGAGTAGAGGTTGACAGACACCTCCTACAGGAGAGCTCTGGCTGGCATCTGGCAGGTGCCCCTCTGGGATGAAGCTTCCAGAGGAAGGATCAGGCAGTAGTCTTTGCTGTACTGCAGCCTCCACTGGTGATACCCAGGCAAACAGGGTCTGGAGTGGACCTCCAGCAAACTCCAACAGACCTACAACAGAGTGGCCTGACTGTTAGAAGGAAAACTAACAAACAGAAAGGAATAGTATCAACATTAATGAAAAGGACATCCACTCAGAGACCCCATCTGAAGGTCACCAACATCAAAGACCAAAGGTAGATAAATCCATGAAGATGGGAAGAAACTAGCACAAAAAGGCTGAAAATTCCCAAAACCAGAATGTGTCTTCTCTTTCAAAGGATCACAGCTCCTCACCAGCAAGGGAACAAAACTGAATGGAGATGAGTTTGACAAACTCACAGAAGTAGGCTTCAGAAAGTGGATAATAACAAACTCCTCTGCGCTAAAGGAGCATGTTCTAACTCAATGCAAGGAAGCTAAGAACCTTGAAAAAAGGTTAGACAGATTGCTAACTAGAATAACCAATTTAGAGAAGAACATAAATGACCTGATGGAGCTGGAAAACATAGCATGAGAACTTCATGAATCATACACAAGTATCAATAGCTGAATCAATCAAGTGGAAGAAAGGATATCAGAGATTGAAGATCAACTCAATGAAATAAAGTAAGAAGACGAGATTAGAGAAAAAAGAGTGAAAAGAAACGACCAAAGCCTCCAAGAAATATGGGACTATGTAAAAAGACCAAATCGACATTTGATTGGTGTACCTGAAAGTGACAGGGAGAGTGGAACCAAGTTGGAAGACACTCTTCAGAATATTATTCAGGAGAATTTCCCAAACCTAGCAAGACAGGCCAACATTCAAATTCAGGAAATACAGAGAACACCACAAAGATACTCCTCGAGAAGAGCAACGCCAAGACACATAATCGTCAGATTCACCAAAGTTGAAATGAAGGAAAAAATGTTAAGGACAGCCAGAGAGACAGGTCAGGTTACTCACAAAGGAAAGCTCATCAGACTAACAGCGGATCTCTTGGCAGAAGCCTTACAAGCCAGAAGAGTGTGTGAACCAATATCCAACATTAAAGAAAATGATTTTCAATCCAGAATTTCATATTCAGCCAAATTAAGCTTCATAAGTGAAGGAGAAAGGATTTTGCTTGTCTCTAAAGCATTTTTACAGACAAAAAAATGCTGATTTTGTCACCCCCAGGCCTGCCTTACAAGAGCTCCTGAAGGAAAGGAACAACTTGTACCAGGCACTGCAAAAACATACCAAATAGTAAAGACCATTGACACTATGAAGAAACTGAATCAACTAATGGGAAAAATAGCAAGCTAGCATCATAATGCCAGGATCAAATTCACACATAGCAATATTAACCTTAAATATAAATAGGCTGAATGCCCAATTAAAACATGCAGACTGGCAAATTGGATAAAGAGTCAAGACCCATTGGTGTGCTGTATTCAGAAGACCCATCTCACATGCAAAGACACACATAGGCCCAAAATAAAGGGATGGAAGAATATTTATCAAGCAAATGGAAAGAAAAAAAAAAAAAAAAAAAAAAAACACCAATGGTCGCAATCCTAGTCTCTGATAAAACAGACTTTAAACCAACAAAATCAGAAGAGACAAAGAGCATTATATAATGGTAAAGAGATCAATGCAACAAGAAGAGCTAACTATCTTAGGTATATATGCACTCAATACAGGAGCACCCGGATTCATAAAGCAAGTTCTTAGAGGCCTACAAAGAGACTTAGACTCCCACACAATAATAGTGGCAGACTTTAACACCCAACTGTCAATACTAGACAGATCAACGAGGCATAAAATTAACAAGGATATCCAAGAATTGAACTCAGCTCTGCACCAAGTGGACCTAATAGACATCTATAGAACTCTCCATCCTCAATCTACAAAATATACATTCTTCTCAGCAACACATCACACTTAGTCTAAAATTGACCACATAATTGGAAATAAAACCCTCCTCAGCAAATGCAAAAGAACAGAAATCACAACAGTCTCTCAGACCGCAGTGCAATCAAATTAGAACCCAGGATTAAGAAACTCACTCAAAACCGCTGAACTACATGGAAACTGAACAACATGCTCCCGAACGACTACTGGGTAAATACCGAAATAAAGGCAGAAAGAAAGATGTTCTTTGAAACCAATAAGAACAAAGACACAATGTACCAGAATCTCTGGGACACATTTAAAGCAGTGTGGAGAGGGAAATTTATAGCACTGAATGCCCAAAAGAGAGAGCAAGAAAGATCTGAAATTGATGCCCTAACATCACAATTAAAAGAACTATAGAAGCAAGAGCAAACAAATTCAAAAGTTAGCAGAAGGCAGGAAATAATTAAGATCAGAGCAAAACTGAAGGAGACAGAGACACAAAAAACCTGTCAAAAAAATCAATGAATTCAGGAGCTGGTCTTTTGAAAAGATCAACAAAACAGACCACTAGCCAGACTAATAAAGGAGAAAAGAGAGAAGAATCAAATGGATGCAATAAAAAATGATAAAGGGGATATCACCACCGATCCCATAGAAATAAAAGCTACCATCAGAGAATACTATAAACACCCTTAAGCAAATAAACTGAAAATCTAGAAGAAATGGATAAATTCCTGGACACATACACCCTCCTAAGACTAAACCAGGAAGAAGCTGAATCCCTGAATAGACCAATAACAAGTTTTGAAATTGAGACAGTAATTAACAGCCTACCAACCAAAAAAAGTCCAGGACCAGATGGATTCACAGCCAAATTCTACCAGAGGTACAAAGAGGAGCTGGTACCATTCCTTCTGAAACTATTCCAATCAATAGAAAAAGAGGGAATCCTCTCTAACTCATTTTATGAGGCCAGCATCATCCTGATAACAAAACCTGGCAAAAACACAACAAAAAAAGAAAATTTCAGGCCAATATCCCTGATGAACATTGATGCAGAAATCCTCAATAAAATATTGGCAAACCAAATCCAGCAGCATATCAAAAAGTTTATCCACCATGATCAAATCAGCTTCATCCCTGGATGCAAGGCTGGTTCAACATACACAAATCAATAAACGTAATCCATCACATAAACAGAACCAATGACAAAAACCACGTGATTATCTCAATAGAAGCAGAAAAGGCTTTCGACAAAATTTAGTAGCCCTTCATGCTAAAACCTCTCAATAAACTGGGTACTGATGGAATGTATCTCAAAATAATAAGAGCTATTTATGACAAACCCACAGCCAATATCATGCCAAATGGGCAAAAACTGGAAGTATTCCCTTGGAAAACTGGCAAAAGACGAGGATTCCCTCTCTCACCACTCCTATTCAACATAGTAGTGGAAGTTCTGGCTAGGGCAATCAGGCAAGAGAAAGAAAGGGATATTCAATCAGGAAAAGAGGAAGTCAAATTGTCTCTGCAGATGACATGATTGTATATTTAGAAAGCCCCATCATCTCAGCCCAAAATCTTAAGCTGATAAGCAGCTTCAGCAAAGTCTCAAAATACAAAATCAGTGTGCAAAAATCACGAACATTCCTGTACACCAATAACAGACAAACAGAGAGCCAAATCATGAGTGAACTCCCATTCACAATTGCTTCAAAGAGAATAAAACACCTAGGAATCCAACTTACAAGGGATGTGAAAGACATCTTCAAGGAGAACTACAAACCACTGCTCAAGGAAATAAGAGAGGACACAAACAAAAGGAAAAGCATTCCATGCTCATGGATAGGAAGAATCAATATTGTGTAAATGGCCATAGTGCCCAAAGTAATTTATAGATTCAATGCTATCTCCGTCAAACTACCATTGACTTTCTTCACAGAATTGGAAAGAACTACTTTAAATTTCATATGGAAGCAAAAAAGAGCCCACATAGCCAAGACAATCCTAAGCAAAAAGAACAAAGCTGGAGGCATCATGCTACCTGACTTCAAACTATACTGCAAGGCTACGGTAACCAAAACAGCATGGTACTTGTACCAAAACAGATATATAGACCAGTGGAACAGAACAGAAGTCTCAAATAACACCACACGTCTACAACCATCTGATCTTTGACAAACCTGACAAAAACAAGCAATGGGGAAAGAATTCCCTATTTAATAAATGATGTTGGGAAAACTGGCTAGCCATATGCAGGAAGTTGAAACTGGATCCTTTCCTTACCCCTTAAATAAAAATTAACTAAGGATGGATTAAAGACTTAAACATAAGACCTAAAGCCATAAAAGCCCTAGAAGAAAACCTAGACAATACCATTCAGAACATAGGCATGGGCAAGGACTTCATGACACTAAAAGCAATGGCAACAAAAGTCAAAATTGACAAATGGGATCTAATTATACTAAAGTGCTTCTGCACAGCAAAAGAAACTATCATCAGAGTGAACAGACAACCTAAAGAATGGCAGAAAAGTTTTGCAATCTATCCATCTGACAAAGGGCTAATATCCAGAATCTACAAAGAACTCAAATTTACAGGATAAAAACAAACAACCCCATCCAAAACTGCATGAAAGATATGAACAGACACTTCTCAAAAGAAGACATTTATGCGGCCAACAAACATATGAAAAAAGGCTCATCATCACTGGTCATTAGAGGAATGCAAATCAAAACCACAATAAGCTACCATCTCATGCCAGTTAGAGTGGCGATCATTAAAATGTCAGGAAACAACAGATGCTGGAGAGGATGTGCAGAAATAGGAATGCTTTTGCACTGTTGTTGGGAGTGTAAATTAGTTCAACCATTGTGGAAGACAGTGTGATTCCTCAAGTTTTAGAAACTAGAAATACCATTTGAACCAGCAATCCCATTACTGGATATATATACCCAAAGGATTATAAATCATTCTACTATAAAGATACATGCACATGTATGTTTATTGTGACACTGTTCACAATAGCAAAGACTTGGAACCAATCCAAATGCTCATCAGTGATAGACTGGATAAAGAAAATGTGGTGCATATACACCATGGAATACTATGCAGCCATAAAAAAAGATAAGTTCTTGTCCTTTGCAGGAACATGGATGAAGCTGGAAACCATCATTCTGAGGAAACTATCACAAGGACAGAAAATCAAACACTGCATGTTCTCACTCATAAGTGGGAGGTGGACAATGAGAACACATGGACACGGTGGGGGGCATCACACACCAGGGCCTGTCGGGTGGTGGGGGCCTGGGGGAGGGATAGCATTAAGAGAAATCCCTGATGTAGATGACGGGTTGATGAGTGCAGGAAACCACCATGGGACATGTATACCTATGTAACAAACCTGCACATTCTGCACATGTACCCCAGAACTTAAAGTATAATTTAAAAAAAGACTTATTTCCTTTAAGAAGTTCTTTTTTGGTTTCTGAATATACTTGACTATTTTTATACTTCTATTATTTCAACTATAAAATTTCTTTACTTAATTGTTTACATGTTGGTCTTCTCCCCTAGCGTCTGAACTCCTTGAGGCCAGAGACCATCTTTACTTAACTATTTCATCTAGAACAGTATGTTAAGTACTGTGAATGATGGCAGAGTGACCCTTTCTATATAGCTCAGATAAACTACAGAATTTGCAAGAAGTTGCTCAGAGTTACAGATTATTTTATAATTTTGGATTCTTCTTCTTATTTTATGATTTCAAGATTAAGAATGTGTAAGAAGTTCATGATGGGCCTAGAATTAATATTATTTGATTTGGTAATGGTATTACCTCACTTCCCCTACTAAAATTTCAGAAAATATGAGTTTTTTTTTTTTTAAGAGATGTGGTCATCCTGTGTTTCCCAGGCTGAATTCTCGAACACCTGGGCTCAAGGGATTCTCTTGCCTCAGCCTCCTGAGTAGCTGAAGCTACAGGTGTGAGTTAATGTATTTGGCTTAACCTTCATTTTTCACTTGGTTCTCAGTTACTTTAACCATATTTCGTCATAATTCCATTCGTATGTATTATTTAATTCATGATTTCCCAATGTTTCTTTCTTTCATTTAAAAACAAAATAGTGCAAATGTGTGGATGAAAGTGTTAGTAATCTCTGACATTGTGGATCTCAAAATGTTTATCAGTATTTTGTTTTAGGAGCAGCCTATATATCAACTGCTGAAAAAGCAAAATAAAGCAGTACAAAAACAACCACATCAAAAGATAGAGTTTGATTTGTTTTGGTGTATCTCTGAGTATGTTCTCAGGACTGATGATGATGATTTAAGAGGCCATTTTCTACAGTTGATTATTATTTTAGGAATGCACATTCATTATAAATAAATAGCTTTTCTTTAAGAAGCTATTATTTAATAACATTAAGGTACTCCTTTCTGCGATGCAGTAGAAAAATTTTAAATTTTTAAAACATGGGTTACAGTTTTTCTTGTTCTATTAATGGAACAATACTGTCTTTGAAGATATATGTTTTCATGTGTTATAACTTACATGTTTATAATACTTCAATTTTTGGTAAGTATTTTAAAGTATGTGTACAGTTGACCCCTGAACAATGCAGAGGTTAGAGGCGCTGATCCCTTTGCACAGTCAAAAATCTACATGTAACTGACCCTCCCAAAACTTAACTACTAATAGCCTACTGTTGATTGGAAGCCTTACCAATAACATAAACAGTCAATCAGCACATATTTTGTGTATTATATATATTATATATTGTATTCTTACAATAAAGTAAGCTAGAGAAAAGAAACTATCATTAAGAAAATCATCAGAAAGAGAAAAATATATTTACTTCATTAAGTAGAAGTGGATCATCATAAAGGTCATCATCTTCCTCATCTTCATGTTGAGCAGGCTGAGGAAGAGGAAGAAGAGGAGAGGTTGTTTTTGCTGTCTCAGGGTAGCAGAGGCAAAATAAAATTCACATAGGAGGACCCATGCAGTTCAAACTCATATTGTTCAAAGATCAGCTGTATTTGCATAGGAAAAAAATCAATGAAATGCTTGTATGGTTCATCATTGGAGATAGTATTTTAGAAGACTTTATTTCTTTTATGTTTTACTCATATATGTTTGCATGATATAAATAATAGAGGGAAAATGAGATACATTAAAAAATAAAAATTCTTATATACACGTAAATATAATTTTAATGTAATGAAATTTTTCTGGGAAGTTTTTTAAAGCAGGACTCAGCATTACAAGGCTTCCCCAAAGCATATTCAATTCTCTACATGTGTTAATGAAAAAGGGAAATTTTACTGAAGATATCAAAGGGAGCGAGGAATAATTTAAATTACATACTACATATAAAACTTAATAAAATCCCCTTTTAAATTTCTTACAATTGTTTTCCTGGTATAATCCATATAACATTTTCCTCCAACTTCTTCCCAAATAGTTTCTCCAGCCATACTGGGTCTTGGCTTCTTTTCCCTCTTAGATTTTTCTCTTCCCTTCCTCTTTTTTTTTTTTTTTTGTAGAAGAGTAATCATAGCTCTGTTGGATTTTTTTGATTTTTTATTCTTTCACTCAATAGCCTAATCAACTGACAAAGGGAATGAAAAATAAAAATGAAAATTATTACAAACACCGGGGGGGGGGGGGGGGGGGGGCGAAAAGGGGGGAGGGGAAAAACCCCCGGCGGCCGCCCCCCGCCGGAAGGACGCAGAAGACAGGTGATTTCTGCATTTCCAACTGAGGTACCAGGTTCATCTCACTGGGGCTTGCCAGACAAGTGGGTGCAGCCCATGGAGCAGGGTGGGGCATTGCCTCACCCGGGAAGCACAAGGGGTCGGGAAATTTCCTTTCCTAGCAAAGGGAAGTCGTGACAGACAGTACCTGGAAAATCTGGACACTCCCATCCCAACACTGCGCTTTTCCAATGACCTTAGCAAAGGGCACACCATGAGATTTATATCCCGCACCTGGCACAGAGTTTCCCACGCCCAAGGAGCCTCGCTCATTGCTAGCACAGCAGTCTGAGATCCAAATGCAAGGTGGCAGCGAGGCTGGGGGAAGGCCACCTGTCATTGCTGAGGCTTGAGTAGGTAAACCAAGTGGCCAGGAAGCTCAAACAGGGTGAAGCCCACCTCAGCTCAAGGAGGCCTGCCTCCCTCTGTAGACTCCACCTGTAGGGGCAGCGCATAGCTGAACAAAAGGCAGCAGAAACTCCTGCAGACTTAAACATTCCCGTCTGACAGCTTTGAAGAGAGTAGTGGTTCTCCCAGCACGGAGTTTGAGATCTGAGAATGAACAGACTGCCTCCTCGAGTGGGTCCCTGACCCCCGAGTAGCCTAACTGGGAGGCATCTCCCAGTTGGGGGGCGACTGACACCTCATTCAGCCAGGTACTTCACTGAGAGGAAGCTTCCAGAGGAAGGATTAGGCAGATATATTTGCTGTTCTGCAGCCTCCACTGGTGATATCCAGGCAAACAGGGTCTGGAGTGGACCTCCAACAAACTCCAATAGACCTGCAGCTGATGGTCCTGACTGTTAGAAGGAAAACTAACAAACAGAAAGGACATCCACACCAAAACCCCATCAGTAAGTCACCATCATCAAAGACCAAAGACCAAAGATAGATAAAACCCCAAAGATGGGGAGAAACCAGAGCAGAAAAGCTGAAAATTCTAAAAATCAGAGTGCCTCTTCTCCTCCAAAGGAATGCAGCTCCTCGCCAGCAAGGGAACAAAGCTGGACGGAGAAGGACTTTGACAAGTCAAGAGAAGAAGGCTTCAGACAATCGGCAATAACAAACTTCTCTGAGCTAAAGGAGGATGTTCAAACCCATCACAAAGAAGATAAAAACCTTGAAAAAAGAGTAGAGGAAAGGCTAACTAGAACAAATAGTGTGGAGAATTCCTTAAATGACCTGATGGAGCTGAAAACCGTGGCACAAGAAATACGTGAAACATGCACAAGTTACAGTAGCAGATTTGATCAAATGAAAGAAAGGGTATCAGTGATTGAAGACCAAGTGAATGAAATGAAGCAAGAAGAGAAGTTTAGAGAAAAAAGAGTAAAAAGAAATGAACAAAGCCTCCAAGAAATATGGGACTATGTGAAAAGACTGAATCTACGTCTGATTGGTGTACCTAAAAGTGACGGGGAGAATGGAACCAATTTGGAAAACACTCTTCAGGATATTATCCAGGAGAACTTCCCCAACTGAGTGAGGCAGGCCAACATTCAAATTCAGGAAATACGGAGAATGCCACAAAGATACTCATTGAGAAGAGCAACTCCAAGACACATAATTGTCAGATTCACCAAAGTTGAAACAAAGGAAAAAATGTTAAGGGCAGCCAGAGAGACAGGTCAGGTTACACACAAAGGGAAGCCCATCAGACTAACAGTGGATCTCTCGGCAGAAACTACAAGCCAGAAGAGAGTGGGAGCCAATATTCAATATTCTTAAAGAAAAGAATTATTAACCCAGAATTTCATATTCAGCCAAACTAAGCTTCATAAGTGATGGAGAAATAAAATACTTTACAGACAAACAAATGCAGAGAGATTTTGTTGCCACCAGGCCTGCCTTACAAGAGCTCCTGAAGGAAGCACTAAACATGGAAAGGAACAACTGGTACCAGCCACTGCAAAAACATGCCAAATAAGACTGTTGATGCTAGGAAGAAACTCCATCAACTAATGAGCAAAATATCCAGCTAACATCATAATGACAGGATCAAATTCACACATAACAATATTAACCTTAAATGTAAATGGGCTAAATGCTCCAATTAAAAGGCACAGACTGGAAAATTGGATAAAGAGTCAAGATTCATCAGTGTGCTGTATTCAGGAGACCCATCTCATGTGCAGAGACAGACATGGGCTCAAAATAAATGGATGGAGGAAGATCTACCAAGCAAATGGAAAACAAACAAACAAACAAAAAAGCAGGGGTTGCAATCCTAGTCTCTGATAAAACAGACTGTAAACCAACAAAGATCAAAAGAGACAAAGAAGGCCATTACATAATGGTAAAGCGATCAATTCAACAGGAACAGCTAACTATCCTAAATATATATGCACCCAATACAGGAGCACCAGATTCATAAAGCAAGTCCTGAGGGACCTACAAAGAGACTTAGACTCCCACACAATAATGGGAGACTTTAACACCCCATGTCAACATTAGACAGATCAACGAGACACAAAGTTAACAGGGATATCCAGGAATTGAACTCAGCTCTGCACCAAGCAGACCTAATAGACATCTTCAGAACTCTCCACCCCAAAACAACAGAATATACATTCTTCTCAGCACCACATCATACTTATTCCAAAATTGACCACATAATTGGAAGTAAAGCACTCCTTAGCAAATGTAAAAGAACAGAATTATAACAAACTGTCTCTCAGATCACAGGGCAATCAAACTAGAACTCAGGATTGAGAAACACACTCAAAACTGCTCAACTACATGGAAACTGAACAACCTGTTCCAGAATGACTACTGGGTATGTAACGAAATGAAGGCAGAAATAAAGATGTTCTTTGAAATCAATAAGAACAAAGACACAACATACCAGAATCTCTGGGACACATTTAAACAGAATGTAGAGGGAAATTTGTAGCACTAAATACCCACAAGAGAAAGCAGGAGAGATCTAAAATTGATGCCCTAACATCACAATTAAAAGAACAATAGAAGCAAGAGCAAACACATTCAAAAGCTAGCAGAAGGCAAGAAATAACTAAGATCAGAGCAGAAGTGAAGGAGATAGAGACACAAAAAACCCTTCAAAAAAATCAATGAATCCAGGAGCTGGGTTTTTGAAAAGATCAAGAAAATTGATAGACTACTAGCAAGACTAAAAAAGAAGAAAAGAGAAAAGAATCAAATAGATGCAATTAAAAAATGATAAAGGGAATATCACCACCGATCCCACAGAAATACAAACTACCATTAGAGAATACTATAAACACCTCTATGCAAATAAACTAGAAAATCTAGAAGCAATGGATAAATTCCTGGACACATACACCCTCCTAAGACTAAACCAGGAAGAAGCTGAATCCCTGAATAGACCAATAACAGGTTCTGAAATTGAGGTAATAATTAATAGCCAGCAACCAAAAAAAGTCCAGGACCAGATGGATTCACAGCCGAATTCCACCAGAGGTACAAAGAGGAGCTGGTTCCATTCCTTCTGAAACTATTCTAATCAATAGAAAAAGAGGGAATCCTCCCTAATTAATTTTATGAGGTCAACATCATCCTGATACTAAAGCCTGGCAGAGACACAACAACAACAAAAGAGAATCTTAGACCAGTATCCGTGATGAACATTGATGCAAAAATCGTCAATAAAATACTGGCAAACCAAATCCAGCAGCACATCAAAAACCTTACCCACCATGATCAAGTTGGCTTCATCCCCTGGGATGCAAGGCTGGTTCAATATACACAAATCAATAAATGTAATCCAGCATATAAACAGAACAAAAGACAAAAACCACATGATTATTTCAGCAGCCCTTCATGCTAAGAACTCTCAATAAACTAGGTATTGATGGAACGTATCTCAAAATAATAAGAGCTATTTATGACGAACCCACAGCCAATATCATACTGAATGTGCAAAAATTGGAAGCATTCCCTTTGAAACCTGGCACAAGACAGGGATGCTGTCTCTTACCACTCCTATTCAACATAGCCTTGGAAGTTCTGGCTAGGGCAATCAGGCAAGAGAAAGAAATAACGGGTATTCAATTAGGAAAGAGGAAGTCAGATTGTCCCTGTTTGCAGATGACATGATTGTATATTTAGAAAACCCCATCATCTCAGCCCAAAATCTCCTTAAGCTGATAAGCAACTTCAGCAAAGTCTCAGGATACAAAATCAGTGTGCAAAAATCATAAGCATTCTTATACACCAATTACAGACAAACAGAGAGCCAAATCATGAGTGAACTCCCATTCACAATTGCTTCAAAGAGAATAAAATACCTAGGAATCCAACTTACAAGGGATGTGAAGGACCTCTTCAAGGAGAACTACAGATCACTGTTCAGCGAAATAAAAGAGGACACAAACAATTGGAATACTATTCCATGCTCATGGATAGGAAGAATCAATATTGTGTAAATGGCCATATTGCCCAAGCTAATTTATAGATTCAGTGCCATCCCATCAAACTACCAATGACTTTCTTCACAGAATTGGAAAAAACTACTGTAAAGTTCATATGGAAGCAAAAAAGAGCCTGCATACCCAAGACAATCCTAAGCAAAAAGAACAAAGCTGGAGGCATCACACTACCTGACTTCAAAGTATACTGCAAGGCTACAGTAACCAAAACAGCATGGTATTGGTACCAAAAGAGAGATATAGACCAATGGAACAGAATAGAGCCCTCAGAAATAATACCACACATCTACAACCATCTGATCTTTGACAAATCTGACAAAAACAAGACATGGGGAAAGGATTCCCTATTTAATAAATAGTGCTGGGAAAATTGACTAGCCATATGTAGAAAGCTGAAACTGGATCCCTTCCTTACACCTTATACAAAAATTAATTCAAGATGGATTGAAGACTTAAATTAATGTTAGACCTAAAACCATAAAAACCTTAGAAGAAAACATAGGCAATACCATTCAGAACATAGGCATGGGCAAGGACTTCATGACACTAAAAGCAATGGCAACAAAAGTCAAAATTGACAAATGGGATGTAATTATACTAAAGTGCTTCTGCACAGCAAAAGAAACTATCATCAGAGTGAACAGACAACCTAAAGAATGGCAGAAAAGTTTTGCAATCTATCCATCTGACAAAGGGCTAATATCCAGAATCTACAAAGAACTCAAACAAATTTACAGGAAAAAAAACAAAAAAACCCATCCAAAAGTGCATGAAGGATATGAACAGACACTTCTCAAAAGAAGACATTTATGCGGCCAACAAACATACGAAAAAAGGCTCATCATCACTGGCCATCAGAGAAATGCAAATCAAAACCACAATGAGATACCATCTCACACCAGTTAGAATGGCGATCATTAAAAAGTCAGGAAACAACAGGTGCTGGAGAGGATGTGGAGAAATAGGAACACTTTTACACTCTTGGTGGGACTGTAAACTAGTCCAACCATTGTGGAAGACAGTGTGGTGATTCCTCAAGGATCTAGAACTAGAAATACCATTTGACCCAGCCATCCCATTACTGGGCATATACCCAAAGGATTATAAATCATGCTGCTATAAAGACAAATGCATACGTATGTTTACTGCGGCCCTATTCACAATAGCAAAGACTTGGAACCAACCCAAATGTCCATCAATAATAGACTGGACTAAGAAAATGTGGCACATATACAGCATGGAATACTATGCAGCCATAAAAAAGGATGAGTTCATGTCCTTTATAGGGACATGGATGAAGCTGGAAACCATCATTCTGAGGAAACTATCACAAGGACAGAAAACCAAACACTGCATGTTCTCACTCATAGGTGGGAATTGAACAACGAGAACACATGGACACATGGTGGGGAACATCACACTCCGGGGCCTGCTAGGGGGTTGGGAGAGTGGGGAGGGATAGCATTAAGAGATATACCTAATGTAAATGATGAGTTAATGGGTGCAGCACACCAACATGGCACATATATACATATGTAAGAAACCTGCACTTTGTGCACATATACCCTAGTACTTAAAGTAAAATAATAATAAAAAAAAGAAAATTATTACAAACACCTGAAAGCTCAGAGGAGATGCTGCAGACACTGTCAGTTCTGAATATCCACATTTTTGCTAACAGAACACAGATTTTGTTTGGAATAGCAGTGTGCCCCTTCCAGTGATGGGCCATAAATGGTCTAAGCCAGTGTGCCTCAATGGAGTCACTGTGACATTTTGGGCAGTGCAAGTCTTCGTTGTAAAATACTGTTCTTAACATTTCAGTGCTTTTGGAATCACTGGCTTCTATGCAATAAATGCCAGTAGCACTATTGGTATCCACACCGTCATTATGATAATCAAAATGTTCTCATGAATATTATGACATTCCCTGGGGATGGGGAGCGTGATGTTTCTACTGGTTGAGAATCAACCAGTGTAAGCTAATCATGACATTCCTACCTTCTGCTTTCCAGATTTCACATAGCTAATTGTAGCCCTGTGATCCACTTAGAGGCACGGAGACCTAAAGCAAGTCAGCTATAAGGGCTTCAGAAAAAGCATTCTTAATTGAAAGGATAGATGTAGCCGTTATTGCTCTTTGCTTTCTTCTTCTTGCCCTGCATGGAGAACTAGAGCAAAGATGTAGAAGCCATTTTGTAATCATGAGGCAACAAACTATTCCAAGAATGGTGGACTAAGTAAATAGAAAGATCCTGGATCTTAAAAGATTTGCTCCAACACTAGCCTCTTTATCTCTTCTTATTTGAGAAAAATAAACTCCTTTTGTCCTATTCACTGTTAGTCAGGTCTTCTATTACTTGCAGCTAAAATCACTCCTAACTGAGAATATGATGCATGTCAATGGATTCTTGTATTAATGTCAATATGAGACAAGAATTGAACAACCTTAGTCAAACCCCGGTTTACAATGTGCTTCATTGTGCTTGGTGAAAAAATATTATCCTATGAAAATAAGAATGCTATTTAGAAATTTTTTAAAAAGTGACAACTGAAAATAATATTTTCACATATATTTAGGAAAAACCCCACAAATACCTAAATTCACTGGAGAAATAGCCATAATAATCTCTGTTTCCCCCAGGATCTAGATGTTTCTTAAGCCAAATTCAAGAAGTTTAAAATTTATTTTGAGAGGAAGAATTGACTTATTTCACTTGAATTACAAACTTAAATAATCAGGGTTGGTATCTAATGCAGTCTGTGTTTATCTAGAACAAAGAGAGACACTGAATATAATTCTTGCTTGAGCATGGCATGAGGCTCTTAAGATTTAGCAATGTTTATTCATTGTGTCCTTTCTTCTTTCAGTTGTGACATCATCTTAGGTGTCTGTAGTGTTCATGTCTATAGTTCTTTAATGTTTCTCATCTTCTTTGTTGTTTCCAGACAACTTGACTTCCTTTCTACTTATCCACCCCTTTCCATGACCACAACCTGGACTTTGTCATAACCTAACAGTTCTTCCTAAGAAATAATAAACCACTGTACAACTTCCTATCCTTCAGAGTCTCTCATTCCGTTACTTCAACTACACAGGTTTTTGTGTGTGTGTGTGTGTTTTTTTTTTCCCTCAGATGGACCTCCAGTTTCTCCAGTTTTTTTTTTGTTACCTGTCTGCAGTCTATTGGTCACTTTCTGTCTTTATTTTATTTATTTATTTATTTATTTGAGATGGAGTCTCTCTCTATCACCTCGGCTGGAATGCAGTGGTGCAATCTTGGCTCACCGCAACCCCTGCCTCTCAGGTTCAAATGATTCTCCTGCCTCAGCCTCCGGAGTAGTTGGGACTACAGGTATGTGCCACTACGCCCGGCTAATTTTTGTATTTTTAGTAGTGACAGGATTTCGCCATGTTGTCCAGGCTAGTCTCAAACTCCTGACCTCAGATGATCCACCCACCTCTGCCTCCCAAAGTGGGATTATATGCATGAGCTACCGTGCCCAGTCCCATCGTTATTTTTTATATTACCCAGTTTAATTTCTGTGGTTCATCATTTCAACTAGTCTTTAAGCAGTTTCCTAAACTTCCTTACATTTTACATGGCCTAGTCATCTTTTTATCTTATTTCTCTAGTTCTACATAGAAGCTCAATGTTTCTATTCTCTTGGACTCCTGCCATGCACATCCTCCTTTGCCAACCACTCCTCTCTTAACAGAATCACATGTATTTTACTTTACAAAGAAAATCTACACATATCCATCTTTTATTCATTCCATCCTATTATAAGTTTTGTTTAGGATCTGTCTACCTGGGCTCTAGATCTCCTCTCTTATCATCTTCTCAGTAATCTGGCTCAATGAATTAGTCCCTCTCTCCTTCTGACACATTCGATTAGAATTTAAATAGGGCAAAATGTCTCCCATTTTGTGAACAAACCATATTTAAATCTCTCATCCCTTTCTGAGTATTCTTGATTTCTCTCCACTCCCTTGCAATCAACCATTTTGAAAGAGTTGTTTACACTTACTGCCTCCTCTTTTGTCTCCTATTCCTTTTTAAACTCACTGAGATATGACATCTATGTCCACACACTGCGTTAATTCCTTGGTGTGGCTGAAACTCCTCTCTTTGAAGTCACTAGTGATCTTGCTAAAGCCAAGAGACATGCCTCAGTCATTATGTTATTTGATCTCTTTTAGTATTTGACACTATTGATCTTGATACACTTTTTTTTTCCTTGTCTACTTCTTTACATGTATCACTCACCACTCAACCTTTTTTATTCCAAGCACTAGACATCTAAAGTTCTTTCAATGCATTTTCGATATTCTGTTCTCCTGCTTTCACAGTTTTGCACATGTTCTTTTCTTCCCATTCTTACTTCTCTAACTCTTACTCATTATCTATACTTCAGCTTCCTGCTCATGTGTATTATTGATTAGACTAAAAGCTCTGTAAGGGCAGTGACTAGGTCAGCCTGGTACCTTAATGACTGGCACACTACATGGTACTCAGTAGACACTGAACACTGGACCGAATGAATAAGTTAATGAATGAAGTGATTCTAATCAATTAAATGTATAGAGTAAGTGAAAATTTGGGACAAAAACCTCTCCTAGTATATGGGTCTGAGCTCCTGATTGGCTGATGTTTCCATTCACTGGGAAAGTGATCAGGAAGTGGAACCATTTTGGGAATGAGGTGTCTAAAATATCCATGTGGAGATGTCTGGTAAGTAGTTGAGAATATAGGACCGGTCACAGGAGAGGGAGATATGCTGAAAACTTTGAGTGGGAGTTGTCAGCTGAAGTGGTCTGAGAGAGCTCAGGGAGAGGCCGCAGCATGAGCGGATAAGAGAGCAACTAGACAGATTACTGAGGAACACTGACATTTGTAGGACTGGGTAGAAAAACAAGGAACCACAAAAGCATTTCAGTAAAAGCCAACAGACAGGTAACAGGGGAAAGCACCGTGTTTTGGTGTCATATAAGCAAATGGAAGAGACTTTTAAGGAGGGATGATTGATATTGTCAGATTAATTCTTTTGTGCCATTCCACAAATTGAGTTTTGACAGAGGATATAGTATCAGATGTCATTTGTGTACCTTGCTTCACTACAAGTTTCTTGCATGCAGGGATACTTTCTTGTTTGTACTTTTAATCTCAGACTTAGCTCAACATTTGACACGTAGTGGGGTTTAATAAACAGGTGAACATAAATGCATTTGCTCTTATTAAGTGATGGACTCAAAATGTATGGCAGCATAGCTAATTTCATTCTATAAGAAATGTCTTCTAAATCATTCTTGGATTCAAAGACATTGGGAAAAGTAGAATATAGTTAGGTACTTCTCACTGGATAATTAAAAAATAGGCCAACCATAATAAACATTTTCAACTTTAAGATCCCTTACTTTTCTGTGTTTTTCAACACCCTCTCCCTTTGCTCTGTTAATCTTACAGACATAGTCAATTCTGACTTTCTCATTCTGAAGAATGTAAAGGAGATCTGATAAAACTAGATAATTGATATCAAAGCATTTTAACTTAAAATGTTAAAAACTCCCAGGGATGCTTTCATTATAAAGTAAGACTCAGTATAATTTAATGCTTACTTCTCAGTAAGGACTTGTTTTTTTAGGATGGCAGTGGCGACAGTGGAAATGGTAGGAATTTTGAGGGAGATGGAAGAAAGATATGCTTTTGTGTATGGAAGTACACTACCCACCATTTACCCTTAAAGAACTTGCCCTAAAAGGCATGTATGGAGAGAGCATTGGTTCTTGACAAACACCTGGTTTGAGTCCTTACTCTTCACTTACTAGCTGAGTATGTCTCCAGCTTTCTGAGCTTTAATTTCCTCATCAGTAAAAGGAAGGTCATAATAACTTCCCTCTTGGGTTGTCCAGAGGAGCAAGTGAGATTGCATATGTGCAGCTAGTTTGCACATGTAAGTCTACTATTATTCTCTGCAGGCACTGCATGGAAGTGTCTAATATTGTTGTGCTGTGTTTCAAGTCTTGTTTCCACTATTTGGTTTGCTGTTTGAATATTACAGGGCTGCAAAAAAGTTTATGATATTATTGTATAATGTAATTATTTGGAGGTAGAAATGTTACAGATATGTAAATGCGTTAAGCCACCTTCTCACTTTTTTCCTTTTAAGTATAAATCAAAAGCCTAGAACACAAACAATATCTTTCTAGTTTGGTCTTCCTGGAGACATACAAAGTCTTCAGAGAGGTGATTGGTGTCCATACTTCCCACGCAGCTGCAATTGAACCTGTACAATTACCTCCAGAGTATTGTCTTGGCTCCAGTCTGTTGGATAATTGCCTATTTGAACAACTTTGCCTTGGATAATTTCCCTTTGTCTAACCATGGGACTCATAAATCTATGCACAGGGGGACAGATTTCTGAAAATGATATTTGGCCACAGATAGTTGCAATTTCAAGACTTTTTCAAAGAGTGATAATGACATATTTTTACTGGACAATGTAAGTTTTCAAACTTTGAAGATACATTTTGGGATCTAGATTATTTATGCATCAATGTAGAAAATGCATTGCTTATCCATCAAACTGTTCTAAAATGTTAAGGTCATGAATAAGAATGTTCCACACCCCATAAAATACTTCTCCTGGAGTACAACTTAACCGTGAGGGAATATTGTTAAATATGTAGGAGTTCTACTTTGGTATTCAACAGAGATATAATTTTTGATACTATAAAATTAGAGAGAAAAAGACCCATTTCCTTCATAGTATGTTTTCCTTGTAATTTTAAATGTTTAGAAAGGAATATGCAGAGAAAGATTAATTGTTTTTTTGATTCCTTCTTCATTTCTGAATTTTATGTTTTGGTTTCATCATAAAAATCTGGTCAAGTGGTCTGAATGGTTATCTTATTTGTAAAATCTGTTAGGGCATAATTATATTCTCCAGAAAATACTATGTGCTAAACATGGGTCAAGAACACTCAAAAAGTAGGATAAAGTGGTATACTATTCCCAGAAAAAAAGAAATGATATCAAGAGCAATGAGAGAGACTTAGAGGTGCTTTCTACAGGATTTCCAGATTTCAACAAAATTGTTTTACCCTGAATAATGGTAGGTTTAGTCTTAGCCAAAATGCAACTGGGCAATCTGTTACTTCCCATATGGAAAGCAACTGTTCAAGTAAATTATATAATTGTACATTACAACTTTGCTTCTGTCATACATTATAAGTTCAATTCTGTCCAACACTCAGACCATTGCACGACTGAGCCAAGTTTAGTGTTGCTGGAACCAGCCATTCTTGTTGCTGTAGTTATATCCAGCAAAAAAGTGAATTCTCTTATATATTTGTTCTCCTTAATTTCTTGGAAATAGAAAGTCTGTCTGGACCTGTTAGTAGATGTCACTTTTATCCTGATTTGGAGAATAAGTCAAGCAGGTGTTCTAGAGTCCATGTAGCCTGTTCTGAAATGAAGAGCATAACAAATGCTCCATAAAAGGATAATTTTTTGCATTAATTTTTATTCTAAATGAGAAGAAAAAAACGAGAAGAAAAGTTAAACACTGAAATTCATAGGGAGCCTGCAAAACCCAAGAATGACTACATGGACCTCTTTATTTTCTCACAATGATACTCTGCTTTGAGAGAGTTGAGCTCATGGTCTCTGGACTGGTGCTTATGAGGCAGTACAGAATGTTCCCTGTTTTGTCATGTTGGCAAAGAAAATTACCCCAGTGCCATGATTGTCAGAATGATGTAGCACCTCTGAGGAAAGGGATTACTGCCTTATTGTAGATAGGTTAGTGTGAGCTATGCCAAATGTTGAGTCGGATTTGTTGAGTACCATACAAACACAATAAGAAAACTCTAGGTATTTCAACTGTGAGAAAATAAAAGTGTTGATAAGAAAAGAAAAAAATGCAAAAGGGAAAATAGTCATTATTTTCTCAGTTCTTTCAAGAGGCAAAAAAGTGAAACCTAAAAGAAACTGAAAACCTTTAAAAAAGTCATAGAAGTTACTGTCAGGAAAATTTTATTAATTTAAGTGAGGCACTTATTTATTTATGCCATTAAGTAGTATGATTTACTTATTTACTTATAATCTCATTTTTACTTGTAATTAACAATTACAAATCAAATGATAATTATACATAATTATGGAATACAATATGATGTTTCAATGCATGTATATATAGTATAGTGATTAGATTGGGGTAATTATCATATTCATAACTTTAAACATTGGTAATACTGGTCATGCTCTGTAGTAAATACAAAAGCTGAGACATGACACTTCCTATGATCTGTCTGGCTCTTTACCAGTGATTCTGTTTTCTTTTACTCAGTTTTCAAGGAGGTGGTATGAATGTACAATTATATTCACTTCCTCTAAATTTCCAATGTTTAAAATATTCTAGAACTTTTCAGATTAAAAGGAATACCTTTCAAAATATGGGCAATGATATTAAAATATAAGCTTTAAACTTTATTATTCATTGCATAAGTAATGTCTAAAGTAGTTTAAGCCATTTTTTAATGTGTGTGTTTTTTTTTTGAACACTATACAATGACCCTTGTTTGGAATTGCCAAACCATTCATCTTGTTGCAGATTCACAAAGTAAACTTATTTATGTAGTCTGTCTACCTTTAGAAGTGACTCATGTAAAAGATGAAAAAGCTTATAGTTTCTTTACTAAACAAAGTATATTTTTCTACAAATGTCAGCATTGAGCTATGCAAAGAGCTTGATAAGTACTTGAGGAACCCAGAAAAGTTGTGCTTTTTACTATTATTAATCAGTAATTGTCTCGCTATATCTGTCATTTATAAGTTTATTGTGTGTCATTTATATTATAGAATCATAGATAAGGAAATGAAGGGTAGCAGCAATGGATCAATTTAAAAGCACACATTGCAGCAGTAAATAAGGGTAACTTTTGACTGTTTAAAAATTTAAGAATAATAAATTATAAAACTTTTAAAGTTAAGCTACTGTAGAATTTTCAGTTTGACAAGTTTATACACCTTTTATATTTGGTTCCACCACTGACTGTAATTAATTAAGACATCATTGTAAATAACTGCAAATGTCAAGTGAATAACTGACATATCAATTATTATTTGATAAATAATGTGAAAAACTAGATGTATTCTTGAGTGCCTCCTACTTACTTCACCAAAACCCAGTATCCTGTAAACTGGTGATATGCCCCTAAGTCAAGCTGTATCTTCAGTCTGTACCTGTGAACTTCCTTCTCTGTCTGTTATTATTTTAACTGTCTCTTTCAATGTCTGTGTGTTAAGATACAAACAAGAAAATATTTTTGTTATCTTTGAAAACTGTTGCTTTCATTTCTCAAATCTTCAGAATATGTAGAAATATATATATTCTGATTGATTGTTTTGGAGAACCTAGGAAAATGTGAGTTATCTATATTTCTAACAGGATAAAGTCAGTAATAAATAAATTAGTAAAGTTCATGCCTCCTGTTAGGAAGACCCAGAAACCTGTACCAAAAATTAAGCTCTGATTTTTATTTTAACCAATAAGCAATGCAGAAAACTTTCCAGAAGTTTTTTCTTTTTTTCTCCCTCCGTGTTATATGACAGTTTGGTACTTCATTTTGTATTTGGAAGTACTTTTCCTAACTTATGATGCAGCATCAGAAGTGCACAGAAATCTACCATCAATAGCAATAGTACTTTTGTGGAGGATAGAGAGTTTTATTCTAATGGATAGCAGGAAGTAAAATGAGCTCAACTAATGATGTTACTCAGTTTGCCTTTAACTGAAGAGATTTTCTTAGTTTTAAAAGAAGATGAAAAACCATAAACATTAAAAAAGGAGTTAACGCATTATATTATTTTATGAATTAAAATTTATTTGAAAGCTTTTCCTGCCTTGCACAGTGTAGGGGAGAAATCACACAAGATTAGCACAGACATAAGACAAAGCCATAAATTTGAATTTTCAGAAGCTCTGACTGACTACTGAATGCAGGATTTATTTTGAAGACCTTCTGGTAACCTCAGTTATAATGTTTGCTTCCACAGAAGGCTCAATGAGTCAGGGAAGTAGTCCACATGGTCCCTTTATGTCATAACCGGCATGTAAAACTGATTTCCAACTTGGGGCTCACACTTCTGTTCCAAACCTGAAACTTTTGGCATCAGAGCTCATGCTCTTATGGCCAATTTGGATTTTTAAGCAAAGAAGCTAATTTTAAAAGTCTCTTGGACAACAAATGACTTAAAAAATAAATTTTAATGATTTAAATGGAAACACACCAGAAGTAGCTGGATTAGATTTCTCTTAAAATGTACATGCTTAGCGATTAGGAGGAAAAAGTGGCTGAAAAAAATGCTGTCTGTTTTTTTCCTTCCAAACCCCAAATAGTTGAACAATTGAGTAGCTCAAAAGACTCAAGTTGGGACATATTTGTGGAAAATATTTCTGGCAATAAAAGTACTGCTAATACAAGAATGAGAGATAATAAACTTCTCTTTAACAATGAATTTTATGGTTTCTAAACGTTAGCCTTAGTGATGAAATTATTTTATTGAAGTTTTTTTTTGGAATAGATTGATCTGTTCAGAAATTTTAGGGACAGAGGGAAAAATAGGCAGATATTTGAGGAAAAATGTTTGAGAATTAAGGTTTTCCTAGATGGCATTTACTATCATTGTGTTTCCCAATGCTTTTAATACCAAACTATTTTTAGGTGTCTACATTTTCTTAGCCATTACAGACTACATGTAAATCGGAGCAGGTGAGGAGACCAGCCTCTGAAAAATGTGGGCTTGATTTAGATGCTGAAAAGTTTTGTTAAAGAAGGATGTGTGTGATAGGGAAAGAAATCTAGATTAGCAGGAGATTTAAGTTAGTAGATAGGCGGAATCATGGTAGTTGTTTGGATTCGAGGAGGTTCAGTAAATAATGTCCCTCTCTTAATGTTTTTGGATTAACTGAGAAATGAAGTAGGGCAGGTGGGAGATGTTCATAAAGCTGATGTTGGAGATTGCAGTGTAACTGTAGGTAAAAATAATGGGCTTCCTCTAAATAGACTCCAGAGCTAAGCAGCCTTCCCCACCAAGTCTCAGATAGCACAGGACAAGGCAGGCACTCCTCTGCAGGGTTAGAACTGCCCCGTACTACTTTTTGCAGCACTAAATGTTTGCTTTCTGCAGGCAGCTTGCTTCCAAGAGACAGAAAATGGGGAAACCAGCCAAATGTGCCGTTTTATTTTTCTTAAAAATTTCAATCAGTTATATCAGGTATAACTCCCCAATGCAATCCCTCCCCCCTCAACTGATGGGTGCTGACGAGTTGATGGGTGCAGCACACCAACATGGCACATGTATACATATGTAACAAACCTGCACGTTATGCACATGTACCCTAGAACTTAAAGTATAATAATAAAAAAAAATTTCAATCAGTAAGTCTGTATGTCTCTCTTGGGGAGGAGGGAGTAAAGTTTTGGCAGGAGCCCATGAATGTTACTTTAATGGGGTTACATGGAAGTAAACATCAAGAGGCGGAAAGAAGTGTTTTTTGAAATTTTTGTTGTTTTAACCCAGTGGTTATAAACCAGGATTGTTATCTTCTTCTAGGAAAGTTTTTGGTTGTAGCAGTGATTGCAGCATACTGATGATGTTTAGTGGGTTGGGGCTAAGGATGCTAAAGATCTTACAATGCACAGACAAGTTTTATTAAAGAAGGATGTGTGTGATAGGGAAAGAAATCTAGATTAGCAGGAGATTTAAGTTAGTAGATAGGCGGAATCCTGGTAGTTGTTTGGATTCCAGGAGGTTCAGTAAATAATGTTCCTCTCTGAATGTTTTTGGATTAACTGAGAAATGTAAGGAATAATTGTCCCAATAACATTGCCTGCCTTATAAAGGAAGAAATGTCCCAATTAACCCCCTAGAGACAACCTGAGCCTAGCCCATTGGGTTTTGTCTGCTTCATGGGCTGGGGAAGAGATCAACACTCAGCTAAGAACAATCCTGCTTTGTCTTCCTGAGTTCACTGTCTCAATGCAAACCATCGCTTCCTTGTGGATCCTCTGATCTATTGATGACAACATAGATTTTGTTCCAGTAAGCTCTGAAATGGGTCAGAATAGCACATTAATTGAATAAATTCCAGAAGTGATTTCCAGGACAGAAATTTCATCCCGTAGTCCAGTTCCCATAAAAAACTATGACCTGCCAAATTGTTCAGTGTAACTTAGAAGTTATAAAATGAAATCCAATAACTACATTAAGATGTTCCAAAACTAAAAAAGATGCCCTAAATTTGAATATAGAATCTGTATTAGGGTTCTCCAGAAAAATAGAACCATAGGATATATCTATATGTATATCTACATCTATATTTGTGTCTGTATCTATATCTGTAGATACATAAGAGGAGATTTATTATGGGAATTGGCTCACATGATTTTGGAGGTTGAAAAGTCCCATGATAATTCTGTTTGTAAACTGGAGAAGAACCAGGAAAGCCAGTGGTATAATTCAGTTTGAGTCCTAAGACCTGAGAACCTGGGAGGCCACTGGTGTGATTCCCAGAGTCTAAAGGTCTGAGACCCAGGAGCACCGATGTCTCAGGGAAGGACTAGATGGATATCCCAGCTCTAGAAGGGAGAATGAATTCATCCTTCCATTGCCTTTTTGTTCTATTCAGGCCCTCAGTGGATTGGATGATGCCTGGCCTGCCCACACTGGGGAGAGTGGATCTTCTTTACTCAGTCTGCTCATTCAAATGCTAATGTCTTTTGGAAACACCCTCACAGACATACCCAGAAATAATGTTTACAAGCTATCTGGGCTTCCCTTAGCACAGTCAAATTGATACATAATGTTAACCTTCGTAAACACTCTCCCATTAAAAATTTCTTGGGGAAAAATATTCAAAGATCTACCCCTTTTCAAGTTAAGAATCCGAAATAATTCAAGTTAATCTAAAGTCCAAAGAATTGAAGTCTAAATTCTTTTGGATTTGTGAGTTAAAAATTCCCCAGAACTGAAGTTTCGTTCTAACTCCAAATTCTTATGCTTAGTCTCAGATAGTTTCTTGATGTCTGACTAGAATTGCTTTTCTTTCTTCAGTTGTGTCCTGTGCTATTTCTCACTGGAATTAGTAAAATTTCTTCAAGTTTCCAGAAGTCGTATTGATTCTGAATCAAATCTTTGATAAATCTTATTTTTAGAAAAGATTCTAAAACGTCAACAAGCCATCTAAAATGACCACAGCACTGTTTTTTCACTCAGGTAAATCTTAGTCCCCAAAACAGTTATCCCAGGCAAAATTATTTCCCTCACACCTTGTCCTTGGTATTTCCAAAGATGCATGCCAGAAGTTTGGTGGTATATTTATTGAGCTAAGGGCCTTGAAGTAGGTGGCATACTACATCTCTATTTGGGATAATTTGAGGAAAGTATAGTATGGGTGTAGGCAGAGTATAAAGAAGCCACAGGGAGTAGGGTAAACTCCTGGGGTTGGTAATGGGGAGGCTGTTACTACTACTGGGCCTGAAGAAGGAAGGGAGGGAACAAGTGGAATCCTGACAAGGACAGGACTATGAGAGGCCTCCTGATAAGGGCAGGCAGGAACCTGGGAGGAAATAGTTCAACTCACTCTGTCCCTCCTTGGACTCTTCTGAACCAGCTCGAAGCACAGGAGCCCATTAATGAGGTACAAAGTGAAGAAAGCTATCTGACATAGTAACTGAGGAGACAAAAGGATAAAATGAAGAAAGAAAAAAATCTCGATTCAGTCTTACTAGAATGCGAGTGAAGTCAGACATCTAGAATCCATGACCAGTGAGTTTAAGTTTAATTGGGAGAAATACCTTATTAAGAAGTTATTTTTGTCACCATTGATTTACTATAGCTGGAGAAGGAAAACATTTATGTATGCTTCCTCAGTCCTCAGAAAGTGGCTATTTTTGTCTTCCTGCTAAGTTTAAAAATTTCAGTCCTGGCAGCCCTACTCTTCAAGTCTTACCTGAGGTGTTTTTCCCCCTGGGATGTTTTTTACCGCACCTCAGTGACAATCTGTCAATACACTATCAAAACCTATCCTTACCAAAATGTATCCCTTTGAGCCTCATATTGACCAGTAGCCAATTGTATGCTGTTATATGCTACTGTCTTAGTCCATTCCCGCTGCCTTATGCCTTAGACTGGGTGATTTATGTGGAGCAGAAATTTATTTCTCAGAGTTCTGGAGGCCGGCAGGTCCAAAATTATGGCACTGGCCGACTCAGCCTCTGGTGAGAGCTGTGTTCTGCTTTATAGATGGAGCCTTCTTGCTGCCTCCTTAGGCAGCACAGGGAAGGGAAGCAGACAGCTCCTCATACCTCTTAGACCACTAATCTTTTATACCATTACATTGGTGATTCAGTTTCAACATGGGAATCTTGTGGGGACATATTTAGACCACAGCATCTACCAAGCTCAAAATGCTCTGCCACTTACTAAAAAGCCCTGGTCCCACCTAAAGTCTATCCAACCGTTATTGATTTCGATGTTTAAATTTAATAGACTTTATTTATTTAGAACACGTTAAGATATACAGAAAACTTGAGCAAAATGTACAGTTCCCAGAGAGCCTCTCACCTTTCTCCTCTGTACCTGCCCAGTTCCCCCTATTCTTTTTTTTTTTAATTTTGAAAATATCTGAGTTTATTAAATCAGATCACTATTTTATGAAGATAGATTATTTGCATGATTATTTCTTGCTATTTGTGAGGTATCCCAGTAGTTCTCAGGTGGGGGCAATTTTTCCCTGAGGGAACAATGGGCAGTGTCTGGAAACATTTTTGGTTGTCACAAGTGGATGAGGTAGGAAGGTGGAGACGATAAAAGCATCTAGTGGGGAAAGGCCTGGGATACTGCAAAACATCTCACACTGTGCAGAACAGCCCCAGAATAAAGAATTATCCAGCTCCGAATGTCGTTAGTGCTGAAGTTGAGAGACCCTGTTTTATCTGTATAAAATCTCCATCATGGGTGTTGGCACCTGACATGTAGAAAGAAAACTTTTCTTCTTTATATTCTCACAGTGGTTGCACTCTGGAAAAAAATAATATAGCAGATGACAGATACAAGGTACTTTACTTCAAGTACATACAAAAGATCCTTAATCTCTCTTTTTAGCTGGTAGAACCCTTACATGAGTCCCAGGAGGAATGTTTCTCTCAATTCGGTGATGGATTACAAAGATCATTTGTGACTAGAGAAATTTTAAGAGTTGATTTCTCAACACAAAGTGCACAATATGTTTTTGTTTTTTAGCCAAATCTTTCTCTTTCCAATTATTCTTTTTTTTTTTTTTATTATACTTTAAGTTCTAGGGTACATATGCATAACGTGCAGGTTTGTTACATATGTATACCTGTGCCATGTTGGTGTGCTGCACCCATCAACTCGTCAGCACCCATCAATTCATCATTTATATCAGGTATAACTCCCCAATGCAATCCTTCCCCCCTCCCCCCTCCCCATGATAGGCCCCACTGTGTGATGTTCCCCTTCCCGAGTCCAAGTGAACTCATTGTTCAGTTCCCACCTATGAGTGAGAACATGCGGTGTTTGTTTTTCTCTTCTTGTGATAGTTTGCTAAGAATGATGGTTTCCAGCTGCATCCATGTCCCTACAAAGGACGCAAACTCATCCTTTTTGATGGCTGCATAGTATTCCATGGTGTATATGTGCCACATTTTCTTAATCCAGTCTGTCACTGATGGACATTTGGGTTGATTCCAAGTCTTTGCTATTGTGAATAGTGCCGCAATAAACATACGTGTGCATGTGTCTTTGTAGTAGCATAATTTATAATCCTTTGGGTATATACCCAGTAGTGGGATGGCTGGGTCATATGGTACATCTAGTTCTAGATCCTTGAGGAATTGCCATACTGTTTTGCATAATGGTTGAACTAGTTTACAATCCCACCAACAGTGTAAAAGTGTTCCTATTTCTCCACATCCTCTCCAACACCTATTGTTTCCTGATTTTTTAATGATTGCCATTCTAACTGGTGTGAGATGGTATCTCATTGTGGTTTTGATTTGCATTTCTCTGATGGCCAGTGATGATGAGCATTTTTTCATGTGTCTGTTGGCTGTATGAATGTCTTCTTTTGAGAAATGTCTGTTCATATCCTTTGCCCACTTTTGGATGGGGTTGTTTGTTTTTTTCTTGTATATTTGTTTGAGTTCTTTGTAGATTCTGGAAATGAGCCCTTTGTCAGATGAGTAGATTGCAAAAATTTTCTCCCATTCTGTAGGTTGCCTGTTCACTCTGATGGTAGTTTCTTTTGCTGTGCAGAAGCTCTTTAGTTTAATGAGATCCCATTTGTCAATTTTGGCTTTTGCTGCCGTTGCTTTTGGTGTTTTAGACATGAAGTCCTTGCCCATGCCTATGTCCTGAATGGTACTACCTAGATTTTCTTCTAGGGTTTTTATGGTAATAGGTCTAACATTTAAGTCTCTAATCCATCTTGAATTAATCTTCGTATAAGGAGTAAGGAAAGGATCCAGTTTCAGCTTTCTACTTATGGCTAGCCAATTTTCCCAGCACCATTTATTAAATAGGGAATCCTTTCCCCATTTCTTGTTTTTCTCAGGTTTGTCAAAGATCAGATGGTTGTAGATGTGTGGCATTATTTCTGAAGGCTCCGTTCTGTTCCATTGGTCTATATCTCTGTTTTGGTACCAGTACCATGCTGTTTTGGTTACTGTAGCCTTGTAGTATAGTTTGAAGTCAGGTAGCGTGACGCCTCCGGCTTTGTCCTTTTGACTTAGGATTGTCTTGGCAATACGGGCTCTTTTTTGGTTCCATATGAACTTTAAAGCAGTTTTTTCCAATTCGGTGAAGAAACTCATTGGTAGCTTGATGGGGATGGCATTGAATCTATAAATTACCTTGGGCAGTATGGCCATTTTCACAATATTGATTCTGCCTATCCATGAGCATGGTATGTTCTTCCATTTGTTTGTGTCCTCTTTGATTTCACTGAGCAGTGGTTTGTAGTTCTCCTTGAAGAGGTCCTTTACATCCCTTGTAAGTTGGATTCCTAGGTATTTTATTCTCTTTGAAGCAATTGTGAATGGAAGTTCATTCCTGATTTGGCTCTCTGCTTGTCTGTTACTGGTGTATAAGAATGCTTGTGATTTTTGCACATTAATTTTGTATCCTGAGACTTTGCTGAAGTTGCTTATCAGCTTAAGAAGATTTTGGGCTGAGACGATGGGGTTTTCTAAATACACAATCATGTCATCTGCAAACAGGGACAATTTGACTTCTTCTTTTCCTAACTGAATACCCTTGATTTCTTTCTCTTGCCTGATTGCCCTAGCCAGAACTTCCAACACTATGTTGAATAGGAGTGGTGAGAGAGGGCATCCCTGTCTTGTGCCAGTTTTCAAAGGGAACTTTTCCAGTTTTTGCCCATTCAGTATGATATTAGCTGTGGGTTTGTCATAAATAGCTCTTATTATTTTGAGGTACGTTCCATCAATACCGAATTTGTTGAGCGTTTTTAGCATGAAGGGCTGTTGAATTTTGTCAAAAGCCTTTTCTGCATCTATTGAGATAATCATGTGGTTCTTGTCTTTGGTTCTGTTGATATGCTGGATTACGTTGATTGATTTGCGAATGTTGAACCAGCCTTGCATCCCAGGGATGAAGCCCACTTGATCATGGTGGATAAGCTTTTTGATGTGCTGCTGAATCCGGTTTGCCAGTATTTTATTGAGGATTTTTGCATTGATGTTCATCAGGGATATTGGTCTAAAATTCTCTTTTTTTGTTGTGTCTCTGCCAGGCTTTGGTATCAGGATGATGTTGGCCTCATAAAATGAGTTAGGGAGGATTCCCTCTTTTTCTATTGATTGGAATAGTTTCAGAAGGAATGGTACCAGCTCCTCCTTGTACCTCTGGTAGAATTCAGCTGTGAATCCATCTGGTCCTGGGCTTTTTTTGGTGGGCAGGCTATTAATTGTTGCCTCAATTTCAGAGGCTGCTATTGGTCTATTCAGGGATTCAACTTCTTCCTGGTTTAGTCTTGGGAGAGTGTAAGTGTCCAGGAAATTATCCATTTCTTCTAGATTTTCTAGTTGATTTGTGTAGAGGTGTTTATAGTATTCTCTGATGGTAGTTTGTATTTCTGTGGGGTCGGTGGTGATATCCACTTTATCATTTTTTATTGCGTCTATTTGATTCCTCTCTCTTTTCTTCTTTATTAGCCTTGCTAGCGGTCTGTCAATTTTGTTGATCTTTTCAAAAAACCAACTCCTGGATTCATTGATTTTTTGGAGGGTTTTTTGTGTCTCTATCTCCTTCAGTTCTGCTCTGATCTTAGTTATTTCTTGCCTTCTGCTAGCTTTTGAATGTGTTTGCTCTTGCCTCTCTAGTTCTTTTAATTGTGATGTTAGAGTGTGAATTTTAGATTTTTCCTGCTCTCTCTTGTGGGCATTTAGTGCTCTAAATTTCCCTCTACACACTGCTTTAAATGTGTCCCAGAGATTCTGGTATGTTGTATCTTTGTTCTCATTGGTTTCAAAGAACATCTTTATTTCTGCTTTCATTTCGTTATGTACCCAGTAGTCATTCAGGAGCAGGTTGTTCAGTTTCCATGTAGTTGAGCGGTTTTGATTGAGTTTCTTAGTCCTGAGTTCTAGTTTGATTGCACTGTGGTCTGAGAGACAGTTTGATATAATTTCTGTTTTTTACATTTGCTGAGGAGTGCTTTACTTCCAATTATGTGGTCAATTTTGGAATAAGTGCGATGTGGTGCTGAGAAGAATGTATATTCTGTTGACTTGGGGTGGAGAGTTCTATAGATGTCTATTAGGTCCGCTTGGTGCAGAGATGAGTTCAATTCCTGGATATCCTTGTTAACTTTCTGTCTCGTTGATCTGTCTAATGTTGACAGTGGAGTGTTGAAGTCTCCCATTATTATTGTATGGGAGTCTAAGTCTCTTTGTAAGTCTCTAAGGACTTGCTTTATGAATCTGGGTGCTCCTGTATTAGGTGCATATATATTTAGGATAGTTAGCTCTTCCTGTTGGATTGATCCCTTTACCATTATGTAATGGCCTTCTTTGTCTCTTTTGATCTTTGATGGTTTAAAGTCTGTTTTATCAGAGACTAGGATTGCAACCCCTGCTTTTTTTTGTTCTCCATTTGCTTGGTAGATCTTCCTCCATCCTTTTATTTTGAGCCTATGTATGTCTCTGCATGTGAGATGGGTCTCCTGAAGACAGCAGACTGATGGGTCTTGACTCTTTATCCAGTTTGCCAGTCTGTGTCTTTTAATTGGAGCATTTAGTCCATTTACATTTAAGGTTAATATTGTTATGTGTGAACTTGATCCTGCCATTATGATATTAACTGGTTATTTTGCTCATTAGTTGATGCAGTTTCTTCCTAGGCTCGATGGTCTTTACATTTTGGCATGTTTTTGCAGTGGCTGGTACCGGTTGTTCCTTTCCATGTTTAGGGCTTCCTTCAGGGTCTCTTGTAAGGCAGGCCTGGTGGTGACAAAATCTCTAAGCATTTGCTTATCTGTAAAGAATTTTATTTCTCCTTCACTTATGAAACTTAGTTTGGCTGGATATGAAATTCTGGGTTTAAAATTCTTTTCTTTAAGAACGTTGAATATTGGCCCCCACTGTCTTCTGGCTTGTAGAGTTTCTGCCGAGAGATCTGCTGTCAGTCTGATGGGCTTCCCTTTGTGGGTAACCCGACCTTTCTCTCTGGCTGCCCTTAAGATTTTTTCCTTCATTTCAACTTTGGTGAATCTGGCAATTATGTGTCTTGGAGTTGCTCTTCTGGAGGAGTATCTTTGTGGTGTTCTCTGTATTTCCTGAATTTGAATGTTGGCCTGCCCTGCTAGGTTGGGGAAGTTCTCCTGGATGATATCCTGTAGAGTGTTTTCCAATTTGGTTCCATTTTCCCCCTCACTTTCAGGCACCCCAATCAGACGTAGATTTGGTCTTTTTACATAATCCCATACTTATTGCAGGCTTTGTTCATTTCTTTTTCTTTTTTCTTTTTGTTTCTCTTCTCGCTTCATTTCATTCATTTGATCCTCAATCGCTGATACTCTTTCTTCCAGTTGATCGAGTCGTTTACTGAAGCTTGTGCATTTGTCACGTATTTCTCGTGTCATGGTTTTCATCTCTGTCATTTCGTTTATGACCTTCTCTGCATTAATTAGTCTAGCTGTCAATTCTTCCACTCTTTTTTCAAGATTTTTAGTTTCTTTGCGCTGGGTATGTAATTCCTCCTTTAGCTCTGAGAGGTTGATGGACTGAAGCCTTCTTCTCTCATCTCGTCAAAGTCATTCTCTGACCAACTTTGGTCCGTTGCTGGTGATGGGCTGTGCTCCTTTGCAGGGGGAGACGCGCTCTTCTTTTTTGAATTTCCAACTTTTCTGCCCTGCTTTTTCCCCATCTTTGTGGTTTTATCTGTCTCTGGTCTTTGATGATGGTGACGTACTGCTGGGGTTTTGGTATAGGTGTCCTTCCTGTTTGATAGTTTTCCTTCTGACAGTCAGGACCCTCAGCTATAGGTCTTTTGGAGATTGCTTGAGGTCCACTCCAGACCCTGTTTGTCTGGGTATCAGCAGCAGAGGTTGCAGAAGATAGAATATTGCTGAACAGGGAGTGCACCTGTCTGATTCTTGCTTTGGAAGCTTCCTCTCAGGGGTGTACTCCACCCTGTGAGGTGTGGGGTGTCAGACTGCCCCTAGTGGGGGATGTCTCCCAGTTAGGTTACTCAGGGGTCAGGGACCCACTTGAGCAGGCAGCCTGCCCCTTCTCCGATCTCAACCTCCGTGTTGGGAGATCCACTGCTCTCTTCAAAGCTGTCAGACAGAGTCGTTGGCATCTGCACAGGCCTCTGCTGCTTCCCCTGTTATTTTTTAGCTGTGTCCTGTCTGCAGAGGCGGAGTCTACAGAGACAGGCAGGTTTCCTTGAGCTGCTGTGAGCTCCACCCAGTTTGAGCTTCCCAGCGGCTTTGTTTACCTACTTAAGCCTCAGCGATGGCGGGCGCCCCTCCCCCATCCTCGCTGCTGCCTTGCGGTTAGATTGCCGCAGACTGCTGTGTTAGCAAGGAGGGAGGCTCCGTGGGCGTGGGACCCTCCCGGCCAGGTATGGGATATATTTTCCTGGTGAGCCGGTGTGCTTACAGCACAGTATTGGGGTGGGAGTTACCCGATTTTCCAGGTGTTGTGTGTCTCAGTTCCCCTGGCTAGGAAAAGGGACTCCCTTTCCCCTTGCACTTCCCAGGTGAGGCAATGCCTCACCCTGCTTCAGCTCTCGCTGGTCAGGCTGTAGCAGCTGACCAGCACCGATTGTCCGGCACTCCCGAGTGAGATGACCCCAGCACCTCAGTTGAAAATGCAGAAATCACCGGTCTTCCGTGTCGCTCGCGCTGGGAGATGGAGACTGGAGCTGTTCCTATTCGGCCGTCTTGCTCCGCCCCCCCCAGTTCCCCCTATTCTTAACCTCTTGTGTTAATGTGGTACATTGTTACAGTTGATGAACCCAATATTGATACATTGTGATGAACTAAATTCCATAGTTTACACTAAGGTTGACTCTGTGTTGTACATTCTGTGGGTTATGACAAATGTATAATGACATGTATTCATCATTAAAGCATCATAGAGAATAGTTTCACTGTCCTAAAAATCATCTGTGCCCTGCCTCTTCATCCCTTCCTCCTGCCAGTCCCCTGGCAACCACTGATCCTTTTAATGTCTCCATAGTTTTGCCTTTTCCCGAATGTCATATGGTTGGAATCACACACTATGTACCTTTTTCAGATTAACTTCTCCAACTGTCATTATGCTCTGCAAATTTCACTTCCTGGTTGTTTCTCAAGCATACTACTCTTAACAAAGAAGATACCCAGTTTTGTGGTATAGAACTAATTTTACATTTTAAACAAAATTTCAGAATGAATCAATTTACTGTTAGAGAAACTAACAACCCAAGAAGAGCTAATAATTCACTTGGAGTCCGAAGGAAGTAAAAACAAAATGATGTCCCAGCTCAAGGCAGTCAGGCAGGAGGAATTCTTTCTTACTTAGCATTTTCTATTCTATTAACCTAATTGGATGAGGCCCCATCACGTTAGAGAGAGCAATCTATTTTACTCAGTCTGCTGATTCAAATGTTAATTTTATTCAGAAACACCCTCACAGACATACCCAGAATAATATTTGACCAAATATCTGGGCACCCTGTGACCCAATTAAATTATCAAATTGACACATAAGGTTAACCATCACAGAGACTGAAAGGAGCTAACTACTCTGTGTGTGTGTGCGTGTGTGTGTGAGAGAGAGAGACACTAGTGAGATCTTTTTCTCTTTCCATAGACACAAATACTATCTAATATATTCACTGAGTTGTGAGTTGCCTAAGAGTGGGCTCATCTTAATCATCTTTCCATTCTTGTTCCACACAGAATATCTGCTGCAGAGCATATACAGGGTAAATCTTGGATAAATCAAAAAGTGGATAAATAAGTAAAAGTAGCTCTTGCAGTGCAACATACAAAGGGAGTAGGGTCCTTTATGAAAGAGTTTACGTGATGGCCCAGAATTTGGCTGTTTGATTTTGTATTGGTGTTTTGGTTTTAGAAATCTATAGTGTTTTTTTTTTTTTTAAACTTTTATTTTAGACTTAGGGATACATGCGAAGGTTTATTACATAGGTAAACTCATGTCATGGGGGTTTGTCATACAGGTTTTTTCATCACTCATGTATTAAGTTCAATACCCAATAGTTATCTTTTCTACTCCTCTTCCTCTTCCCACCCTCCACCCTCGAGTAGACCCTAGTGTCTCTTGTTTCCTTCTCTGCATCCATGTGTTCTCATCGTTTAGCTCCCACTTATAAGTGAGAACATGCAGTATTTGGTTTTCTGTTCCTGCATTACTTTGCTAAGGATAATAGCCTCTAACTCCATCCATGTTCCTGCAAAAGACATGATCTTATTCTCTTTTTATGGCTGCATAGTATTCCATAGTGTATATGTGTCACATTTTCTGTATCCAGTGTGTCATTGATGGGCACTTAGGTTGATTCCATGTCTTTGCTATTGTGAATAGTGCTGCAATGAACATTTGTGTGCATGTGCCTTATGGTAGAATGCTTTATATTCCTCTGGGTATATACCCAGGAAAACGATTGCTGGGTAAAATGGTAGTTCTGGTTTTAGATGTTTGAGGAATCACCATACTGCTTTCCACAATGGTTGAACTAATTTATACTCCCATTAACAGTATATAAGTATTTCCTTTTCTCTGCAACCACATCAGTATCTGTTATTTTTTGACTTTCTAGTAATAGACATTCTGACTGGTGTGAGATGGTATCTCGTGGTGGTTTTGATTTGCATTTCTCTAATGATCAGTGATGTTGAGCTTCTCTTCCAGTGCTTATTGGTCACATGTATGTTTTCTTTTGAAAATTGCCTTTTCATATTCTTTGCCCTTTTTTAAATGGGTTTTTCTCATGTTAATTTGTTTAAGTTGCTTATAGATGCTGGCTGTTAGACTTTTGACAGATACTTTCTTCCACTCTGTAGGTTGTCTGTTTACTCTGTTGATAGTAACTTTTGCTATGCAGAAGCCCTTAAGTTTAATTAGATCCAATTTGTCAATTTTTGCTTCTGTTGTAATTGCTTTTGGTGTCTTTGTCATGAAAACTTTACTCGTTCCCATGCCCAGGGTGGTATAGGATGGTATTGCCTAGGTTGTCTTCCAGGGTTTTTATAGTTTTGGATTTTACATTTAAGTCTTTAATTCACCTTGAGTTGATTTCATTATATGATGTAAGGAAGGGGTCCAGCTTCAATCATCTGCATACGGCTAGCCAATTATCCCAGCACCATTTATTGACTAGGGAGTCTTTTCCCCTTTGGTTGTTTTTGTCAGCTTTGCCAAAGTTCAGATGGTCATAGGTGTGCAGCCTTATTACTGGGCTCTGTGTTCTGTTCTGTTAGTATATGTGCCTGTATTTGTACCAGTACCCTGCTGTTTTGGTTACTGTAGCCCTGTATTATAGTTTGAAGTTGGGTAAAGTGATGCTGTCAGCGTTGTTCTTTTTGCTTAGAGTTGTCTTGGCTATTCAGGCTCTTTTTTTGGTTTCATATGAAATTTAAAACAGTTTTTTTTTCTAGTTCTGTGAATAATATCATTGGTGGTTTGATAGGGATAGCATTGAATCTGTAAATTGCTTTGGGCAGTATGGCCATTTTAATGATAGTGATTCTTCCTATTCATAAGCATGGGATGTTTTTCCATTTGTGATTTTTTTGTGCAAGGTCTTTAAATTCTCATTGTAGAGATTTCTCACCTTCCTGGTTAGCGGTATTCTTAGGTACTTTATTCTTTTTCTGGCAATTGTGAATGGGATTGTCTTTCTGATTTGGCTCTTGGTGTGACTGTTGTTGGTGTAGTGATATTTGCACATTGGGGAATTCTTAAGAGGAATTCACTGGGAAAGTCTTAAGAGACTTAAAGAACCCATAAGTTCTATATTTTTAGTGCACTGAAACTCTTAAAAATTAACCAAAGTGGCAGTTTGTCCTTATTTTTAGTGCATACAATTGGAAAGTTAATTTGGAGGATGTGCTAGAGTGGCAATAATGGTGCAGTGGAGGCTAAAGTAATAATGACTCAAAGCATTCCAGATTCCAAAATATGTGACTTGAAGCTAGACAGAGCATGCCCATTGATATGATTAGGCTTTGTGTCCCCACTCAAATCTCATTTTGAATTGTAATCTCCATAAACCCTGTAATCCCCATGTATCAAGGGAGAGACCAGGTAGAGGTAATTGCATCATGGGGGCAGTTTCCCCCATGCTGTTCTTGTGATAGTGAGTGAGTTCTCACTAGAGCTGATGGTTTTATAAGGGGCTCTTCACACTTTGCTCTGCAATTCTTCTTCCTGCTGCCTTGTAAAGAAGGTACCTTGCTTCCCCTTCACCTTCCACCATGATTGTAAGTTTCTTGAGGCCTTTCCAGCCATGCTGAACAGTGAATCAATTCAACTTCTTTCCTTTATAAATTAGTCTCAGGCAGTTCTTTATAGCAATGTGAAAACGGACTAATACACCCATTTAATTGTTTCCAAATTTAGCTGTCAGATAAGTCTTTGCTGCTTTTCTGAAATTGTTTGCTCATTTGTAAAATAGAACAATAATGCCTTATGAATAGAGTTGTTTTAGGAATTGAATAAGATAATTTACTTTAAGTGCCTGAGTATAGAATACATGGACACCAGGGTAGCGTGGGTCTTTTCTGGATCTAACTGGGCTCTAGACATGCATGGGGAGCTGATTCAAAAGAATGAACAGAAATTTTATTTACAGAGATTCCAAGGAACCTCCCTGGAAACAACTTTTTGATCATTTGAGTAGTGTGTATATCCTAATATTTGAATGATATCTTGTACTTGGATTTTTCTTCCGGCCCAACATTTCATGTTTACATACTATATAAGACTGTGAGAGAAGAGGCTTAACAAGGATGTAAAAAGAGGAAGAGCAGTTTCATAGAAATCTCTGTAAACTATTATGGATATCAGCAGGACTTAGATCCCATTTTTCTTGTAAATGAGAGAAGAACGTATTTTCTCCCACTTTATCACAGGCCTTTATGTAACATTGACACCCTAAAGCAGTTCTTCTCAACATTTTTTAATATCATGCAAACATAAATACTATAATATTTGTATGTCACTGTGGGGTTACTGGAATAGATCCAGGGTCATCACCATGGTGCTTGATGAAAAAATAAGATAAGGTCAAGGGTAAGGTTAGGACATGAAGCTTGTGCTGGGAGGTACTGTTCTACCAGAGATAGAACTAAATTTTTACTTTAAGTTGTATGTTAACTCCAAAAATAAACCCAACACAAAATAAAAAACAGGATCAGTTACAAAGTTCACAGTATTCATGATGTAAAAATAATTCCAGAGTTTTTGTTATTCTTTTTGATAGTGAGATCAGAGAAAACCATCTCCCATGAGATTTCATTATGAAGACATTATGAAATATGGTAAAAACAAATGTCTTCATAGTCATATTTATGATAAATATAGTGGTGAGTTTAATAGGGATTTAAATAAAATCATCCAGTATAGCCTGACATTAATTCAAATCACTATTCAAGAAAATGAATTTTGTGATGTTTGTGTGGTGGAGAGTATAATATAGTAATGAATTCTGGATACTCAGTTTTATGATGCTCTGGCCTAATCTAAGTATAACTTTTAGAATAGAATATTGCTAAGCCCTGCCTACACATTAGAATCTCTTTTGGTACTTTTGAAAGACATATATGCCTGGGCCCATCTCCACAAATTCGGCTCCTTTTATCTTGGGTGGGGTCTAGGCATAGGCTAAGAATAATAGATGCATGACATTTTCTTCAGATAATCCTTCATAAATATTATTTCTCACCACTGAATTTGTTGTGAACGTGACACAACAACAAATTTCCTGACAAATACATATTTGTCAGGAAGAGAATGTATTTCCTGACAAAGGCTTGATTCATATGTATTTTATATTTTTAATCAAGTGCAGAATTTTAACAGTCAGCTGACTTGTAGTTGGGGTTGGCGGTATAGTATAAAATCAAGCAGTCTGACAAGAACACATGCCTAAGAAAGGTGTGAACAGTACCAAGATTCCCTTCAAGAGTTCTGGGCAACTTTTTGCCCATATTTGAATGGGTGAAAGAAGCTTAAACATTCTTGGCCATTGATTATAACCACAGTAACTTGGAATAATTTTAAAGCAGCTATAACCAAACACCCTCCTTGAGCTGTAAAAAAACTTATCGATAAAACTGCATTAGAATGTCTTTGAGCAATGTGACTTCTAGTATTACTCTCCAAGAAAAATGGATTTCAAAAATATGCAACAAAAGTGAATGATGTGAATCGTTACATGGATATATTAACTATAAATATATAGAAATAAACCAGTTCACATTTAGGGGGAATAAATATCAAAAATATTTATTGGTTTTACATATGTTGATTTATTGCCTTCCTTGGGGGAATTATTTAGCTAAAAGATCCAGTTGTCTATTAAGGCTATTTGTAATTCATTATAATGAAAGCATGTCATCTACACACAACAAACAATCTTTAAAAATATATATAACAGTTTTATTAAGACAGAATTCACATATCATACAATTCACTCACTTAACTTGTACAATTCAATGACTTTTAGTATATTCACAGAATTGTTTGATCACTACCACAATCAATTTTAGAACCTTTTCATCACCCCAGAAAGAACCTCCAAATCCATTAGTAGTCACTCCCCATTTCCTCCCAACCTCTGCTTCCCCAGCTCTTGGGAACCACTAATCTACTCTTTGTTTCTATAGACTGTCCTATTCGGAACATTTCATGTGAATAGAATAATACAATATGTCATCTTTATGACTGCCTTCTTTCACTTAGCATAATGTTTCCAAGGTAATCCATATTATAACATGTATCACTTCTTTGTTTCTTTTAATTCCATTACATGGCTATATCATATTTTATTTATCCATTTATTAATAGATGGCCATTTAGGCTGGTTTCAACTTTTTGGCTATTAGGTTTTCCTAGGTATTTTATTTTATTTTATTTTTTGTGGCTATTGTAAATGGGATTGCATTCTTGATTTTTCTCTCAGCTTGAATGTTATTGGTGTATAGAAATGCTCCTGATTTTTGTGCATTGATTTTTTGTCGTGAAACTTTACTGAAGTCATTTATCAGTTCCAGGAGCCTTTTGGCTCAGTCTTTAGGGTTTTCTAGGTATAGACTCATATTGTAGTGAATAGAGATAGTTTGACTTCTTCTTTTCCTATCTGGATGCCTTTTCTTTCTTTCTCTTGCCTGATTCCTCTGGCTAGGACTTCCAGTACTATGTTGAATAGAAGTGGTGAAAGTGGGCATTTTAGTTCTCAATATTTTGCCCATTCTTAAACTGTGTTATTTTATTGTTTTTGTGCTATGAGAGTTCTGTATATATTCTACATAGAAGTCTCTTGTCAGACATATGATTTTCAAATATTTTCTCCCATTCTGTGAATTGTCTTTTCACTTTTTGGATGGTATTCTTTCTAGTGTAAAAGGTTTACATTTTGATGAAGTCCAATTTATTTTTTCTTTTGATGTTTATGCTCTTGGTTATCATATCTAAGAAACTATTATTAAATCCAAGGTCCAGAAACTTTTAGCTCTTACTTTTAGGTCTGTGATCCATTTTGAGTTATTTTTTGGTGTATGTGAAATGAAGAAAGGATCTAAGTTTATTCATTTATTTATTTTTGCATGTAGATATCCAGTTGTCCCCTTCCTCATTTGTGGAAAAGACCATTCTTTTCCCATTGAATTTTCTTGGTACAACTCTTTGAAAAGGTTAAACACACACACACACACACACACACACACACACACACACTCTTACATAAGGGTTCATTTCTGGACTTTCAGTTCTATTTCATTGATCTATATATTCATCCTCATGCTAGCACCACACTGTCTTAATTGATGAAATTGGAAGATGTGAGTCCTCTTATTCTGTTCTTCTTTTCTAGATTGCTTTGGCTGTTTTGAATCCTTTGAAATTGCATATGAACTTTAGAATCAGCTTGTCAATTTCTCCCAAAAAGCCATTTGGGATTTTGATAGGGATTATGTTTAATCTGTAGATCAACATGGGGAGTATAACCATCTTAACAATATCAGGTCTTCTGATCCATGAACATTTACTTAGGTCTTTCCACTTATTTAGATTTTCTTAAATTCTTTCAATAGTATTTTGTAGTTTTCAGAGTTTGTTTTGCACTTATTTTGTTAAATTTGTTCCTATTTATTTTATTCATTTTAAATGCTATGTAAATAGGATATTCTTAATTTCATTTTTTTGGATTGGTCATTGCTGGCATATAGAAATACAATTGATTTTTGTATATTGATCTTATGCCCTGCAAAATCACTTCACTTGCTTCTTAATTCCAATAGGCTTATTAGTGGATTCCTTGGTATATTGTATAGAGATAGTTTTACTCTTTTCTTTCCTTTCTAGATGTCTTTTATTTCATCTCCTTGCCTAATTGCCATGTATGGAACCTCCAATACAGTTTTATCTATTTTTATTTAACAAAATGTTATTTTATTTTTCCATAAGTTATTGGGGTACAGGTGGTATTTGGTTACATGAATAAGTTCTTCAGTGGTGATTTATGAGATCCTGGTGCACCCATCACCAGAATACACCGCATCCTATTTGTTGTCTTTTATCCTTCATCCCCCTCCCAGTCTTCCCAAGTCCCCAAAGTCCATTGTATCCTTCTTATGCCTTTGCATCCTCATAGCTTAATTCCCACAGATCAGTGAGAACATAGGATGTTTGGTTTTCCATTCCTGAGTTAGTTCATTTAGAATAATAGTCTCCAATCTCATCCAGGTCATTGCAAATGCTGTTAATTCATTCTTTTTTATGCCTGACGTAGTATTCCACCATATATATAGTATATATTATATATGCTATATGATATATATACTATAGTATATATAATACTATATATAGTAGTCCATCATATATGTATATATGTGTGTGTATATATGTGTGTGTGTGTATATATATATGCATATTTATATATCACAGTTTCTTTATCCACTCATTAATTGATGGGCATTTGGGTCGGTGCTATGATTTTGCAATTGTGAATTGTGCTGCTATAAACATGCGTGTGCAAGTATACTTGCACACTTTTTTGAATAATGACTTCTTTTCCTCTGCGTAGATACTCAGTATTGGGATTGCTGGTTTAAATGGTAGTTCTACTTTTAGTGCTTTAAGGAATCTCCACACTGTTTTCCATAGCGGCTGTATTGATTTTACATTTCCACCAGCAGTGTAGAAGTCCCTGATTGCTGCATTCATGCCAACATCTACTGGGTTTTGATGTTTTGATTATGGCCATTCTTGCAGTAATAAGATAGTATCATGTTATGGTTTTGCTTTGCATTTCTCTGATCGTTAGTGATGTTGAGCATTTTTTCATATGCTTGTTGGCCATTTGTATATCTTCTTTTGAGAATTGTCTATTCATGTACTTAGCCCACTTTTTGATGGGATTGTTTGTTTTTTTTCTTACTGATTTGTTTGAGTTCATTGTAGTTTCCCAATATTAGTCCTTTGTCAGATGTATAGATAGTGAAGATTTTTTCCCACTCTGTGGGCTATCTGTTTACTCTGCTGACTGTTCTTTTTGCTGTGTAAAAGCTTTTTAGTTTAATTAGGTCCCAGCTATTTATTTCTGTTTTTATTGCTTTCGCTTTTGGGTTTTTGGTCATGAAATCCTCGCCTAAGCCAATGTCTAGAAGGGTTTTTCCAATGTTAACTTCTAAAATTTTTATAGCTTCAGGTCTTAGGTTTAAGTCCTTAATCCATCTTGCATTGATTTTTGTAGTACCTGAGAATGAGGATCCAGTTTCATTCTCCTACATGTGGCTAGCCAGTTATCCCAGTACCATTTGTTGAAAAGGGTGTGCTTTCTCCACTTTATGTTTTTGTTTGCTTTGTTGAAGATCAGTTGGCTGTAAGTATTTGGGTTTATTTCTGGATTCTCTATTTTGTTCCATTGGTCTATGTGCCTATTTTTATGCCAGTACCACACTGTTTTGGTGACTATGGCCTTATTGTATAGTTTGAAATTAGGTAGTGTGATGCCTCCAAATTTGTTCTTTTTGCTTAGTGTTGCTTTGGCTATGTGGGCTCTTTTTTGGTTCCATATGGATTTTAGGATTGCTTTTTCTAACTCTTTGAAGAACAATGGTGGTATTTTGATGAGGCTTGCATTGAATTTGTAGATTACTTTTGGCAGTATGGTCATTTTCACAATATTGACTGTACCCATCCATGAGCATGGGATGTGTTTCCACTTGTTTGTGTCATCTGTGATTTCTTTCAGCAGTGTTTTGTAGTTTTCCTTGTAGAGATTTTTCGACTCTTTTGTTAGGTATATTCCTAAGTATTTTATTTATTTATTTTTTGCAGCTATTATAAAAGGGATTGAGTCTTTGATTTGATTCTCCATTTGGTTGCTGTTGGTGTAAGAAGAGCTACTGATTTGTGCATATTAATCTTGTATCCAGAAACTTTGCTGAATTCTTTTATCAGTTCTAGGAATTTTCCAGAGGAGTCCTTAGGGTTTTCAAGGTAAACGATCATGTCGTCAGCAAACAGGGACAGTTTGACTTCCTCTTTACTGATTTGGATGCCCTTTATTTCCTTCTTTTGTCTGATTGCTCTGGCTCACACTTCCAGTACCTTGTTGAAGAGGAGTGGTGAGAGTGGGCATCCTTGTCTTGTTCCTGTTCTCAGAGGGAATGGTTTCAACTTTTCCCCATTCAGTATTATTTTGGCTGTGGGTTTGTCATAGATGGCTTTTATTACAACAAGGTATGTCCCTTGTATGCCGATTTTGCTGAGAGTTTTAATCATAAAGCGATGCTGGATTTTGTCTAATGCTTTTTCTGCATTTATTGAGATGATCATGTGACTTTTGTTTTTAATTGTTTATGTGGTGTGTCACATTTATTGACTTATGTATGTTAAACCATCCCTGCATCCCTGATATGAAACCCACTTGATCATAGTGGATTATCTTTTTGATATGTTGTTGGATTCAGTTAGCTAGCATTTTGTTAAGGATTTTAGCATCTATGTTCATCAAGGATATCTGTCTGTAGTTTTCTTTTTTGGTTGTGTCCTTTCATGGTTTTGGTATTAGGGTGATGCTGGCTTCATAGAATGAATTAGGGAGGGTTTCTTCTTTCTCTATCTTGTGGAATAGTGTCAAGAGGATTGGTACCAATTCTTCGTTTAATGTCTGGTAGAATTCTGCTGTGGATCCATTTGGTCCTGGAATTTATTTTTGCTGGTAATTTTAAAATTATTGTTTCAGTCTCACTGCCTGTAATTGGTCTGTTCAGGGTATCTAATTCTTCCCGATTTAAGCTAGGAGGGTTGTATTTTTCCAGGAATTTATCCATCTCTTCTAGGCTTTCTAGCTTATGTGTGCAAAGGTGTTCGTAGGAGCCTTGAATGATCTTTTGTATTTCAGTGGTGTCAGTTGTAATATCTCCTGCTTTGTTTCTCAGTGAGGTTATTTGGATTTTCTCTCATCTTTTCTTGGTTAATCTTGCTAATAGTCTATCAATTTTATCTATCTTTTCAAAGAACCAGCTTTTTGTTTCATTTACCTTTTGAATTTTTTTGTTTGTTTGTTTTAGTTTCATTTAATTCTGCTCTGATCTTGGTTATTTTCTTTCTTCTGTTGGATTTGGGTTTGGTTTGTTCTTGTTTCTCTAGTTCCTTGAGGTGTGACCTTAGATTGTCTGTTCATGCACTTTTAGACTTTTTGATGTAGGTGTTTGGGGCTATAAACTTTCCTCTTAGCACGACCTTAGCTGTATCCCAGAGGTTTTGATAGGTTGTGTCATTATTGTCATTCAGTTCAAATAATTTTTAAATTTCCATCTTCATTTCATTTTTGACCCAATGCTCATTCAGGAGCAAGTTATTTAATTTCCATGTATTTGCATGGTTTTGAAGGTTCCTTTGGAGTTGATTTACAGTTTTACTCCACTGTGGTCTGAGAGAGTGCCTGATATAATTTCAATTTTCTTAGATTTATTGAGGCCCATTTTATGGCCTATCATATGGTTTTTCTTGGAAAAAGTTCCATGTGTTGTTGAATAGAATGTGTATTTTGTGGTTGTTGGATGAAATGTTCTGTATTTATCTGTTAAGTCCATTTGTTCCAAGGTATAGTTTAAATCCATTGTGTCTTTGTTGACTTTCTGTCTTGATGACATGTCTAGTGCTGTCAGTGGAGTATTGAAGTCCCCCACCATTATTGTGGTGTTGTCTATCTCATTTCTTTGGTCTATTAGTAATTGCATAATCATTTTATATATTTGGGATCTCTAGTGTTAGATGCATATATGTTTAGGATTGTGATATTTTCCTGTTGGGCAAGGCCCTTTACCATTATGGAATGTCCCTGTCCCTTTTAACTACTGTTGCTTTAAAGTTTGTTTTGTCTGATATAAGACAAAACTTTTGGTGTCCATTTGCATGAAATGCCTTTTTCCGCTCCTTTATGTTAAGTTTATGTGAGTCCTTATGTGTTAGGTGAGTTTCCTGAAGACAGCAGATAGTTGGTTGGTGAGTTCTTATCCATTCTGTGGTTAGGTATCTTTTAAATGGAGCGTTTAGGCCATTTACATTCAACGTTATTATTGAAATGTGAGGTACTGTTGCATTCATCGTGCTCTTTGTTGCTTGTGTACTTGTTTTTTTTTTTTTTTGCTTTTTCACTTGTATTTTTGTTTTATAGGTCCTGTTGATTTATGCCTTAAACAGGTTCTATTTTGATGTGTTTCTGGGATTTGTTTCAAGATTGAGAGCTCCTTTTAGCAGTTCTTGTAGTGGTGGCTTGGTAATGGTGAATTCTCTCAGCATTTGTTTGTCTGAAAATGACTGTATCTTTCCTTCATATATGATGCCTAGTTTTGCTGGATACAAGATTCTTGGCTGATAATTGTTTTGTTTGAGGAGGCTGAAGATAGGTCCCCAATCCCTTCTTACCTGTAGGGTTTCTGCTGAGAAATCTGCTGTTAATCTGATAGGTTTTCCTTATAGGTTACCTGGTGCTTCTGTCTCACAGCTCTTAAGATTCTTTCCTTTGTCTTAACTTTGGATGACCTAATGACAATGTGACTAGGTGAAGTTTTTTTGCGATAAATTTCCCAGGCGTTCTTTGTGCTTCTTGTATTTGCATGTTTAGGTCTCTAGCAATACTGGGGAAGTTTTCCTCAATTATTCCCCAAATATGTTTTCCAATTATAGAATTGTCTTCTTCCTCAGGAACATGATTATTCTTAGGTTTGGTCATTTAACATAATCCCAGACTTCTTGGAGGCTTTGTTCAAGTTTTCTTATTCATTTTTCTTTTTCTCTGTTGGATTGAGTTAATTTGAAGACCTTGTCTTTAAGCTCTGGATTTTTCTTCTACTTGTTCAATTCTATTGCTGATACCTTCTAGAGCATTTCATGTTTCTAAAAGTGTGTCCTAAGTTTCTTGAAATTTTTGTTTCTTTTTTTAAAGATATTTATTTTCTTGAATATTTCTGCCTTCACTTCTTGTATCATTTTCTGGATTTCATTTTCCTTGCATTGGGCTTCACCTTTCTCTGGTCCCTCCCTGATTAGCTTAATAACTAACCTACTGAATTCTTTTGCAGGTAAATCAGGGATTTTTTTCTTGGTTTGGATCCATTGCTGGTGAAGTAGTGTAATTTTTGGGGGGTGTTGACAAGCCTCATTTTGTCATATTACTAGGGTTGGTTTTCTGGTTCCTTCTCATTTGGGTAGGCTCTGTCAGAGGGAATGTCTAGGGCTGAAGCCTGCTGTTCAGATTTTTTGTCCTATAGGGTGTTCCCTTGATGTAGTATTTGTTTGGACGAACCGAGGCAAGATGGTGCACTTCCGGGTTCTTCATCCCCACCCCCAACTCTTCCCGCGCGCGCGAAAATGCAGCCGGCGCCCAGGGAGGGTGCAGACCAACTGGGCATGCGCCAGGTGACGTCAATCTGAAGAGACCAAGATTTACCTGGTCGCACCTGCGGAACGCCCCTGACACGCCCATGCCCCACCTATTGCCCTCCCACTCCTAGAAAAGCCGCTCTCCGCCATTGAGCCACGCGGCCTTCTCACAGCCCCGGCGGCCTTCTCACAGCCCGGCGGCCCTCTCACAGCCCCAGTCCTGTCGGGATGTCGGGACTGTGGGAAGTCCGTCCGAGAGCCCCACGGGGGGACTCTGCCGGCCTCCTTCGCCGGAGGCCGACAGACTTCTCCCGCACACCTTAGGTTACCAAAATAAACCAGCAGTTTTGCTGTTACACTTGCCTACCCGCTGGTTCTTTTGCGCCCGCTCGGCTGGTCTTAGAAAAACAAGACAGTATTCTCCCCCCTTTTCCTGTGGATGTGACTTCCTGAGCCAAGCTGCAATGATTATTGTCTCTCTTCTTAGTCTAGACACCCAGTGAGTCTGTCCCTCTGTGTCTGTGTCTGCACAGAGTCCTGTGATGTGAACCATCTATGGGTCTCTCAGTCATGGATACCAGCACCTGTTCTGGTGGAGGTGGCAGACAGTGCAGTAGACTCCATGGGGGTCCTTAGCTTTGGTGGTTTAATGCTCTCTTTTTGGTGCTGGTTGGCCTCCTGCCAGGAGGTGGCACTTTCCAGAAAGCATCAGCTGTAGTAGTGTGGAGAGGGACCAGCGGTGGGTGGGGCCCTAAAACTCTCAAGATTATATGCCCTTTGTCTTCTGCTACCAGGATGGGTAGGGAAGGATTATCAGGTGGGGCAGAGCTAGGTGTGTCTGAGCTCAGACTCTCATTGGCGGGGTCTTGCTGTGACTGCTGTGGGGGAAGGGGTGAGATTCCCAGGTCACTGGAGTTGGGTACCTAGGAGGATTATGGCTGCCTCTGTTGAGTCATGCAGGTTGTTAGGGAAATGGGGGAAAGCCAGCAGTTACAGGCCTCACCCAGCTCCCACACACAGTGAAGGGCTGGTCTCACTCCCTCTGTGCCCCCACCCAGCAGCCCTGAGTCTGTTTCCAGGTGGTGGGCGAGTCAGGCTTGAAAATTTGCCTGAGGCTTTCTGTCTCCCAGCTGTGAAAGAAAAGGGCTTTATTTCTTCCCCCACCTGTGAAGTCTGCAAGCCGGTTTTGCGCCCTCCTCTGAGTTCTGGCTAGGAGGCTTCTTTCCCCGTTCAAATTATTACAAAGTTCAGCTAGCACAGTCCTTCTCTCTGTGAAGTTTTATCCCCTGCTCCTCTGGCCTCCCTCCTGGTGGATTCCTGTGGTGCCAGGCAGGAATGGACTGCTTGCGGATCCAGCAAGCTCCCCTTGCTGCTGCTTCATCTACCCCTGTATTTCGCTCAGCTCTCTAACTTGACTCATCTCCAGGTGAAGTCGGGAACTTCTCTTGCAAACAGGCCTTCAGCTTCTCCAGCAGGGGTGTGTGTTCGGGAGAGAAGGCTCTCCCTTTCTCACTTCTGCAGTTGGGGCACTCGCAGTATTTGGGGTGTCTCCTGGGTCCTGCAGGAGCAGACCCACTTCCTTCAGAGAGTCTGTGGGTTCTCTCAGGATTGCTGGTTTGTCCTTGCAGCTGATCTGGAGCTAAAATTGACAGTACAAGCCTCTGCGTGCTGCTCTATCTGGAGCTGCAATCTAGTCCTGCCTCCTGTCTGCCATGGTCCCTAGATCCCCGCCTCCAATACAGTTTTAAATAGAAGTGGTGTGAGTAGCCATTCTTGTCTTGTTCTTAATTTTAGGGGAAAAGCATTAAATCTTTCATTATTAAGTATGTGGGTGAAATGGTTTGGCTGTGTCTCACCTTGAATTTTAGCTCCCATAATTCCCATGTGTTGTGGGAGGGACCCAGTGGGAGATAATTGAATAATGGGGGCGGTTTCTCCCATACTGTTCTCTGTGTAGTGAATAAGTCTCACGAGATCTGATGATTTTTTAAGGGGTTTCCACTTTTGCATGGCTCTCATTCTCTCTTGTCTGCTGGCACGTAAGACGTGCCTTTCACCTTCTGCCATGATTGTGAGGCCTTCTCAACCAGGTCGAATTGTGAGTCTATTAAACCACCTTTTCTTTATAAATTACCCAGTCTTGGGTATGCCTTCATCAGCAGCATGAAAACGGACTAATACAGGGTTTTTCCCCAGATGCCCTTTATCAGGCTTCGCACGTTCCCAGTTCCTACTTTGTTCATTGTTTTTATTATGAATGGGTATTGAATTTTGTCAAATGCTTTTTTCTGCATTGATTGAGATAATCATGTGTTTTTTGTCCATTATCCTATTGACACAGTTATTTCATAAATTGGTCATGGTATATAATGCCTTTTGTATGTTAATGGTCCAGTTTGCTAGTATTGTACTTTGTTAAGAAGTTTTGCATCTATATTTGTAAGAGATATCAGCCTATAGCTTTTTTTCTTGTATTTTTTTTTTTTTTTTTTATTGTATTGGGTTTGCTCTCATAGTAATGCTGGCCTCATAGAAAGAATTGGAACTGCTTTCTCATTATTTTTTGAAAGAGTGTTTAAAAAATTTGTATTCATTTTTAAAATAAAGTTTGCTAGAAACTTTTTAACTTTCATCGGTGAAGCCAACTGGCCCTGGACTTTTCCTTATGGGAAGGTTTAAAACTATTAATTCAGTCTCCTTACTAGTTATCAGTTTATCATTTAAAATTTTTTCTTCATTCAGTAAGACAAAAGTTTTTTTTACTAAGACAAAAATTTAGTAGTTTTTGTCTTTTTAGGGATTTGTTCATTTCATGTAAATTATTAATTTGTTGGCATATAGTTGTTCACAGTATTCTCTTCTTATTTTTGCAGGGTCAGTAGTAAATCCTCCTGAGAAAGCTTGGTTTAGAAGAGGGAGGCAGCCAGTAAAATCTTAAATAAGAAAACATCAAGTTGTTATCAGTGTTATAATAAAGCTAAAGTAGGGTGATATGAGGAAAGTGGTCAGGTGGCAATTTTAGATTGGGTGGTAGGAAACGACCTCGCTGAGAAATAAAATTTTAATCAAGACGTGCATGATATTAATAATAATGAGCCAGTGATGCAAATATCCATAGCATTCCAGTCAGAGGGAAACCACTAGTGCAAAATTGTAAGGGGAAACACATTGGTATATTTGAGGAATAGAAAGACTAGAAAGACGGCCAGTGTGACTGAAGTGTACTATGTAAGAAGCAAATTAGAGGATGAGGCCAGAGAAACAGACAGGTCCAGATTATATAGAACCTAGTAGGTAGCCATGGTAAATAATTTGGATTTTATTCCAAATAGAAACCATTGGAAGGCTTTAAACAGGAGATTGACATGATCTGTTTTATGCTTTAAAAGAACAAACTGCAGGAAGTCAAGAGGGAAAGGCCACGTATGCAAGGCCAATTGTGTTTCATGGGAGCTGTTCAGGTGAGAGTAGGCAGTATCTGAATCTGTGTAATAGTGGAAATGTTGAGAAATGGGTGTATTCAGGTTACGTTTGGTAGTAGAATCAACTTGCCAATGGCCTAGATGTCAGTGAAGAAAAGAGAGAAAAGAGGAATTCAAGGTTTGTGAGCTGAACAACTCGGTGGATGGCATGAGAGTAATGATATACGTCATTATTTCTTTGCATGGGTGTCTCTACTACCAGGCTATAAACTTGTTGATGGCATATTGTTTTATTCCTTCTTGTATCTCAGGCACCTAGCAAGTGCTAGGTCAGTGTGAACAACAACAAAAAAATCAGTGATAATAATGCCGTGACATACATACGAGGACAGGACATGGAAAGACATCTAACTTAGCAGGGCAATCAGGAAATGCTTTTAAGAAAGAATTCTTAAATTGATTCAGGGAAGAAAGCAGGGGTTAGGGCAAATTTGTAATTTAACACAAAATACTCTGATATAATTTCTAAGCTAGTCTTGTGAACAGACATAAGCTTCTTTTCCTCATAAAATCAAGTCCCTCTTAAATGGCCAGTCTAATTTCTTGGAAGAAAGGGTGACACTGGTTAAACTTTCTATGTCTCTGTGAGCCTGAGTGACGTGGTCCAGTGTACATAGAACCTTAAAGTATGGTATGAGCTTTGCCAAATCTGTACAGTTTTTCCTTCTGTGGTCAGAAAAGTGGTGATCATTAGAACTTATGCTTACTTTGTTGTTCAAGTTTTGTAGGTGTTCTTTTTTCTATTTAAGTGCTTTTTATGTTTGTTGGCAGTGTTGGCCTTCGATTGTATGTTCTTGGAAGCCTGTGACTATGTTAGATTTTTGATGTTGTTATAACATCTGATACAGTGTATCATGTGTATTTAGATGTTAAGTAAGTTTGTTTTTGTGGTGATGATTTGCTACCTAGTTCTGCTTTGGCTCTCTGTAGAGATTCTAATTTCTAATAATGTCCAGTTGAGATGTATTGACCACCTTCCTAGCTTTTGGTTTATAAAAATTTAAAACATACTGAAAAGTTGAAATAATAGTGCAGTGAATGCTTATATACACTGTATCTAGATTTCCTATTTTTTAATGCTTTGAAGCTTTTGCTTTATCTCTATGTATATACCCATACACACATACATGGATATTCACACTTAATAAAAACGTTTGAGAATTAGTTGCACACATCATGACATTTCACCCTTAAATACATCAGCATGAATGTTTAAGGGACAAGAACATTCTACCTAAATATGAAAACATTATTACACCCAAGAAACTTAACTTTAAATCAATAATATTAATTTAATATAGATTCTGTAGTCAGATTTCATCAATTATAACAAAACTGTATTTTTATAGCCTTTTATTTATTATTTTTCTGGACCCATGGGCCAATTGAGGACCATACATTGCATTTAGTTGAGAAGTATCTTTTTAATATTATACATATTTTGTGTTAAATCTATTGTACATCTTGTCTGCTTTTATAGATTCATTTTCGGTCTTTAAGGGTAACATAATTTGACTCTTTTAAGAAGAGTGGATGACATTTATTAACTACATAATAAAATAAGCTGCTTTCCCAGCTGTTGGATAGCCCTGAAGGTTAATTCTGAAAATGACTTTTCCAGTAACCAAGTGAATTGAACTGTTGATTTAAAAATTAGTTTTAGTGCTTCTTTCCCAGCCTTTGAACTTTTCACTAAACATTAGTAATTTTAATAAAAATACATTTTGTTTGTAGGCCTTAGAAGCATTTTATCCTCATGAAAATATGGAAAACTTCACCAGATTCAACCAGTTGTAGCTCTTGAAAATTGTTTTTGAAATGAAACACTAAACTACCCTTCCTCAGCCCTCCCAAGTTAATAAATTACATAATTACTAAATGCTCTGACGGGCTTTGGAGTTTCATAATTTTAAAAACTGATGTCAGAGAAGAAATGTTGAAATACTATTAAAAACATCTGAAAAGCACCTCCTGCCCAATTATGCTACTCTAAATACCATAGCAACATTAACTGAACATTTTCTCTATCAATGTAGAGAATTTGGAGATCTTTATTCTTTTGAATGGCTCATTCATTGCTGCATTTTTTGTGGATTAAGCAGTATTATCCAATGTTACCTTCCAAAAGGGTTCTTTTAATTTGATTATTTCATAGGCTCCAGATCTGTAGTTTATTGTTTACGGTTGCAACATGAATGGGAGAAGGGAGGATTAGGTCACTAGTGGCTACAAAGTATTTATATCTTGATTGTATTGATCATTTTAATAAAACTTCTTGACATTGTTTCTTGAGCCATGTTGAATATGGTAATTTGTTCTTTTGTGTTTTCCTCATCTCCAATTCCCCAAGTTTTCCAATGCTCTTTGAAGTTGTATTTTTTAAATCATTTTCCCCACTTCCCCCCCAAATATATTTTTATGAGTCATATACTTAGCTTTTACAGTTTAACATTTTTCTTCTTTTTGAGCTCATCTCCAATCCATTTTATTGTTTATACTCATGAGAATTCTACTCTACCTTAGGTCTCTGGAGGTATGTCAACCTCCTTTAAATTTTCCTTTTGCTTCAGAATAACTATCTGTGCAAGTATCATTAAAGTGTATCCTAAGCTCTATTGTGTTGGTTTAAATTGCTCATATGCTGAAAAAACTTTAATGAAAATGATCTTTTTCCACTCCTCCAACTTAATGGTCCTGGCTCTCTTTGAGGTCTGTGACTCCTATCTCTACCCCATCTTAGCTCTGATTCACTTCAGTTATACTCTAGACCACCTCTTTCATTGCCAGGAAACTTCCACCTCTGAAGTCTCCAAAATTTGTGGAATTGATGTCTTGTTTATTGCCTATTCCACCAAGCTTGCACTGTATTTTCAGTGAAATACTCACTCAACCCCTCCAAGTCCTCGTTCTTCAATTTGTCTGTGCTTAGTGTCCAAAGCTAAGCCAGTGGAGAGTCTTGCCTGAACTTTTTTTGAAAGCCATATTTCTGTCTATCTCCAAGCATCTCTACTAGGTAATCCTGGAAGTAACTCAAGTTCAGTGTGTCCAAAAGAGAAACTCATCATTAATTGCCCCAGATGAGAACAACTGTGTTTCTTTTGTTTACTGCTATATTCTCCATATTTGGAATATATTGGGCACTAAGGTCATTTTTGTTGGATGAATGAACATATGAAAAGAATTTCCTCAACTAAATTTATTCTCCTTCCCAAATTACTATCTGATTCCTAATATCGCCCCTTACACACTGGCAGGGAGGACATGAGATAGACAGAAATATTCTAATCCTGGAAAAATATGGATTATTTTGGAGAGTTTCTTCAAGGTGGAGGAAGGGGACAGTATTTTGGGAGGTTTTTCATGCGACAGAAATATATGTCCATTCCTATGCTGAAACCCCAAGAAAGGACAGGTTCTCTGATGGGGTGGTAGGGGTGTGTGTGTGTGTGTGTGTGTGTGTGTGTCTGTATGTTAAAACATTAGGAGTCCTGGCCTTTAGCTTGTTTCTTTCCAAGGTCTTGATGCTGAAGCAGTCCATTACCACAAATATGGCACAAACATATTTCTGATGATGGCATATATGTAATCGTATATTCTGATTTCACCATGTAGCATTAGATAAACATAATTTCCATGTTGTTACAGTTTTTGTGATGAAAATTCATGATAATCATTGAAGGGATGTTTTATAACTTTGGACACTTCCTCTACTAATAAACATTTAGGCTATTTCCACTTTTTCCCATCTTAAAACTGCAATGAATGCCTTAATACATAAGGTTTTTCTTCTTATGGATTATATTTTCAATATTCATATAATAATTTTCCTCTAAAGCTTTGTTTTATGTCTGAATCAAGTTTGAAGTCTGTTTCTCTGAGGATTTTCTGTTTGTGTCACTGTATAAATGCCCAGGAAGCTTAATGTTTCTTCTTCCAAGTCTTTTATAGTTTGAAATGCTTGTTTTTTAGCCACCCACTGTGGATCCAATAATTTTAATTTTTTAGGTATTTATTTCAGTCCACATATCACTGAGGATTTACTGATGTTGAATAAAAAGTCAGGTGTTTAAACCAACTCCAACACAGCAGCATCAGCTTTTTTGTTTGTTTGTTTGTTTTGGATAACTATTTCATTTGTTTTTTTCTCCAGGGATCCTGATTTTTTTTTTTTTTGGTCAACCGTAAAACTTTAACAAATAATTGTCATGTCTAGTCTTACAATTAAGTATGAAATCCGTGTGTGAGGTAGATGACACAAGGTAAGCCCACCTTATTCTTGTGTTGGCTATGTGGATTCTAGATATAATTATTGTTTAAAAATTTTAATTTAGTATATGTTTTTATTTTCTGAAAAAGCAATATATACACATGATAAAAAATTAAAACGTTAACAAAGCATATGTGGTAACAAACATCCTCTAGACTTTTCCTTAGTCAACTACTAGCATCAGTTTCTTTGTTTCCTTTTAATTATTCTACACATACTATAGCTTTTCTCTATCATATTTATCTAAAACTGTAATGTTTCTGAAAAGAGAAACATCTTGATTTAAGTCATATGTTTATTGTTATTTTAATAATATATTTGTTTGTTTTATTATTTAGATTGGCACAATATAGTTCTTATATTTGGGTTTTCTTTTATCTATAAATACAAATTGAGTAAAGATTGGTTCAAATAGTCAATTTTTTTTGAGAACTAAAATTAGGAAAATAGAAAGTAGAGAAAATGAATCAGAATGGATGAGAGGTATTGTGAAAGTAGGAGCCAGGACTATTGAGTGTAGTGTTTAAGGAACATGTTCTAATGTATCTATCCATGCTTTTTTCCTCTCTAAAGTTAGCATGTACATATATTTTTATTATCCATATTGTTGGATAATACATTATTAAATGCTGTGTAAGTGATTCCCAAACAATGCTCTGGGAATGTTAGTATTTGACAAAATATTAGTAGGTATGTGATGAAACAAAAATTCTATGGTACAAAATGTTTGAGAAAAGTGCTGTAGCATTGATAGTAAACATTTTTAGTAAATTCATAAATTGTTTTTAAGGTACAAGGTGCTAAATTCATCTATCTGAGCTGCTAAGGTCATTTACAATGTACTTGGAATGAAAAGGAAATTTATTACAGAGCTCTATCATTCTCTTAACTTTTTGGCTGATAGATACCTTTGTATTTGGCAGCAGTGTTACTGTTCTTTTGTAGTGTTTGCAGAATGCAATTTTGGCAGTTCCTGAGGGGAGTAGAATTTACTGAGGCAGTTTATATTCTTAAAATGCAATAACTTGTTATGTCAGAAGCTGCTTTGAAATGCCAGAAGAAAATATTTCCTCTTTTTCTTCCTTTCTTCCTTCGTAATTGCTATAAACAATGCAAATTGTCTAGATAAACCATACAATTATTTATCTTTAACGTTTGATGGAATGTCTTTAAAAGTCAGACATAGTGCCAGATAGTGAAATGTTTGTTTATTTATTTTTCTGAATCTGGGGAATGTGGGAGGACAGCCCTGCCCTGGTGGTATAGGAGCCTGGTCTGGGGAAGGCAGGAAAAGCAGCAGTCCAGTTAATCCTGTTTCACCACCTCTCACCAGCAGTCTTTTATAGTTTAGAAAGGAATTCTGCCTCAAACGCTCTCATGAAATTAGTTGACTGCCAAGTAAATTAATACAAGATAAACCAAGAGGAACTCTGCATTGAAGGCTTCCTCATACATTCCTTGTGAGTTAGGTACGTTTTGCAACCGATGAGCTCCTGTTTTCCAAGCCTTGAGACTACATTATGTCATGATAATTATTTCTGTATTTGGGAATAAATGCTGTCATTGTTTTACCTCCATTGAAACACTTTCTCTCTTCAGGTTTAGTCTCTAGTTCAGATTAGTTATATTGACCTGTGAAATCTATAATAATAAGTTGGCATTTTAGTCAATATATGGAATGAAACTTTTACTTATAATTCCCTTATCTTCCTCTTGAAAATGAGAGAGCTGTTTGTAAACTGTGAGGACACCTCAAAGTTGTGGAACTGTTGAAGATTTCATTTGAACCAATAGCAGAGCCAGACTTCATTAGATGTGATTCTGTAATTGTCATGACATTCCCCATTCATAACATAAACAAATACAAAAAAGAAAATAAGGAGTGGAAGAAATTTCAGTATAGGACTTGAAAGACACTCTTGGGTCTTATTTGGGGTAAGGGCATATATATATATATACACACACACACACACATACATTTATTTGTATTTGTATTTTAATTTGTATTATAGGAAACATTAATATTTATATATAAAATACATTTTATATAAATATGTTATTTGAAGTATTTGTGTTACATATATTTATGTTAATATATTTTATATAAAATATCTGCATTCCTAAAACATGTATATATTATATAATTTTTATTTTTATTTTTTATTTTTATTTTTTTTTATTATACTTTAAGTTCTAGGGTACATGTGCATAACGTGCAGGTTACATATGTATACATGTGCCATGTTGGTGTGCTGCACCCATCAACTCGTCAGCACCCATCAATTCATCATTTATATCAGGTATAACTCCCCAATGCAATCCCTCCCCCCTCCCCCCTCCCCATGATAGGCCCCAGTGTGTGATGTTCCCCTTCCCGAGTCCAAGTGAGCTCATTGTTCAGTTCCCACCTATGAGTGAGAACATGCGGTGTTTGGTTTTCTCTTCTTGTGATAATTTGCTAAGAATGATGGTTTCCAGCTGCATCCATGTCTCTACAAAGGACGCAAACTCATCCTTTTTTATGGCTGCATAGTATTCCATGGTGTATATGTGCCACATTTTCTTAATCCAGTCTGTCACTGATGGACATTTGGGTTGATTCCAAGTCTTTGCTATTGTGAATAGTGCCGCAATAAACATACGTGTGCATGTGTCTTTGTAGTAGCATAATTTATAATCCTTTGGGTATATACCCAGTAGTGGGATGGCTGGGTCATATGGTACATCTAGTTCTAGGTCCTTGAGGAATCGCCATACTGTTTTCCATAATGGTTGAACTAGTTTACAATCCCACCAACAGTGTAAAAGTGTTCCTATTTCTCCACATCCTCTCCAACACCTGTTGTTTCCTGATTTTTTAATGATTGCCATTCTAACTGGTGTGAGATGGTATCTCATTGTGGTTTTGATTTGCATTTCTCTGATGGCCAGTGATGATGAGCATTTTTTCATGTGTCTGTTGGCTGTATGAATGTCTTCTTTTGAGAAATGTCTGTTCATATCCTTTCCCCACTTTTGGATGGGGTTGTTTGTTTTTTTCTTGTATATTTGTTTGAGTTCTTTGTAGATTCTGGAAATTAGCCCTTTGTCAGATGAGTAGATTGCAAAAATTTTCTCCCATTCTGTAGGTTGCCTGTTCACTCTGATGGTAGTTTCTTTTGCTGTGCAGAAGCTCTTTAGTTTAATGAGATCCCATTTGTCAATTTTGGCTTTTGCTGCCGTTGCTTTTGGTGTTTTAGACATGAAGTCCTTGCCCGTGCCTATGTCCTGAATGGTACTACCTAGATTTTCTTCTAGGGTTTTTATGGTATTAGGTCTAACATTTAAGTCTCTAATCCATCTTGAATTAATCTTCGTATAAGGAGTAAGGAAAGGATCCAGTTTCAGCTTTCTACTTATGGCTAGCCAATTTTCCCAGCACCATTTATTAAATAGGGAATCCTTTCCCCATTTCTTGTTTTTCTCAGGTTTGTCAAATATCAGATGGTTGTAGATGTGTGGCATTATTTCTGAAGGCTCCGTTCTGTTCCATTGGTCTATATCTCTGTTTTGGTACCAGTACCATGCTGTTTTGGTTACTGTAGCCTTGTAGTATAGTTTGAAGTCAGGTAGCGTGACGCTATATAATTTTTAATACTTATTCATATATAAATTTATAAATATAAATAATACATAAAATTGAAAATATAAATAATACATAGCTAGATACATAAATATACATTTAAAAATATTTGAGGTTATATATTTATATATAACAATATATATATAATGTAGAAATATTTTATATGTGTATGTTATAAACACTTATATTTTGGAGGCTTTTATATGATAGTCTAGCAATTTATTTAAAAGAAAATCCGAAAGCAAATACATTCTTGGCTGATCGGGTGTTTTGTGTAAATGCGCCTGGAAACTTGAGTAGGTAATAATGCTTTATTAATTTTTTTAGAAGTATTTAAACCAATTTTTGAGAATGTGAGTATGCTAGTGGACAAATTTCATCTCAGTAAGAGATCACGCTCTGCTGGCCCCAGTCTAGTTACATATGTATTTTCTACAAACTGGGCACTAGGTATGGGTGCCTGGCAATGGGCTTAATTGTTTGGTGACAGAAGGCGTTAAAAAATTGAGGGAGGTCCCTTGGTACTGCAGAGGGGAGGAGGGAAGAGAGAATAAGAAGCCTGTGATCCAGAATGTTTATTAACTTTGCCTTTCTGTGGAAAAGATCCTTCACCCTGTCACTGGGCATGGAACTGGCAGCTGGGATGTTGTCTCTGGTCCCTGAAACCAGATGAGCGAGGCTGTTGAAGGATGAGTTCAGCTGCGCTCCAGCTACCTCATGCTCTGAATAAAAGTCACAAAGAAACTCATATGCAGGACTGCACTGAGGAGCTAGAAGCTTTTAGCTGCTAGTTTGTTTCCAAAGAACTAATTGTGAAGAAGAAGCAAGGGCCATGGTGATGGAAATTATTACTATGTAAAGGTTGCCAGTGAGACTGCTTGAGAAGGTGTTGGTAGGAGTTTTCTTTTGGAGGTGAAGATGCTCCTCCACTTATAATGGGGTTATGTCTGAATAAACCCTTCCTAGATTGAAAATACAGCAAGACAAAAATTCATTTATATACCTAACCCAGTGAACTTGATAACTTGTCCTAGCCTACCTTAAATGTGCTCAGAACACTAACAGGCTACAGTTGGGCAAAGTCATCTGGCAGCACAGAACCCTGTAGAGGTTGTTTACCCTTGTGATGGCTGACTGGGAGCTGTGACTTGCTGCCACTGCCCAGCAGTGTGAGAGAGTATGGCACCACTATCTACTGAAGGCGTATAGCTTTTACACCATAGTAAAGTAGAAATATCATAAGTTGGGGCCCATCTGTATAGTCAGTGGCAGGCAAGTATTGAAACTCATAGGTATCAAGGATTTGCTTTCTCCTGATAGCTCTGTGGCTATGGGCTTCTTGGACTATAGCTCCATCCCTTGGGCACCAGTAGGGCTGAAAGTTCTGTAGTACAGTTGCAGTGCCTGGTGTGTGAGGGACAGAGATGGCAGTCTAGGGTACCTGACTAGATATTCCTCCGTGGTTCCAGAGTAGAGCTGGGTGAATAATTGATGAGATATGACCAGGCATTGTTCCATCTCCTTGTATTTGAATTATTGCCTCTGGATGGAGGACAAAGAATTATGTCAGAATTTACTTAGTGGTAGTGAAACAGCCCAATTTAGTTGTCTTCTAAAACTTTGCTTCAGCTGACATGGACCTCTAGGGTAAAAAAAAAAAAAAAAAAAAAAGGAAATGCTTTGGAACATGAAAGTGATAGAAGGAAACACCCTATTTATCTTTACCACTTCTTCCTAAGACATAAACTCTTTGGAAGTTAATGTATGTATGCATTATGTTTTGCAGGGTTTGAATCTTCCTCTGATAGTTCTGTTTCATTCTGTCAAAGATCCAATTCCCTAAAGAGTTTTTTTCATCATCTTCAAACATCCAGTGAGTGTTTCTCTATGATGTTGCTTTCATGATGCCTCAACCAGGCTGTCTGAGACATCTGGTAGTTCACAGTTCTTTTAAGATTTGTGGGATGATTTAATATTTAAAGAGTAACTTTTTGTGGAACTTCACATCACTTTTTCCAATTCAAGTTATCAGTATTAACTAAGCTTATGATGTGCAATGCATGAGATTTGGACCTCAAAGAACATAGGAGATCACACAGACTTCATACATATTAAACAATTAGAGAACATTACCAGAAAATAAAAATTTAAGCGTCCGTTTATGTGGAAGAAGCTCTTAAGTGCAGGACAGATTAGGATAACTGAGAGTGAGCCCTGGCTCTGTCACCCTGCATAAATCATAGTCTCTCTAATCCTCATGTGTCTAATACGGATACTATTAACTGTGTCTAGGATTGCTGAAAGGATTAAATAACACCCAAAGGTGCCAAGTGTATCATAGACACTCAGTGCATGTTAGTTAATGCAATGTAGTATGGGGAACACATAAAAAGAGGGAAGAAAATGTGAGTGAGATGATGAAGGATGGGGAAGACATGATTAGCAGAGAGGAGTGATAAGGACATTTGCAAGGAGGTTGGAGGGAGAAAGTGAGTTAAGATAGGGAGCTGGGAATGACTTAGGTGTGGCCGTGGATTCAACTGGGGTGGAGGGTTATATGTAAAGCAATAAGATAAAAAAGAGGACTTCCACGACCAGCTAAGAAGTCTGATGAGATCCAATAAGCAGTTGAATATTATATGAACACAAGTGACATTTTGGAAAGATTTTTGCAGGTATTTACTATGTGAAAAACACATAGGTATTTACTATGTGAATACAGTAATAACATTAATGACAATCAAAATGAAAGAAAACATTAATTCATAATTTAGCCATCCAAACAAATCAGACTGTTTTCATTTTCCCATATTCTCAGTTGGTTTTGCTTTTTTTCTTCCAAGGGAAGGAAAAATTGTTATGAATATTATTTGAGTTAATTTCTGTCAGTGCTTTAAACAGTGTCTGGCACAGAGTAAGCACTCACTACCTGTTACTTATTATTTTTGCCTTAATACAGACTAAGATGTCATAGAGCAGAAGAGAGAGTCTGTGATGACACCGAGCCTAAGTAAGAGCACTGGGGCAGGTAAATTTTGTGGCCTTCCTAGTTTTACTCACAACCTCGTAACATTCCATGTGCAAACTAAGCACAAAGAGAATTCTCAATCTTTTCCAGAATGGAATGGGGTATGACTGATATGCAAAGTTATTTGCTAGCTAAATTCTTTGGTGGCCTGTCAGAGGTTTGCTCTTACTAACCTGAAAATGGTGGGAAAGAAGAACAAATAATAAGTTTATTTAAAAAATGTATGTTCTATTCAATGAGTAATCTGTAGCTTGGATTTATTTTTGGCCTAAAATATAGGTATAATTCTTATACTTTTCTTAGAAAAGATGAATTTTTAAAAAAATTGTTACATTCTTGACAGTTTCATAGGGTAAATAATTGAGATTTTAATGTGTTCTAAGAGTGAGCAAGGCAGTTTTTATCATTTTAAACTCCTCATTTTAAAACTTTTTAAAGTCCTCATTTTAAAACTTTTCTAGTAGGCTATGGGGGAGTTAGCAAATGAGTATGTTATATCAGTTACTTAGTTTGCAGTAATTTATTTCTGGACTAGTAAAACTGTAAACTATTCTCTAACTGCTAACCTTGAGTTATTTTTCTAAAGACTTTCTTTTCATTTTCTAAAACCTTAGCTGTTGATACCACTTGGATAGACTCATTATTTTTCAAGTGCTGAGATCTAAGTTGTTGAATAAGCAAGACTAACCCTTTGACATGAAAGAAAATTTAGAGGAAAGAAGGATTTCATTAGCTTTTCATTTTCAAGGCTATGTCTTATAATATGAATTTATCAAGAACATGAGTCATATTTTTCACACCTCTGTGTACTTTGCGATATAAACATTTAGGGAGATCCAAAGGTACAAAGACTGCTTTGTGCTGAGGAATATAATAAAAAATTAAGAAACTGGAATTGAAAATAAAACTCCTTTGTGCATTCTTTATATAACTGAATAAGCTTTGTGGGCTTTGAGTCTTCTCAAATCTCCTTGAAGGGATTTGTGGAACAATTATAGTGGCTGTGCTTGCCATTACACCCTTTCTGGGAAGCCTAGGAGAAAAGAAGGCTCATTTACAGTGTAGTCTGGTAAAATGGGTTACAACTCTGCTGAGAGGAGTGTATCTTTTGTACTTATAAGCAGTATCACAGAACATCAGTTGGTAAATGGATCTGGGTTTTATAACTTAGCTGAATCTCCTCATGAAGATATGGAGACATTGATAAAAGTCATTAATACATTCATGTTCAAGGGCTTTAGGTTGCTTTATGCTTTTTTTCTTCCTCTTCTCCCTCTATACTTTCTTTCTTCCTTTCTCCCTCCTTCCCCACCTCCCTCTTCCTCCCTGTGTTCCTCTCTTCCTTGGTCTCTCTCTCCGTTTTTTATTTCATTCATTCATTGTGAAAGCAGCATTTAATAAGATTTCATAAATAGATGATTTTATTCTTCATAGAGAATCTTCAAGATTTTCTGGAGAAGAGATTCAAGCTATAAGGATAGGTGAAAGTAAGAAACCTTTTGTATTTACTCCTAATTCACTGGTAATATACTGAAGAGAGGTTTTTAAAGCATTACTTATTTGAACAACCTGTCACTATCATTAGCTTTCATTTTGCTTATAACCTGTTGAGGAAATGATTTTACCATAGAGTTATATACAACACAGATCATTTTTGTTTCTCTCCTGACCGTTTATTTATTTCCCTCTCTCCCTTTCTCTCAGTCTTCTTCCCTGCCTCCTCACCTTCCTCCCTCCCTCCTTCCCTCTTTCCTTCTTTTCCTGTCTTTTAATCACTTCAGTATCCACAACTCAGCCAAAGTATTTACAGTACAAGCCTTTTTGACAGTTGGACTCTTGTGATTTGGTACCTGGGAGCACTTGCTACTCCTTCCCTCACTGCATTTTGGTATATGCTGTTGGAAAGATGGATTTTGGAGGATTGGATAGCAGAGCGGTAGTCACTCTTACCACAGTCATATATGCAAGAAAAATACAGAATTTGGCCTTTTTCTTTCCTTATTGCTGACAGTCTTACTGGGTAGTTAAGAAAAAATAAGCTTTCTGTTTTGCAGTTTATAATCTTTTACATTCGTTTTTGGCTTAGTTGCTTTTTGATGGTTCAGTGTCTTTTAGATTAAATTCATGGCCTTTTAGATTTCTATTTCCTTTCTGTGCTTTTCTTCAAGTTGGAATCTGAGGGTGATTTCATGGTGATGAGTGAAGTTGGGAACTTTTGTCCAGTAGCATCCTCTGGATCTTTGCTGTGGTCTAGAGTGGTGCGTCTGGTTTGTACCCTGGGCTGGTCTTTTTCCTGGACATTCTGCTGATGTTTGTTATAAAGTCTCTGATTGTTAAACATGTGATTATTTTCTCTCCTCTTGCCTTAATGTATTTGTCAGGATTCTCTAGAGAAACAGCACTAATAGGAGATCTATCTATCTATCAATCAATCAATTATAGGAATTGAATCACACAATCACAGAAGCTGAGAGGCCCTACAATCTGTCATGTGCATGCAGGAGAACCAGGAATGCTGGTGTAATTCAGTACAAGTCAGAAGACTGGGGAACCAGGGAGCTAATGGTGTAAGTCCCAATCTGAGTCTGAAGACCCAAGAACCGGATATACTGATTTTTGAGGGCAGAAGATGAGAAGATGGACCTCTCAGCTCAAATAGAGCAAATTTGCCCTTCCTCTACCTATTTGTTCTATTCTGGTCCTCCATGGATTGAATGAGACCCACTCACTTTGGGAAGGATGGATTTTTTCTCAGTCTACTGATTGAAATATTAATCTCTTCTGGAACACCCCATAGACACACCCAGAAATAATGTTTTACTAGGTATCTGGATATCCCTTCGCCCAGTGAAGTTGATGCATAAAATTAACCATCACAGTTAACAAACACTTAAAGGCTATGTCAGACGGTTGCTCAGGTCATTTCTTAGGATAGCCCAAAAACGGCCATGGAGAATTCGGCCATGTCACTCTGAAAGCAAGTATTCATTAGTCTATTTAACTTGAGAAGCTATTCTTTCCCATCTGCTTTCTACACTCTGTGGCCCTGGTCTCAATACCTCAAATACAGAAATTCAACTGGTTCAAGTTACATAATGGGGAGTTTTTCCATTAATCACTGTTTTCCTTTTTACTAATTCCTTTTTCTTATTTTTTGTTTTTTATTATACTTTAAGTTCTAGGGTACATGTGTACAACATGCAGGTTTGTTACATATGTATACATGTGCCATGTTGGTGTGCTGCACCCGTTAACTCATCATTTACATTAGGTATATCTCCTAATGCTATCCCTCCCCGTTCCCCCCCACCCCTCAACAGGCCCCAGTGTGTGATGTTCCCCTTCCTGTGTCCAAGTGTTCTCATTGTTCAGTTCCTACCTATGAGTGAGAACATGTGGTGTTTGGTTTTCTGTTCTTGTGATAGTTTGCTGAGAATGATGGTTTCCAGCTGCATCCACGTCCCTACAAAGGAATGAACTCATCCTTTTTTATGGCTGCATGGTATTCCATTGTGTATATGTGCCACTTTTCTTTAATCCAGTCTGTCATTGATGGACATTTGGGTTGGTTCCAAGTCTTTGCTATTGTGAATAGTGCCACAATAAATATACGTGTTCATGTGTCTTTATAGCAGCATGATTTATAATCCTTTGGGTATATATCCAGTAATGGGATGGCTGGGTCAAATGGTATTTCTAGTTCTAGATCCTTGAGGAATCGCCACACTGTCTTCCACAATGGTTGAACTGTTTACCCTCATTTCAGGCAGCCTGAGCTCACTATTTTAGAGAAAAGGGATCGGGCAGAACAATTAAAAACAAAACAGTTGATGCCAGCTTCTGAGTTTAAAACTCCTGGTAGAGATAGCATTGAAAGAAAGGTTTGGAATATCAGCAAGAATGGATGATAATGTAAAAGATTGTTTTCCTTTCCTTGACTTGATAAAGATTCCTCATGATATAGAAACAAAGTTGGAAAGAATGGTTTCAGATGCTGGCAAGGCTCCCTGTGCTTTTCCCAGCATCTGTCTCAGTGACAGTCTCAGCCATGGGGCCAAGAGATCCCAGAGGAGAGGGCTCAATTGCCCCAATCCCTGCCTGGCTGTCTGGGTGCTACAGTTCTTATCTATGGAGCAGTGGAGTAATTGGAGACAGCACAGGGTTACCAGGAAAAGGCCTCCTACAAAATCTCCATGTGCTCACATGTGGGGTGAGGAGGGGCCAGATCTTTTCCAGTACAGCCGAGAGTGGTATAGATGTGGTATCAAAGGCAGGCAGCTGTGGAAAAGCTGGGGCCAACATTGGAAAGTAGCCCAGATAGGTAGTGTCCTTTTTAGCAGATGCCACAATGGAGATGTGACACCTTCTATGAGTCAGGTGGAATGAGGTGCGTTTCAGTAGAAGCCAGTGTGGACTGAGGAGCAGGTGCATCTTCCTGATGCCACGACTAGGCCAACTGGAACTTAGATGTGGGAAGGGAGGAGAGAACCCTATATTGAGTTTACTCTGATTTGATAGAGACAGTATTAAGTTAACTGAGTTTAACCTAAATTAATGAGTTTAAGTTTCCTGCTATCAAGTAGAGTAAGGAGTAAGTTGAATTTAAAAAAAAGTCATGCCTCTTATATTGAACCCATTATGTAGATTTTCTAGCAGCTATAAACAACAATATGAAAGCTGGCAAAGAAATGGAGCATGTCAGGAAGCCTTCCAAATATGATCCAGTTTATCTTAGATGATTTGTGTTAAATTGGAGCTAAGGTGTTCCAGAAAAACATTGAGGTGTTGCCCCATTATTTAGCAGGAGTGATTGCTACCTCTTGCTAGGAGTGTGGGGCACAGAGTGGCATGTTCAATGACAAGAAATCTAGCAGTCATCTAATATGGTCTAAAACCTTCTAAAGGCTTTCTAACACTTCTTCAGCTAGATGATTTGCTTAAGGTTGATGAGATTTGTTGGTAGAAGCTTCGGGAGGCATTCTGATGTAGAAGAAAGCATGCAGACATGGGGTTAAAACATATGTGATTTTAAATTCCGTATCTGCCCCATACAAGCTGTGTGCCCTCAGTTTTCTGTGTAAAAGAGTTAGTCATAGCTGTTGCAGTCTTTTCTTTTTGTTTGACCTTTCCCCCTTATTCCCATAATGGTCCCACGCCTCCCCCACTCTAAATACATGTGATTCAACAGGTCCCAACCCCACCCTTCATTCTCTGTGGTCCAGGCCTGGCTAATCAGGGCTCTTGACACCCTGGTCACAGTGATTGGTTCAGGATAGACACAGGGCCTAAATCAAAAGAAGCAGAGTAAATCCCAGGATTTTTGTTCGAAGAATTGAGAAGCAGCAGCTCACTTTCCCTACTTGCTAAGCTTGAGGAGTGATAAGCCTGGAACCAGCAGGCACTGTCACATTGAAGAAAGACAACCTGAGTGAAGTCATGCACGGAAGAGTGGAACGGAGAGATGGACAATCTGATTTCTTCTGGCAGGATACGAACTCCTGAATTCTGTCATGCCTGTGGCCCAGTACTCCTGTATTTTTTTAGAGGATGATGAACAGCTTTCATTTTTCCCCACTTCATGTTTGGAACCAACTGAATGATACCAATAAGAGTTAGACAGATGGAGATCAAAGTATTAGCTGTAATGCTAATAAAAGCTGAATTAGTAAACATAGTTTAGATGTGCAGGCACAGTGGATTTCCTAGTACTTTCCCCTGGATTGGGTTTATAGAGCCAAATCCTGCATGGGAGGCTTAGCACGTGGTAGACAGCAAAGCAGACACTCTCTGTAGTGAGGTAGGGAGGCAGATCCCTAAGTCAGGGAACAGAAGAGACTGAACTCAGCAGTACCCACTTCTGAATACATCAGTTGTTTAAGTCCATCTTCCTTCTGCAGGATGAGTGAGGAGGAGATGGAGAGACTATACTGTTATTCAGGCAGAAGAAATATCACATGAATTCAGAGCACCAGAAGTTTTCCTTATCCTTTTTGGGTACCTGAGCTGATAAATTTTCTTTTGTGCTTTAATTTTCTATAACTTGCAAATGAGAGTCTTGACTAAATTTCATTCATTCGCTCCACCAATTATGGACAGGTATTATGCTTTATTATGTTGGAACGACAACACTGAACAAATCCTTGTACTCAGAGACTTCACAGTTTGGCAGGGATATGGATGGCAGGTAGGCAAGTGCTCCCCTGTGTGATAAGTTCCAGGATAGGAGTAAGAAGTGGATGCTATGGGAGTGAATGCCCTACACTCAGGCAACAATAGAAGATTTTCTAGGTTTCTGTGAGGATGGCATGAAGTAATGTAGGTAAAGTTCTTGCTATACTATGATCTGTTATTAAATTCTAGTTTCTTTTTGTTTCCTTACTTGAGATAGTACCTGGCACATGAAGAGTACTACAAAATAACTTGCAGAGTGATTAAGGAACTACTGAATAATTTCTGAAATTCATCAGATTATAAGTGGAAACACTTTCAGAGGTTATATATCTGAAAATTTATAATTTTCAAAAACTGAAACCTTGAATATTGCAGTAGACATTAGAGCCAAAAAAACTTCTTTGTGAATATAGCACCAATTCATTTCAGCTACCACCAGATTGTCACCAAAATGCAGCTCCAATTATTACCACCATCATCACCATAACAATATGCCATGGTTTACAAAATACCTTTTGTGCCTTATTTTATTTTTAATGAAATTATTTTTTAGAACAGGTTTATAATTACAGAAAAATTGTGAAGATGGTACAGAGAGTTCCTACATATTCTATACTCACTTTCCCCCTTATTGACATCTTATAGTTGCACTATAAGATGCACTATTCATGCACTATTATTAACTAAAGTCCATACTTTATTCTCATTTTCATATTTCTCACCTGCTGTCTTTTTTCAGTTCCAGGATTCCATCCAGGATACTTCATTACATTTAGTTGCCATGCTTTCTTAGACTTTTCTTGGCTGTGACAGTTTCTCAGACTTTCTTTGTTTTTGATGACCTTAACATTTTGAAAAGTGATGGTCAGCTGTTTCGTAGAACATCTCTTATTTGTGATTTGCCTGATTTTCTCATGATTAGATTGGTGTTATGAATTTTTGGGAGGAGGACCACAGAGGCAAAGTGCCATTTTCACCACATCATATCAAGAGTGCAGACTATAAACATGCCTTATCCTCTTACTGATGGCCTTGATCATCTGTAGGGTTTGTCAGATTTCTTTACTGTAAAGTTATTCATTTTGCCCCCATCTATGGTGTACTTTTTCCTTCATTTAGTTTTCAGATTTACAAAGCCTCATAAGCAATGGTGGTGTCATAAATAGAAATAAGCAAGTTCCGTGAATCATAGATGCGTTATGCAGATCAAGTAGGCAGTGCTTCAAAACATGCTTTGAGATGGGTTAAACATATGCATTTATGCTAATATTTTAAATTGATAGTTCAAAGAAATAAATCTTCAAGAAATTTGAGGTCTTGGTATAGGATAATGGGAGAAATGCTCTGGACAACAGAGTCTTTTGATCAATCTGAAAACTTGTATCTTTTTGGGTGATCACCTGCTCTCTTTCAGTAAAAAGCCAAAATTATATACCCTTCTGGTGGACACTTGTCAAATACAAATTTATGATGTAGAAATTTTGAGCAAAAGCAGGAGCAGGGGGATCCATAGTGCAACATTTTCTCATATATTTAGGAAAAATCGGAGCAAAAATGGTTTACTTTTACCCTCATTCTCTTTTCATGCTCCTTAACTGAGATCTGAAATATAAGAGAGGAATAATATGAGGGGAAAAAAGGAGAGAGGACCGGAAGATTTAGCCTGGGAGTGGTAGCTCCTAGTGATTTATTATGGGCCAGGGAAAGCTTAGTCTTTCTTCCATATTTTCCAGGAAGGATGTGATGAGTTGCAACAACAATCTGGTGACTATTGCAGGCTTGTTTGAATAAGTCCTTCTTTATGCCTGGCTCCTTTTAAACTTGTGTTCTGTACCTACTTCAGGTTAAATGGCTAATCAGTTTTCTCCTGCCTCCAAGAAATAAGTCTCCGAGGAGCTTTACAATTTTACTAGTTCAAGAACATCAACATTTCTTCACATTCAGCTTGAACCAGAGGCGAAGCAATGGCAGTAGTTGCTCTTTGTGAAAACACCTCTCTCTTTGGACTTTAAATCATGTCTTTTTCCTCTCCACCACTGGTTTCCTCTTTTGCAATGGAGTGTTTTCTGATTATTTTCCCACTACTCTTCCAAGAATTCTGGAATCTATGAGAATTAAAGGCACAATCAAATTGATACCTAATTTTCTTTATTTGTAGGTAGAGGAGTGTCCATACCATTGCTGTGTTCATTAAAAAAGTTATTTAGGGAGATCTTGAAGCAGCGAATTTGATTTTACTTTGTTGATTTATTATTCAGAGATGCTGCTGCAGAATAGCCGTTTTGCGGAGTGAGGGTTTTTAGGTTTAAGATAGACTGTGGGACATAATGTTTAAGGCCATGAAGTTTGGAGCCAGACCACCAAGGTTACAACTGTATTCTACTACTTACTACCTGTGCAACTTAGGACAAAATACTTAACCTCTCTGTGCCTCAGTTTCCTCTTCTGCATTGAGCATAATAGTCCTAACTCGTAATCATCCTCCTCATTGTGAGGATTAAATGATTTAATGTATGTAAAACACTTAGACCAGTGTCTGGCATGGTAAATTCTTTTTGTGTGCTATTTGTTATTTATAATAATTATAAAAATTCATTGGCATGGATGCTAGTACTCTGCATTTGTTCTTCCTCCCTCTCTCACCTTGTGTCCGGGAAGATGGCTGCTGACTGCGAACAGCATTACCTCAGCCCCCTTTTCAGGTGACTTGCAGATGGATTCAGCCCTAGGAAGGTCATGGTGGATAGAAGGCAAAAGAGACGTGATTCTTTTTTCCTTGCTTCTTCCCTGCTTCTGTGTAGCTGTGTCTCTTGCAATAGATGTGGTCCTCTGTGATTCAGCTCCTGGGGGGCAGCCCTTTCTGCAGCTCCAGCTGTCACTGGGCTTCTTAAATACTCTTTCCTCCCTGTCCCCTTTCAGCCCTGTAATGCTTCCCATGGGTGGTCTCTGGGTGTCTTAGCATCTCTCATTTTTAGCCCAATCCCTCCCACACCCTATCCTATGTCCCTTTAGAAGGCTTTCTTCACTTGAACTATCTGGGGGAGAATTCTGTTTTTTTTTTTTTTTTTTTTTTTTCATGGAACTGCAACCCATACAAGCTTCTATAACTTTACATTAAGATTTGACAATTTTGGAATGCCCCAGTTCTAAATCTGTTCGTTAATAAGCCAGAAAACTTCATTTAAAAATTTTATTTATTATTTATAAATATCGTGCCTCTTAATTCTCACATTAAATTTCTTGAGCACAGAAATTTGGATACGTGTGTATGTATGTGTGTGTGTGTGTGTGTGTGTGGGTATTCCTTGTAGCTTTTAGCACAGTGCCAAATATATAGCAGGTGGTAAAAAAAAATAACCCTCTACATTCCTGTTCAGAACAGTGAACATGATGGTTTACTCCAGTGACACATTAAAAGCTTTGCAACTATAACTGCTTTAGTTTAAATCTCTCAACAATTACTTGTTAAGTTTTAAAAGATTTATTGCTTGTGAAAGGTGCCAAAATAATAGCACTGTGGAAGAAAATCCTGTTGTCTCACAACAGACTGTGACTGTCCAAGCTTTCTCTGCCTCCTGCCAGAGAGCCCAGTGGAGCTGATTGAAAGATTGGCTCATTTTTAACTGGAGTTTTAATGTTCTGGGAGACTGGGTGGTTTACCTCCCCCTTAGGAAATTCTAGGAGAGAACTAGGTTAAATGCTTTCTCTTTCCAAGGAGTCTTTCATACAGCCCTCCTGCTGCATCCTTGAGTAGACTGGACTTCTTAAAGAGGGAGTAGTTAATTAATTTCATGTCTATGTGCTTTTGTCTGCAGAGGAAGATGTCTGTAATGTGGGCGACATGGCCCACAGAAATGGTTTGGTGACCTAAATAATCGTAAACAAGATCCTAGATATAACCTGGCTCTTAGCATACAAAGCACTTCAGTGCAATTATAGGCATAAATATTTAACCTTGCTGAGGGCAGAAAAGTGCCTGTGTGAGTTACTTGGGCTAATGGGTCTTAGAGCGCCATTCTCTTAACCTCTAAAGCAAGGGGTAACAACAGCTATCTTGTACATTGTGAGAATTAGAGATGTTTACAGAGCACCTAGAATGTAGCAGGTGCTCAACAAATGTTAGCAAGGAATACTGAGAAAAGCTAGATTGGAGTGTGTCTGTGTGTGTGAACTGAAAATGAATAGAAATGATCACTATGTTTACTTGGTCAACAGTTTTAAAAGGTTGTTTACTGCTTATTTGCAAATAGGCCAAGAGGGAGTCTAAGAAACAAAAGAGAACCTCTTAGGGGCTTTACCAAATTAGTGTCAGGGTAGAATGGCTAATTTTTCAATATCTCAAGAAGATGTTTCAGGCTATTGTTAGAGCTTTGGGTATTTTATTTTATACATCATACTTATTTTACATGATTTGGGAATATTTTAATAAGAAACTGAAAAATTTAGTATTCCAGTATTACCAGCTTATTTGGGGTGTTTTCATGAACTGAGATAATTAAATCCAGTTCACTATTTTATGCCCAATAGGATCATACTCTGTTCTTGTCACTTATGTAGCACATCATCACAGAAGACATTCATTGCTCCTAGCACTATTATTCCACTTTCATAGAAAAATACCTGAGCTTAAATTGTTCACAGGAAAATCACGATAAGAGTGGTTTAAACACTGGAAAGAGGATATATAAGAAATCCAGCAAGAGAGGTGATGGAGAAGAGGCATCATGATATAGTGGAATAGGTACAGAACTGAAGCCACAGAGCTGCAATTATGCCAGTGGATAGTTGTGCTACTGTGTTAGAGTTCCCTAGAGAGGCAGAACCAATATGATCGATCAATCGATCTATCTCTATGCATCCATCCAGTTAAAGATACAGTTGTCCCTTGATATCCTGGGGATACTGGTTCCAGGACCCCCCACAGATACCAAAATTCATGAATACTCAAGTCCCTTATATAAAATAGCAAAGTGTTTGCCATTTACCACCTATGCACATCCTCCCATATACTTTAAATTATCACTAGATTACTCACAATACCTAATACAATGTAAATGCTATGTGAATAGTTGTTAAACTGTATTGTTTGTAAGTTTGTATCTTTTATTGTTGTATTTTAAAAATTGTTTTTAAAAAGTGCTTTTGGTCTGTGATTGGTTGAATCCATGGATGCAGAACCTGCAGGTACATGTGCGGGCTGACTGTATTTATTGTAAGGTTTTGACTCATACAGTTATCAAGTTTGATAAATCCCATAATTTGCTGTGTGAAAGCTGAAGATCACAGAAAGCTGGTGATGTAACTTCAAGGTCTGAGAGCCTGAGAGCCAATGGGGTAGATTCCAGTATGGGTTCAAAGGCCTGAGAACCAGGAGCATAGGAGGCAGAAGAAGACGGATGTTCCAGCTCAAGTAGTTTAACGTTCCTCTGCCTTTTTGTTCTATTTCAGGCCCTCAATGTATTGGATGATACCTGCCAATACTGGTAAGAGCTGATCTGCTTTACTCAGTCTACTGATTTAAATGCTAATCTCTTTCAGAAACACCCATACAGACACATCCAGAAATATAATCTTTAACCAGCTATCTGGGCATCCTGTGGCCCAATCAAGTTGACACATAAAATGAACTATCACAGTTACCTTAGTCAGTTAAATTCTCTGAGCCTTGGCTTCCTCATCTGTAATAAAAGGGTATTGCACCTTACCATCTTAAAAATTGCTTCTTATGATTCATTCTGCTTCGCTAGTGTATTAAAAAAGATTAGCATTTATTTATCTAATATCAAAAGTACTTGCTCAATACAGAAAATCTGAAAAACTAAGAAAAACACCATGGCATGCCCCTCCCTTTCACTTTCATCTATATTCTTCAGGGGTAATCACTGTAATATTTTGGTTCTCCCAAGTTATTCTGAGCACAACTACACTTTTACATTTAAATGCCTTTTTCAGTTAGTAATTAAGTGAAGAAAAAAACTATAAATTTGAGAAAATTTTAGGAAGTGTTCTCCTTTCCTTCCTGGGTGTTAGGTGTATTTAAAATAGCAATCTATGGGAAACAATGCTATCATCTTTGACAGATAATTTTCCAAAAAATGAATCTAATGTTGGAGTTTCTTAACAGATGGAAGCTTGTTGGTTGGCATTTGCCATAGGAAGGAATATTTTTGGGAATGAAGTTCTTGGAGAAGGCCACTTAGCCCAATCACAAGTGGGGACCCTTGCTAAGGTTTCGTGATATGCGTACCAAAGGATAGGCAATCTCCACTAGGTGGTAGTGTTGCCACGTGGCCCAAGAAGATAAGCTGCAAGAAACTGGCTAAAGATTATGTGAATATTAAAGACAGAAGTTTGGACATGAACAGCAAACCTGCTGAGGGCCAAGCAATATGATTTTTGACTTGTTCTAATTGAGAGTCAGCTGAAGACTTGTCTGGAGGACAGTCACATATATTATGTGTAAGCTTTAAGATGTGTTTATAAACACAAACACACGTAAAATAAAACATAGGGAATTATGTCATCTGGGAACCAAACTAGAAGAGCAAATTTCCCTCAAAGAGGTAAAAAGTATAATATATAATATGATAATTACATAGCGTACACGAGATGTATTTTGAACTTTTCGGAAATAAACCTTTCAGGCACAAGTTCTGTTGCCAAATAATAATAATAGCCAGAAGAGAACTATGTCTTGTGGTTTTCTTATAATCCCTTCCAGTTCCTCACACACACCAAATTATGCTCAGGAAAGTGGGGATAACACATACTTTTCAGGGCAAATTCAGTAAATTGAACTCTTTGGACCAAAACACCAGCAAAACAACATTGAAAGATCACAATATTTAACTTCTCTTTCAGAGTACACGTAAACATCAGGAAAGAATGAAGATACCCTCATTTAAAAATCATTAAAAATCTTCGGATTTGAAATGACAATGTAAACTTGATTTTCTCAGACTTGGTAGATTTTACTTACAGACAAGTCTTTTTAGGGGTCATTCAATGTTTTAGTGTCTTCTTTACTCTTTACATAAAAAGTTGTTTTCCTTTTTGTCTCTCATTTTTTTCTCCATAATGATATTTATATCCCCCTCGTTACTGGAAATAAGATAGATGGAAAGGGATAAACCTCTTATGATTCCATTTTACCATATTTCTCCATTGTAAGAAGATACAGTGGAATTCATTCAGCACAGAGTTAAAAATAGAATTAAAACATGCAATGTACATCAAACTGACATTGTACCTTGACACCTAGAAACTGTACAAGTAGGTGGTTTTAGTATTAGAGTGAAAATAAGAACCTTTAATTTTCTTCTACCAACCTCTTCCTTTTTCTCTGTTCATGGAATGTGCCTCTGAGGTGGATGCTCCATTGAATTTTTCCTAATATTTGTGATTTCTTGCAAGCTATTAATATGTGTGAGCAGCAGAGTTTTGACTGCCATGGGCCTTGGATGACTGCTTTGGTCTGGGAATATTCCTAGGTCAAAGGATGCCCTGAAATTCAGGTGGGTGGGTGGCAAGACTGACTCCAGAAATCTAGGTCTACTTTGAGGAAAAATCCAGGAATACTGATCTGGCAAAAACTCTGAAGTCACTTTGGAAGCAGCCAAGATCCTCAGTAGTCTCTTACAGATTAAGGCCAGTGCAGGCATAAACTGGCCAACCATGCCTGTGTGCAGTTGGTTTTGGGTGACAGGGATGAAGCTTTCTAAGAGTAAACTACAGTGGCGTCAGCTCTCGATCGAGTGTGTGTATATGTATGAGTGAGGAGACTTAATTAAGAAGGTGGGATTGTTGTAGTAATTTCCTTTGAGTACTCATTTAAAATTGACTTTAAATGCTATTAGCTCTTGAGGTGAGGGGAGAAGGTAAGGGAGTAGAAGGTTAATTGCTAAGAGTAAACACATCCAGTGGTGGTTCTGCCATAGGCCACTTGAGAGTCAAATTTAGATCCAGATGAGAACTGAGGTATCTTCTGGGCCATAATCCTTCTTGTACCAGGAATGTTTGTCAGTTGTAGTCTGAATCTAATTTTTGTAGAAGTTTGAAAAATTCCTAACTCTGCTAAACCTTGCTAAGGAGTCTGAAGTCTACTTGAGATACCATAAAAGTTTATGTGCTTATTACTATAGACTTTGGAACAAAACCAAATATCAATAAATATACAAACAAAAGTATAAAATATTTCTGGTCATATTGAACTTACTTGATTCTTTGGGTAAGGAGATTTTTTTTTTAAGCCTGGCAAAAATATTTTACTCTGCCATAATTTAAGAGGAGTAACTGCAGCATGGTGTCTACTCTTTTGTCTGTGAATTTTTATATTTTCAAGAGAATGAGAGCACCATAATATTTTTGCAATCATGGTGGTCTCTTTTTCTTTAAATTCTGAAGGACACCATTGCTGCCAGTGGATAAAATTTCTTCTGGGAGTACAGATAGACTTCCATACAGGATTACTTTGCAGTAAAGTCAGAAATCTGAAGCACATGAATTAAGTGGTTAAGCAGTGCTTGCAAGCTGTGATATCAGAGGAAATAACTGCTGTTAAATGAAAGCTGAATAGCAGTGTACAGAGGGAAAAGTTCTCATTTTCATCAGCTAATAATCAAAACAGTTTGACACTGGCCAGAGAGAGCCAAAAAATATGGAAACAATTATTGAGTTAAATGAAATATCACAAAATTATATGTTATTTTGCATTTCGAGTTTTTAAGGTAAAAGCATTTCGTGAAGATTCTATTATGTATTGACCAAATAAAAGAAAAATGGTCAGGAGTGGGTTTAAAGGCAAAAGTAAGAAATGTGATATCTTAAGATACAGTGGAAAAATCTTTGGATTATTCTGACTTCCACATGCATAGCTCTACTTTAAATCCCACAGCTTACTGCCTATATTATTAAGTTGGAATAACCAATTCTATAATGGAGTAAAAATGATTTCTCTGACAAGAAAAAGATGCCTTATAAGTCTAGTTGGGGTTTCAATCAAATGCATATAGTTCACTTTGTCTTAAACAAGAAAGTGATGGTGATTGTCATTAAAACTCTTGCTCTGTTTTTACTTTTATGGGACCATTATACCCCCTAACTGCATAACACTACAATAACAAAATCACGTTTCCTGCTATTTCAAGAAATCTGAAATGGTGATGAAAGACATTTCCTACCAATGATGTCAGTGGTTATTTAATTGCCATTAAGATGGTAATGAAACTCTTTCTTGTCACTTACACCTGATGAAGTGTTCTTGATCAGATTGTGTGAAAAAATGGCTGCCATTATATTATTGCTGTTTCTAAAAACTAGATTTTCATTGCTTTAATAATGTTAGCAAAGCAAGCTGAATTATGTTTGGCATTAGCTCTTGAATTATTGCCTCTAAATACTATTATAAAAAATTAAACTACCTTAGTTTTCCATACTAAGGATAACTTATCTTTTTTTTTTTTTTTTGCAATATTGAGAAAAACCTTATTTTTCCATTACTTGAGGTAAAAATAAATCACCCACTCTAGATCTCAAATTGCCTCTGTCCTATTAATTTTAACTACCACTATCATTTTTTTTTCCTGAAGTCTAGAGCTATGCTTAAGTCACATCCATGGGACATAAAGCAAATTAAAAATTTCTGGATATTTTTTCTTGGCTTGTGATATTAAGGAATATATAATAGTCATCTCTTCTCTCACATTTATCTTGATATTTTCTGTTACCAGATTAACTGCTTTCTTTACTTGTTTACCTTCAAGGAAAGGCTGGGAGAGAAAGAAAATAAACAAAGACTATAAAACAGGAAAAGAACTTACAGCATCAATTCAGAAGTAGAGAAGCAACATTATCACTGGCATAAGAAAGAGTTCCCTATATCTCAAACCCTAAACAAGGCTATTTGATCTTTACCTGAAAGTTGATGATACTATGGTTAGTTGGAAAAAATATCAATGATGGAGTCTATTTCTTAAGCATTATTTTGTTTTTATTTTTGGGGGTACATAGTAGGTATATATTTATGAGGTGCTTGAGATGTTTTGATATGGGCATGCAATGTGAAATAATCACATCATGGAGAATGGGATATTCATCGCCTCAAGAATTTATTTGTCTTACAAACAATCTAATTATACTCTTTCAGTTATTTTAAAATATACAATTAAGTTATTATTGACTATAGTCACCCTGTTGTGCTATCAAATAGTAAGTCTTATTCTTTCTTTTTTTTTTGTACCCATTAACTATCTCCCAATGATAGAGTCAATTTTCTTTACCCTTGCAACTGAATTTGACAATGTGACTTACTTTGGTTAATTGGAAACTGGCAGAGGCGAGTGTGATGAACACTTGAATGTTGGAGCTTACCCTATCTTGCTATTCTTTGGAACCCTGAGACTTCCGTGTAAAAAAACTCTGAATGTCCTACTAGAGCTAGCTTGTCCAACCCACGGCCTGTGGGCCACATGCAGCCCAGGACAGCTTTGAATGAGGCCCAACACAAGTTTGTAAACTTCTTGAATACATTATGAGATTCTTTTGTGATTTTAAAAACTCATCAGCTATCGTTAGTATATTTTATGTGTGTGACCCAATACAATTCTTCTTCCAATGTAACTCTGGGAAGCCCAAAGATTGGACACTGCTGTACTAGAAGATGAGAGAACATATAGAACACATATGACCTGTCCTAGCTCAAGTTCCTCTAGACCAACATGCCTGCCAACCCTCAGACATGTGAGTGGGACCATACTAGATGATTCAGTCCCAGACAAGTTGGTGAGGACCAGAAGATCTGCTCAGTCAATTCACAGACTTATAGGAGATAAACATAATTGTTATTTTAAGTCATTAAGTTTTGGGATTATTTGGTATACAAGTAAAAGCTAATTGAAACAAATATAAAACTGGAATATTTGTTTTGGATGAAAAATATTGTCTCACCAAGTTTCTGTTTTAATTGCTTTTATTCCTATTATCAAAAAGGTACTTCAGTGGATAAGTTGGTTTTAGTTTCATGAACTCATTGTAGCATGGGTAGCCTGTTCTGTAAGGATTCAATGACTTGAGTCATTCTAGTTGAAAACTATACATCTCTCTTGAATTCCTGGGTGCCTCCATAAACTTTGTAAGATCTGGTTGCAATAATCTGTCAAGATACCATCACTTTTTAAATTATTAGCCTTTTCATTTCAATTTTGCCTATATGTTTTTAAACCATTACTTTTTATGTGAACATTTGGGAACCAAACACATTAGCTATTGCTAATTTAACGTGACACATCATAGATATAAGTAACATTAGCACTAACACAATTTTTACATTCCCATTGGAATTGGCACCAAACTCTCAGAACTATCTGAGACTTTGCTGTATTTACTGTCAATAAGAATTATATCACAGATGCATGTATAGAACACATGTTCTATCTACTGAGGAATATCTGGATGACAAAAATCCATTTATATTTGAATATATGCTCTCTCTCTCTCTTTTTTTTTTTTTTTTTTGAGACAGAGTTTTGCTCTTGTTGCCCAGGCTGGAGTGCAATGGTGCGATCTCGGCTCACTGCAACCTCTGCCTTCCGGGTTCAAGTGATTCTCCTGCCTCAGCCTGCCAAGTTGCTGGGATTATAGGTGCCTGCCACCACGCCCAGCTTATTTTTTGTATTTTTAGTAGAGTTGGGGTTTTGCCATGTTGGCCAGGCTGGTCTCGAACTCCTGACCTTAGATGATCCACCTGTCTCGGCTTCCCAAAGTGCTGGGATTACAGGTGTGAGCCACTGCACCCGGCCTGCTCTCTATTTTTTAAAAATTGATTGTATAGGTTGTTGACTGAGTGTGAAACTGTTGGTGAATTCAAGAAATTGCAGGGCTTAGAAATTGCGAGCATTCATCTTATTCTAGGGTTGTCTTGCCTATTGTTGTAATTTTATCTTGACATTTTGATTGATACATGTACTGAATTCCTTTTGGAGAGGTTGATTTAAAAGCTCAAATCCCAGGGATGGACAGAATACTTTTTTATTTTTTGTCCAAGATGTTCAGAGTTGCAATCTATTCTTTTAAATACATGTTTTACCAGATGATCCAGCTCTTTGGAACCAGCTAAAAACTGCAATCTAAAATTTGGAAGAGTTACCCACCTGGATTAGTGACAACTTTGCATTTTCAAAGAGGAAATATAATTCATGCTAAAAGTTATTATTTTGGAGAAAATTATATGTAATGAGTGAAATTTCATATGCTTAATACCTTGCTCCAGGTTTTATTGATAGCAATTTAAAATAAAATCGTTTAGCTTTATGTCAAGGCAGCTATCAAGCTAGCTGTATATCAAACTGAGAGCACCAGACAGCCCTACTTACGAGTATCAATGAACTCAAGTATAGAAACTCTCTCAGTATGAAAGGAAGTAAGTCTACTTAGATCTGGTTTCACATAAAGAATTTATTTTTCTACTTTAACATGTGCCTGTCAATTTTGTTTGAGATGGTATTTGCTATGCATTAGGGTTTAGACTAATCCTGTTGCCTTCTTTTTCTAAAAGAAAAAAATATTTTTATTCGTTTACTTCTGGTGGAGAGGTTAGATTGTATGTGGTCATTCTATTAATAAGAATGGATAAGAATGAATATCTCACCTATGAGTACAGCATACAGTTCCTCTAGCACTGACATATCAAGTCTCAGAGTATTATGCTTTTTAAAAAGGTAGAATTTAGAGTTAGGTAATTTGGGCCTAATCTGCTGATTTGTTGGGTAGTCTTCAGTAACTCACTTAACCTCAGTTATAAAATGCTTTGAAATCCTTAGATGAAAGTTTCTGTGTTTGAGACAGAGTATCAGACTTGATTCTTATTTTATACAATCCTCAGGGGAAATTTTGAGAGCATTACGTAGAACTAGAATTTGGCACAATAAAATTATCATGGATTTGGGGGTTAAGTGAGCATGTTCAGTCTTTATGATTCTCAACCATTGCAGCAGCTCTGAATGATGGCAAAACATTCGTTTTTGTAGAGACTAGGTGCTGCAGAGAGAAATGAAGGGAGCTCCTCGGTAGCCTGGCAATTAAAGCCAAAAAGAATCTTTGATTCTTCAAAATGGCTTAAACAATGATGAGCATGTAGTGATTTTTCAGCTTTTATCCCCAATGAAGGATTAAGAGATAGTTAAATAAAATGGAATTTTCATTTAAAATGTCTCCCTTCATGGACATCCTGCTTTAGGCATATCTGATTCTGGGAGAAGGACCCGGGAAAGCCCTGAGGTGGCACTGGGCTTCACAGTGTCACACATGTCAGGCCTGGATGCCTAGAATCAGACATTAAAGTACTATCTCTAACCCTTTCTTTACTGGTCTGAGGATTGCATGTAGCCCTTTGGAAACAGGGTCATTTTTGAGAGGTGTAAAATCTGCTTTTGCCTGTTGGAAATCAGAGATCTCTTAGATTCCCAAACCAAGGTATGATTGTAGAAGGTGTAATATTAGGTTGTTATTAGAATGAATATTCAGACAGGACTGTGATCAGAATGTATCAACCACAATCCTGTGGTCCAGGTCTGACACTGCACTACTCATGGAATTAACCTAGTGATTGTTCTGGAAGCCTGGATATAATTTCACTCCAATCACATTCAAAAAGCTTAGTGAAGGAAACTGAAAACATTTTCAGATTCTTTGAGTCCTTCTACAAAACCTCACTCTGCACCTACTCTGCACCAGTGCTTTACTTGGTTTTGGGGATGTGGTGGTTCAATAGACAGACACTAATGGTATACCTGCTAAAGTAAGCAGCCGCCCTTCTGAGTGATTGTTGTTTTTAATACACTTTCTATTTCATGTGAATAATAACCATTTTATATATTGTTCTTCATTTTAGAATGCTATGCTTCAACAGTGACTGCAGTCTGAGGTGGTTCCCCCAAAACCATCTAAGATCAACTTATTTCATTTTTCCAATAAGTGTTCATTATAGTAACCTTTATTTTGAGCCTATTTTTTAAGTGCTGGGCATTTTCCCTTGAATTGGAACTGAGTTGTCCTTGGATTAGTATCTATAATTGATCTCTGGAAAGGCTACTGCTGTTGTGAGACTGCCCCTGAAACTTGTGATCAGTTTGAAGTGTTTGGTTTTACTTGGTCTCACTGGTTTGTCAACATTTATGTCTTCCTTGACATTTAATAGCTAATGTGCTACCATGTGTTATTCACTAACTTTACATACTCAGCCCCACAAAACTAGCATGTTGTAGATAATAAATACTTTCACCAAACATTTATTGTACCCCTGCAATGCTCTGAGGAAACACAGTGCTTACCTTCAAAGTGCCTTTAATCTAGAAGGGGCAGATAAGGAAACATTTACAATAAAGGATGATAAATGACAAAACAGACATAAGCCTGGGATATTGGTGAAACACAGAAGAGGATTACCTAAGGATGTCAGACTCTAGGATGTCAAAATGAAAAGGACAGAACTCACTTGTACTTGTGATCTATTACTATGTCACAAATTATTATAAAACAAAATGCCTTAAGATGATAATAAACATTGTTCCCCTTCTCTCACCATTTCTCCACTTCAGGAATTTGGGAATGTTTAGCTGGGTAGTTATAGCTCAGATGTCTTTCATGAGGTAGCAGTTGAGATGCCAGCCCAGGCTGTTGCCATTTGAAGATTTGACTGGAGCTCAAGAATCTGCTGTTGAGGTGATTCACTCACCCAGCTTTTAAGTATGTTTTGTTTGTTGATGGGAGACCTCAATTCCTTCCCACCAAGGTCTTGTCACAGGACTGCTTGAGTGTTTCAATGAAATAGACACTGGCTTCCCACAGAGTTAGTGTTCTAAGAGAGGCCAAAGCAGAAACCCTAATATCTTTTATGACCTGGATTTGGAAGTATTACACCTGTACTTCTGTAGGTATTCTATTGGTTACTTAGGCTAGCCATGAGTAAATGTGGTAGGGACTACACACTGGTGTGACTACCAGGAGGTCAGTACACTGGAGGCATCTTGGGGCTGGCACTCACACCAGTCTTCAGGGCTGTTTAGTGTCTGATTCAATGCTAGTCCCAAGAACTTTAACTCTTGGCAACTATCACTGATGATGTGGGCCTTTGAATTTCATATATTATAAAGGTTTCATATGTTACTATTGCTCTTCCTTGAGTCATATGGAATAACAAGATGTTAGGGAAGCACTGGATACAATTGTTTCTTAATGCGGTGCTACTGAGAAATTAATCCTGGTGGTGTCATTGGCAGTTAATAGGTTTCAGACAACATCACAGAAAAACAGTATGTGCTGTTAAACATGGGGATTACAAAATAAAGTATTATTTCTAATAGTGTTGCTTAGACATTATCATGGGGCTCCAAGTGGGAACTTCTTTCCCTGGAGGCTTGATAATTAGCCAGTTGTGTAGATTGGCCCATATCGTTTGTAGCTTTAATGTGCATTTCAAGCATTGAGGCAATGAACCATTTAATACTCAATAATGTAAGCATCCTCCACATCCCATCTCAGCATAGTGATGTAGCCAGTAAGTATTTGGGGCTTCAGGCTTGAAATCTTTGTTTTATTCAGAAGGGAAAGTGAATGTTGATGATTAAAAGTTAAAAATTATTACATATATTGGATAACAGTATTCTGCTAATACTAGTTTTAGTTTTGTGGTTGTATCAAATGGTGTTAGGAAAAGGGCTTTAACTTTTTTGAATTCTATTAGCCCTTGCCCAATAAGCCAACTCATATAAACATATCATCTAAATACAGAGTATTTGTTATATACACTCCACTTCAATATTCTGGATTATTTTAAGCCCATTGTATATAAAAATCTTAGGGCTGCCACTGTTCTAGTCCAATCACTTTCCTCTTCATATTAACATAGCTGTAAATTAATATAGCTAAGACTTTTCAGCCTGTTGGGTTTTGGCATGTGTGGTGCATCTGCATTTATCTGCGTAGGATATGGCCCCTTTTTCCTAATTTGTCATTATTGGGGAGTGTCAAATTGATTGTGGTTACAGTACCTTTTCTGCCTATATCTTGCTTGCAACACAAATTGGTTATTGATCTTCCCATTTAAAGCAAGATTTCCTGCTTTATAACCACTCTGATACTTTGAAAGAGTGCACAATTTTAGTACCAAGCTTGGTAGCATCTAATGCACTTATGATAGTATTTGATATAGTTTGTAATTTGGTAAAAGTAGAGCTATATTTAAGCACAAAGTTTCAAGCTGCAGAGATTGGTAAGTATATATTTTAATCTTCCCCACATAATTGATCTTCCTTTGATCTATGTAGGTACCCCATTACTAGCAACACTTTTGCATATAGCTATTATGGTCTCTTCTTTATTCTATATTTAACCTAGGCCCTGGGGCACATATTCATCTATTTAAATTTGTTGTGTGATATGGATACACCTTCAGTTACATCTTCTCATAGGCCTGTCAACATCTTTCATTCTGTCTTGTCAAAGAGTAACCGTACTCCCTACTCCCAGCAATGCTCCTATTTTCTGTTTTATTTCTGTTGAGTTCTGACTTATCCTTTGGACTTCTGTCTTAAGCAATTTTGAGAAAAGAAACTGGACATGGAAGGGGAAACTGGGATACCCTTTAAATATTAGGGATTGGAGATCCCCACAGGCCAGGTACTCTGAAAGAGTAGGAATATGGTATTAAGAAAATCAACAAAGCTCTGAGGAAAGTTTAGGAACTTTGATATAGAACCATAGTCATAAACTTCTTCAGTTTTTCATGACCTTATGGTCTGTGTTCTCTCCTTCCCAATTTGCCTGAATTGCCAACTCTGATTTTTTCCAGCATTTCTTCTTCCTTTTACCCCTTCCTTTTTTAAAAAAATTATTTTTGAATTTTTTTTTTGACATTCAATTTAGAATTTTATTTATGAACAGAAAGTCACTATTGAAACAGACCAGACACTGGGGAAAGTTGCCTGTAGGAGAATCTTAGAATGAAAGACTATGAATCTTCCCTTAAAGCTCATATATGCTACTTGAAATACTAGCAAATGTCATTTTCATTTCTGCTGAATATACATACATAAACAGTATATATGTATGTATTCGAGACAGAGTCTCACTCTGTCACTGAGGCAAGAGTACAGTGGTATGATCTTGGCTCACTGCAACCTCTGCCTCTTGGGTTCAAGTGATTCTCATGCCTCAGCCTCCCAAGTAGCTGGGACTATAGGTGCGCACCACCTGGCTAATTGTATTTTTAGTAGAGATGGGGTTTCGCCACGTTGGCCAGGCTGGACTCAAGTGATCCACCTGTCTTGGCCTCCCAAAGTGCTGGGATTACAGGTGTGAATCCTACACCTTCCTTTTACTCATTTGTTTTTCCTCTAGGCATATCCCAAGATCCCTCAACCTTGAAGGAGTCTCACCTTCTTAGCTGCTTCCCTCAGCCTGGCAAAATGGTCAGGAGGCCGCTTTCTAGTGGGTCACTCAGCTCTCCTGGCAATATGCAAGTTCCTCCTTCTGCTGGTAAAAAGAGGGAAACCACTGGGAGAATCTCACACTAATTACTCTCTGTTCCTCATTTAGCTCTTCACTCTTCAGTAGCTCTGAATTACCAGCCATGCCTCTGACTTACTTATTGAATGTTGCTAAAGTAATATTTCATGCCGGGGTTACCAGCTCTTCCTTTGTCTACAGCAACCTCCCTTCAAGCATTATCTCTGTGTCTCCAACAGGTGATTTATTTTCAAATTTTATTGAGGTATTTTGGTACATGATATTTCACCATTTTAGTCCCCAAATCTGAGTTTCTGAATACTAGGGGAAAACATTTTGAAATGATGAAGTTTAGAGTCAATACAAATTCCCCATTTCTCTTAGCCACATTCTAAACTGCTTTGTCCTCTGGTCTGAACTTGGAAAACTACAGGCACTATTCCAGCTTTCATGAGTCCCCATTCCACCACTACTCCAACCCCTTTTGATAGGTTTCTCAGAGAACATTGTGATTATCAGAGGTTCACAGTGCCAATGTCACCACTCCTCCTTTCTTCCTAAAAATCACATGTTCACATACATCTCTGTCTTGATACTTTTCTCCTGCTTTAGAGGAAGGGGTAATGCAGCATAGACCATGTGTTTTGACATCATGCAGACAGAATTTGAATCATGGCCCTGGTACTTACTAGTTGAGGGTCATGGTCATTGAATTATTATAGTGTAAGTGTCCTCATGTGAAAAGTGAGCATACTATCTATCTTATGGGAATGATTACATAAGATAATATATTTAGGTACAAAGCAGAGTGCTCAGAACCCAGCCAAAAATCAACAAATATCAGTTGTATTCCTTTCTCCTTACTTCTTTCCAGTGGAGGCTCCTACCTCTTTTGTGGTCTTGTTCCATAAACCTTAGAGCTTAGGGTCCCACCCCTTTACTATACACTCACCCTTTTATATAATATACTTCTCTCTAAAACCTGTCTTCCATTTTGCTATTCCCTCTTTTTAATATTCTAGCTTATTGAGAAGGTAATCTAAACTTATTGTCTCATTTGCTATTACATGGATCAGAGATTGGCTTTCACCTTTATCTGACCATTTAAATTGCTCACATCAGGGTTTCTAGTATCTAGAATAACATAGATACTTCAAATAACATAGATACTTTTCAATCCTTACCTTTAATAACATAGATACTTCAAATAACATAGATACTTTTCAATCCTTACCATTATTGGTCTATCAATAGCATACTACTACACCGATTATTCTTTAAAATTCTTATATTATTCCTGTGTCTCTGACTGCTCCTTGCAAACTCCATCCTCCTGTCTACCTCTTTAATGTTAGAATTTCAGTCTCTTCTCTTTTTCTCTCCCCGTCCCTTTTCTCTCCATTCATTTCTCCCGAGGTGTTTTCTTTACACTCAACAACTACAGAATGATAAGTACATGGGGAATGTCAACTAGTATAGACAAAAAGAACAAACTATGGATGCAGCTACAGGGATGAGGCTTAAAACATTGTTTTGAAGCAAATAAGTCAAACACAAAAGATTTAGTACCATATGATCCCAGTTACATGAAGATTATGAACAGGGAGAACTAACTAACATATGGTATTAGAAATGAGAGCAATGGTTGCCTGTGGGAGTATGGGGATTGCCTGGAATGGTTCCTTGGGAACTTTCTTGGGCTGATTTTGAGCATTTCATTTTATGTAATATTTACCTACAAATAAACATCATTCAAAGTCTTAGAGATGGTGGTAAAAAGCAAATGTTACCCTCTCTCCTCTACCTTCTCCTCCACCTTTCATGGGATCTTCAGAGTATTCTGTATTAAACAAGGTGGGTCTGTTTTATCTCACGCTGATTTTGACCATGGCATGGATTTTGTAGTTCAGAAGTTTGACCATCAGGGTGTGACCACCAGAACTGAGGAAGTAGGAAGAAAAGACACCACTGTATGCTAGTGCTAAAATGGGGCTGACACTGACAAGGTCAGATATTTGGTTGCATGATGAGAAAACTGTTTGCCAGCTTTATATATAGTACAAACACTGAATTAATATAACTGTGTGCAAACAGTATTTGGTTTTTATATTTCAGATCTTTTCAGCATGCTAGGACTAGAAGAGGGATAGAAAGCAACATATGTCAACCTGCCAAATTGCATAAACACAACTATTTGAGGAAGTTCTGGTAAAAATGTACAAGCAGTATGAGTACCACTTACTAACATTTGTAACTATGATGTTAATACACTGTAATCTAATTCAGGCAAAGTGAACAAGTGTGAAAAATTCACTTGCCTCTTTGAGCAATCGAAATGTAATTTCCAAAACTCACATATATCTTAAAATGTATTTATTGATTCAGCGTATTGAGCTGAAATCTGAAGTAATGAGTCAAAGCATCTTGACTAACTCTGGTACATTCTCTGCCTGTAAGGCTGCATAGACATGCAGATTGTCAAATCACTTTCCATACCATCCAGGGTCTACTGTATTTTTGCTGAAGAGGAGAGCCCTTGATCTGTAACTCTTTCCTTTACACTGAAAAGTAACAAGAAGTTAAATATAATAACTCGTGTCTTTCTAAAGAAACTGTACATATGCAATTGTGAAAAATTTAGCATATGCATGTTTCCCCATAAAAATGTTTCCTTTTACTTTGCACTTTATATAGTAGCTTCATTCATTTATATTTCCTGGAGCCACACTTATTTATTTTATTAGTTCATAGAAATTGGAACCACTTTATTCTGTCAAGGTACCATAAAGATAGTTTCAGGAAAACAAAGAAGTATCATTCCACATATGAGAAATAATTTTCTGGTTCAACCTCATTTTTTCCTTTATTCTCTTTGTCTTACTGAAAGACTTGTATCCAGGTTGAACTTTCTTCCTTGCCATTCTGCTTTTGCCTCAGCATAATACAACCCTCTATTTAAGGCAATATATTCTATTGACATAGAAATGAATTTAAAGTCACAGATTTGACATACTGACTCCATCTCTTTACTAAGCAGTAGAAGTATATGCGCTGGGAAGCTAAGCCTCTAAATCTCTGTTTAGACATGAACCCACATGGTAATCTCTAAAATTAGGAAGGCTAATTGGATAGCTGTAGATGCCTCAGATAGACTTTTTCTTTCTTTCCTTTATTCTATTTGTCAGAAGTTTTTTTTATTGATACATAATAATATATGTTTATGGGGTACATGTGATATTTTGATACATGCATGCAATGTATAATGATCAAATTAGGGTATTTAGGGTATTATCTCAGACATTTATCAGTTGTGTTGGGAGCATTTCAACTCTTCTAGTTATTTTGAAATGTACAATTAATTATTGTTAACTACAGTATCCTACCACGCTGTTGAACACTAGAAAGTATTCCTTCTATTGAACTGTATGTTTATACCTATTAACCAACCACTCTTCATAGCTCCCTCACCCGCGCCCCATCATATCCCTCCCAGGCCCTAGTATCTATCATTCTGTACAGTATCTCCATGAGATCAACATTTTTAGTTACCATATATGAGTGAGAACTGTGACATTTGTACATTTGTCTTTGTGTGGCTGACTTAGTTCACTTAATCTAGTAACCTCAAAATTTTATTTTATTTTATTTTATTTTTTTTTTGAGATGGAGTCTCATTCTGTCACCCAGGCTGGAGTGCAGTGGCTTGATCTCAGCTCACTGCAAACTCCGCCTCCCGGGTTAATGCCGTTCTCCTGCATCAGTCTCCCAAGAAGCTGGGACTACAATTGCCCACCACCATGCCCAGCTGATTTTTTGTATTTTTAATAGAGACGGGGTTTCACCGTGTTAGCCAGGATGGTCTCGATCTCCTGACCTCGTGATCCACCCACCTTGACCTCCCAAAGTGCTGGGATTACAGACATGAGCCACCGTGCCCAGCCTTATTCTTTTTAATGGCCAAATAACATTCTATTGTGTATATATACAACAAATTATTTTGTTCATTTGTTGTTGGATGCTTAGGTTGATTTCATACTTGGCTATTGTAAATAGTGCTGTAATAAACATGCAGGTGCAGCTATCCCTTTCATATTCTGATTTAATTTTCTTTGGGTATATTCCTAGTAGTGGGATTCCTGAGTCATATAGTGGTTCTCTTTATTTTTTTGAGAAACTGTCATCCTATTTTCCATAATGGTTGTATTAATTTACATTCCCACCAACAGTGTTTAAGTGTTTTCTTTTCTCTGCATCTTTGCCAGCATTTGCTATTTTGTTTTTTGTCATTTTGATAATAGCCATTCTAGCTGGGGTGAGATGATATCTTACTGTGGTTTAGGTTTGCATTTATTTGATGATTAGTGATGTTGGTTATTTGCATGTCACTTTTGTGAAATATCTATTCAGATCCTTTGCTCACTTTTTAATGGGATTATTTTTATTTATTTATTTATTTATTTATTTATTTATTTATTTATTTGCTGTTGAGTTGAGTTCCTTGAATATTCCGGATATTGGTCCTTGTTGGATGAATAATTTTCAAATTTTTTTTTCCCATTCTACATGTTGGCTCTTCACTCTGTTGATGGTTTCCTTTGCTGTGCAGAAGCTTTTAGTTTAATTTAGTCCCATTGTTTATTTTTGTTTTTGTTGCCTGTGCTTTCCAGGTCTTAGCCATAAAATATTTGCCTAGACCATTAGTTTTCTCCATGATAAACCATTATAATATCCAAGGTTTCTCTTATAATTACCAATACCAAATAAATAAATTAATCAATGTTAGGACTTTCACTTCTATTAATTAGATTTATAAAGTCATCTTTATTCCACAATATGCTGTCTAGCATACTTAGTGATGGCCTTCAGACACATACTGTGTGTCTCACTATCTCTCCTTGGCCATAACAGACAGGTATATGTGAAAATGTATGTTTCATGTACAGTTGTTGGGTGTGTCTGTTTCGTGCATTTTCTCTCTCCTTCTCTTCCTCTCTCTAGATACACACACACAAACACACAATATGTGTATGTGTATGTATATGTATATGTATATAAGGATATTCTGAAAAAATAGATTGATTACATGACATACCCAGTATTTTATTGCCTCTTCTCCCTTTCTTTTTTCCATCATTTAGAAGAAATTCAGTGAGCAAATACGATAAATTGATGTGATTATCACTACCATTTGGCCTAGTGAGCTTTCGACTTTGTCCTTCCACACTGCTGTTTTACAACTCTACAGAACTGGTGGTGTGCATACAGATAGGCACTCAGACTACAGAAATAGTTTATGTACTTTATTTCACATATCTGGATACACATTGCACCCAGAGACATGGCTCCCAAGTTCCTGTCACAGGAAATTATTGATCATAAACATCCTGAAAATTGGATCTGGTCTCGTTAATATCGTACTTGCTGTTGCAATGGAAATGTTTCCTAATAAAAGTATCCAGACCTGCCAAACCAGTGTAGTAATCTCCAGTGTAATATGCTGCTTTCCAAGTACTCTACAATTTTATGATACTAATGTCATGTCGCCAAACTTGGCCACCAAGCTTGCTGCAAAAAGTTGAACTCTTAGCAAAAATGCTTTTATAATGACTCCCATTCCCTTGCCCAGACCAACTTTCAAATCATGAGTGTCCAAATTCATTATTATTATTTTTTATTATTCCTCATTGAGTTCCCTGGTATAGAACTAACCATTTGAAACTAATCTTTTAGTCTACTTTATTTTGATTCAGGGCCTTTTGTTGATTCTTTCCATGCAAATTATTTTGAGGCAAGAGGAAGGACAAAGTGAGAATTCATATTTTCAGTCTTCCTTCTTACCAGTGTTTGTGTTTTCTTAGGTTAGTGAGTCAGTGTTTCTAAGATGGCTTGGTTTGTTTTGCTCAGTGAATTTTTTGGTTATGCATGTGTAAGACATTGATTTGTGACTCTGATGCCCATTTATTCCTTCTTTGTTTTTAATGATTTGAACCCTAACTTAAATATATTTTTTCCAGCTTGTTATAAATATTGTTGTTAGTTAAAGCAATGAGAAGCACAAACAATCCCTGGAGGAAAATGCTAGTGATGTCCTTTTTTATAAAGAGAAATATTGGGTTTGCTTCTGTGTTCTTTTCTGGGACTAAAACTTTTACCTTAGAGTGTGCTATCCTTTAAAATCGTTTTGATTTGGCTTCTTATTCTTATAGGTTTCAGAGTATCTCAGTATCATTTGAAATCGTAGAGATTCTTTTGTGTACACTCTGTTGGGGTAATTTATAACATAAGACTAATTCCAGGATTTATTCTTGCAGACCCTGTTTAGAATTTCTGCTCTGTATTTATCCCAAGTACAAAAAGTAACCCTTGGTATTCCTGTTACTTGTCTGTAATTTAGTTTCCTATCCCTGACAAATCAGTCCTCACCATCCTTTACTCAAAATTAATATAAATGTATCTTTTGGTGTAGAACTTTGTCAAAGGAATTTTGAAAATCAGCATTCTACATAGTACACATTATTTTTTATCATAACTTTACTCTTAGATGCAATATGCCTATGGGAGGAATAATTATCTAATAGTGAAGTTATGATAAAAATGAATATTACTTAATCCTGACTGGAGAGATATAGGCAGAGTTCTCAAGCTAAGGGGTCCTTTTCGTTAGAGCAAGAGATTGAATAATGCCAAATAAGGCAAAGTTCTATCCTGATTATTTATGAAACTTGGTCAATCAAGGTAACTATATTCCATACCTGTCATTGGGGTAGAAAATAGAAGAGAGGAATGGTGAAAAGGAATAAAAATATGACCTAAGAAAGGTAGAAAACTCTTTAAAACAGGTGGAGAAGTGATACATACATGAGTATTATACACATATACATAAGTATGGGACTGAAGAGAGTAAAAGAGATGTAAAATGTTTGAATACGCAGGATTTGTCTATCTTAAAAATAAGATTATCTTTATTCCTGTTTGTTATTTAGCCTACTAATTTTGAGGACTGTAACAGTGTGTCAGTTTTTGAATGGAATTAGAATGACAGTTGAAAATTCTAGTCATAATGTGAACATATTTTAAATGAAAACAGTTGGCATCTGGAGAAAAATATAGTCTTTTAAATAAATGGTGTTAGAACAAACAAATGGACATCTGTGTGCAAAAAATAAAAACAAAACAAAAAGAATCTTGACACAGACCTTATATCCTTTACAAAAATTAATTCAAAATGGATCATAGATGTAAATATAAATTGCAAAACTATAAAACTGCTGGAAGATAACATAGGAGGAAATCCAGATGATCTTGGGTTTGATGTTGACTTTTTAGATATGACAACAAAGGCACAGTCCATTAAAGAAAGAACTGATAAACTGGATTTCATTAAAAGTAAATATTTCTCCTATGTGAAAGATATTGTCAAGAGAATGAAAAGACAAACTACAGACTAGGAAAAATATTTGCATAAGACACATCTGACAAAGTACTGTTATCCATATTATATAAAGAACTCTAAAAACTCAACAGAAAACAACATGATTAAAAAGTGGGCCAAAGATTTTGAAAACTCACCAAAGAAGATACACAGATGGCAAATAAGCAAGCATGTGAAAAGGTGCTGTATATCATATGTCATCAGGGAAATGCAAATTAGAACAACCATGAGATACTACCACAAACATATTAGAATGGCCAAAATTCAGAAAACTGACAATGAAAAGTGCTGGCAAGGATGTGGAGCAACAGGAATTCTCATTCATTGCTGGTGGTACTGCAAAATGGTACAGCCACTTTGGAAGACAGTTTGGCAATGTCCTACAAAACTAAACATACTCTTATCATATAATCCAGCTATCATGCTTCTTGGTATTTACCCAAATGAACTGAAAACTTATGTCTACATAAAAACCTAAACACAAATGTTTGTAGCAGCATTGTTTATAATTGCCAAAACTCAAAAGCAACCAGGATGTTCTCCAGTAGGTGAATGGATAAATAAATGTTGTATATCCAGACAATGGAATATTATTCAGTGTTAAAAAAGAACTAGAAAGTTATGAAAATACATGAAGGAAACTTAAATGCATATTACTAAGTGAAAGAAGCCAATCTGAAAAGGCTGCATATTATATAATTCCAATTATATGCCATTCTGGAAAAAGCAAAACTATGGTGACATTAAGAAAGATCAGTGGTTGCCAGAGTTTAGGGGAAGTGAGGGATATGAAACCAATGCAAAAATCCCATAGATAGCTTTTTTTTTTTTTAGACAGAGTTTCACTCTTTTCTCCCAGGCTAGAGTTTGGTGGTGCAATCTTGGTTCACTGCAACCTCTGCCTCCCAGATTCAACCGATTCTCCTGCCTCAGTCTCCCAAGTAGCTGGGATTACAGGTGCCACCACGCCCGGTTTTGTACTTTTAGTAGAGACAGGGTTTTGCATGTTGGCCAGGCTGGTCTCGAACTCCTGACCTCAGGTGATCCACCTGCCTCAGCCTCCCAAAATGCTGGGATTACAGGCATGAGCCACTGTGCCTGGCACATTTTTTTTTTTTTAAACATAGAAATGGACCCTTCTGGTCTTAAAGCTTGAAACTTACATCTGTTTTATCTGAGTTCCTTCTTTAAGAAAGAACCCCCAGGACCCTCATTACAGAACTCAAACTCACCAGATCACTACATCCAGACAATGAGATAGATGCTGGACCCCTCATTAATCATGGTTGTTTCATTGGCCCTTCCTAGTTCCTGTTTTCTTACACATTGTTACATTTCTTCCCTGCCATATAAACTCCTAGTTTAGTTGGTCAGGGAGATAGATTTGAGACTCATCTCCTATCTCCTCTGCCACAGCAACTGATAATGCCTTCTTCCTTGGCAATAATGATTGTCTCAGTCATAGGCCTTCTGTTTGGTAAGCAGCAGAACCTAGATCAATACTCTGGTGTTTCAGTAACAGGTAAGTGAAGTACAGAGGATTTTTAGGGCAACAAAAATACGCTGTATAACAATGTGATGGTGGATAACATGCCATTATACATTTTTTCCATAGAATCTATACCACCAAGAGTGAGTCCAATGTAAACTACAAACTTTGTGGAAGAATGATGTGTCAATGTAGGTCCATTGATTGTAACAAATGTACCACTCTGGTGAGGGATGTTGATAATGGGGGAAGCATGTGTGAGGGTAGGAGTATATGGGATATCTCTGTACCTTCCTCTCAATTTTGCTGTAAACTTAAAAGTACTCTAAAAAATAAAGATTTTAATAGTAGTAAAAAAAAAAAAAAAAAAAAGAATGGGACAAAACTCCAAACACTTGGCAACCTCTTTACTGTAAAGTCAGTAAGAAAATGAGGATTGGATAGGAGGACTTAACAGTAGTGAGGAGGCTACTGCCAAACTTGCTGAGAAAAGCAGTCTGTAATTGTTACCTCTACTCACTTACCCCATATTCATCCTATAGAATTAGTGGCTCTGTCCTCATCACTCTTAAAAGTGCTCTTGGTATAGTTAACAAATTCTTTTTTTTGAGTATATATGTTAAATAAGGTTTATTGTTAGCTTTACTGCCTATAGTCTATAAGATGCAACTTTACTGTGTCTTTGCAAACAGGATACATTTTTTAAAAAAAATGGATAAAAAATTTTCATTCATATAGCTCTATATGATAGATTATAGTGCAGCACTATTCTTGTTACATTATTATAGAAATACTGTGGAACCCAGCAGCACAGGGTAAGCAACAGAAATACAGTCCCAAGCCATCTGAACAAGATGATTTAATGAATCCTTTTAGCGAAAGTTTAGAAAATACAGAGAAGGAAAAAACACATGCATACTGCAGTCATGAGCAAAATACATTAAACACCCATTTCTTCCTAGGTGCAGGAAGGGGGGGTCAATGGTGAAATTTCTGAATCTAAAGTGTCTCTTATTCTCATCCTACTTGCCCTCTCTGTATGCTGTGTGGATCCAGCGCAGTTTGGCTTAAGAGTGATGTGAGGGTTAAAATAATGTTAGAGTGACTGTCTCAAATTACTAATTCCACCCACTCTTAAGGAATCCAAGAACATCTATAATTCCATCACAATCATTCTGGGAGAAGTGCTTCCCATGTGTTCCATTGACCAATTCTTGGCTACCTGTGGTTTCTGCCATTTTCCTCCTTTCCTGCTACAGCTCAGAAACAGGAATTTATGTCACAGTTACTGGAGGAAGATATAACCACTCTTGCTGCTTACCAAAGAGGCCTCTCCTTCAGTCTGCTGATGTTCCCCAGTGTCGGACATCAGTGGCATTGGGGTAACTGTTGATGCTGGTAACTGTTGTTGTTAGCAGCTTGTTTTAGTTCCCTATGTAAGTTACTAACATCAGTGTTTCTTCATTATTTAAGTTTACAAATATTTATAAAAATTATGAAACTGGGAATGAATCCTTGGAGCTGAATCTGGGAAAGATCCTAAATCATTATTTTTTTTAAAATAACAATTTATTGAGATATAATTCATTTCACCCATTTAAAACATACCATTCAGTGACTTTTTGTATATTCACAGAGTTATTCATCCATCACCACAATAAAGTTGAGAACATATCAGCACCCCCAAATGAAAGCCTGTACTCATTAGCTATCACGTTCCATTTTTCCTCAACTCCTAGCCTTAGGCAACCACCAATCTGTTTTTTTGTCTCTGTGGATTTTCCTGTTTTGGGCGTTTCATGTAAATGGAATCATACAGTATGTGTTCTTTGTGACTGGCTTTTTTCATTTAATGTTTTCAAGTTTCATCTGTATCGTAACAAGTATTGGTATGTCATTCCTTTTTATTGTTGAGTAACATTCCATTGTGTGTATATGCCATGTTTCATTTATCCATTATGATTTGATGAACGTTTTGGTTGTTTTTACTTTTTGCTTATTATGAAAAATGTTGCTGTAAACACTTGTGTACAGGTTTTTATGTGTATGCATTTAAAAAATTTCAGCTTTTAAGTTCAAGGGTACATGTGCAGGATGTGTAGATTTGTTCCATAGGTAAACATGTGCCATGGTGGTTTGCTGCACAGATCATCTTTTCACCCAGGTATTAAGGCCAGCATCCATTAGCTATTCTTCCTGATCCTCTCACCCTCCACCCTCTGACAGGACCCAGTGTGTGTTTTTCCCGATGTGTCCATATGTTCTCATCATTTAGCTACCACTTATAAGTGATAACAGTGCATGCATATTTTAAATTTCTTTGGGTATTTACCTAGGAGTAGAATTGCTGGGTCAACTCTAGGTTTGACATTATGAAGAACTGCCAGATTGTTTTACAAAGTGGCTGCATGATTTTACGTTTTCACTAGCAATGTATAAGGATTTCACTTTCTATGCATCCTCACCTCATCAACACTTGTTACTGTCTCTCATTTTTATCATAGCCATCTGAGTGGGTGTGAAGTGGCATCTCATTGTGGTTTTGATGTGCATTTCCCTGATGGCTAATGATGTTGAGCAACTTTTCATGTGTTTATTGGTCATTTCTATATCTCCTTTGGAGAAATGTGTGTTCAGAATCTGTTTAATTCTCAGATGGAGTATATCTTTTTATTATTGACTTATAAGAGTTCTTTATATAATCTAGATATAAATCTCCTATCAGATAGAAGATTTGCAAATATTTTCTCTTATCTATGTGTTGCCTTTCCACTTTCTTGATAGAATCCTTTAAGCACAAAAAATTTTAAATTTTTAATGAAGTCCAATGGATCTACTTTGTCTTTTGTTGCTTGCGCTTTTGACGTTATAACAGAAGGCTCTTCCTAACATGGAGTCATAAAGACTATTCGTTTAGCTCTTACATTTAGGTCTGTGATACATTTTGAGTTAATTTTTGTGTATGGTGGAAGGGAGGGATTCAACTTAATTATTTTGCATGTATATATCCTGCTGCCCATGTAAGATGTTTTGAAAAGACTGCTCTTTCTTCACTGAGTTGTCTTGGCACCCCTGTTGAAAATTACCAATTCATTATCCTTAAATCAAACTCTGTGACTCTGATCTCTTTTAACGATGTGGTATTGCTATCCCTCTGGGGGCCACTCAACTCCTCCCATAAGTGTATTTCTCATCAACCTACGCTATAAATTCTCCATTCAGACTTCCAGATTACCCTGCAGCAGACAATTCCATTATGAAACTTTATTGTTCCTTGCCCCCAAGTACACTGCTCATTTTTTTTTCTCATGGTTTTCTAGCCTTTCTCAATTTTCCATGATTTCTTTCTCACCCTGCACACAATTTCATTCACTTCCTGATTTCTGTGCTGGCTCCCAAATCTGGACGATAATTACAGTCAATACATTTATTCTGAGCTTCAGACCCTTATTTTTGGATGCCCAGAGTTGACAGCAAAGCTAACATAAGTAAAACTAAACCCACTGTTATCTCTTCTCCCCCAAACTAGCTCAATTTCTTGAATTCCCCATTAATGTCACCATCATTAATATAGTTCTTAAGTTGAAATTCCTGGAGTTATTTTAGAGTCTTCTCTGCCTCACCCCCCACATCACCAAATTCTGTTGATTCTACTTTGGGATTCTCTCTAATATCTGGTCCCTAGTGTTTGTCTTATGTCTTAGTTACATTTTTATCATTTTTGTCTGCAGTCTCCTACCTGACCTTCCTGTTTCTAAACTTACTCCTTCCAACCCACTGTTCACCCTAATTTCAGAGTTATTTTTCTGTAACATAAATCTTATAATGTTATTCCTCCCTCCAAATTCCCCAAATTTTCATGGGTTTTTATTGCCCAGAGGATAAAATTTAAATTTCTTTGCAGTGTGCAAACCCCTAAACTCAACCCTTAACCCTGCTTCTTATCTTTCTAGTGTTTTTCTGCCACTCCTCTCCCTCATTCCTAGCCTTTAGCCATATTGAGTTACTATTATTTGTTGAATAGATTCCTCTGTTTTGTACTTCAGCTTTTTGGCACATATTATTCCTGCTATCTGAGTGGCTTCAAATTCTTCAAGATGAAATATTATTTCCATTAGAGCTTTCTCATTTCTGGGTGGTTAGTTGCTCTTTTTATGCATTTCCTTTCCATGCATTTCTAAAATTTTGAAAATTTTGGCAAATACCAAGATCATAAGATCATGTTATAGCACTTACCCTATTGAATAATATCATTCATAAGGGATAAAGCACAAATTAGGTTTGAATCAATATTTATTGCCTAATGTATATTGATGTATTTAACTATCGAGTAAATAGATGAATGGACTATTTGATATGGCTTGGCTCTGTGTACACACTCAAATCTCATGTTGAATTGTAATCCTCAGTGCTGGAGGAAAGGCCTGATGGGAGGTGATTGAATCATGGGGGTGACTTCCCCTTTGTTATTTAGTTGTTTAAAAGTGTGTGGTATTTCCCCTTCACTCTCTCTCACCTGCTCTACTAGATGAAGATGTGCCTGCTTCCACTTTGCCTTCCAGCATGATTGTAAGTTTCCTGAGGCCTCTCAGTCATGCTTCCTGTACAGCCCATATAACTGTGAGTCAATTAAACTTCTTTTCTTCATAAATTACCTAGTCTTGGGTAGTTCCTTATAGCAATGTGAGGATGAACTAATATACTGTTAGATTTTCCTGCTATTTAGCTTATGAAAGAACTATTATTTTTATCTCACACATTTTATGGAAACTTACTGCAAAATACAAATTTAAGGGAATGCTTATTTATAACAGATAGATTTCTAACCCAAAAAGCACTGTTCTGGGAGAATTTTCTGTCCCTTAACAATGTGAGGTTTGGACTTTTTCCTTTCTTTTTTTATTGTAATGAGATCTACAGAGTTTAATAGAAGACACACACTGACCAAAGAAAATCCTTGTAGGTCTATATACAAATTTCCAGAAGTCTTCAGAAGTCCATCATGGGTTGAAATTCTGTCTCAGATATTTTACGTGGGTAACTTCAAGACTTTTCCCTTTGTTCTGGTTAAATGTCATATAAAGTGATTCTTTACTTTTGTTTCTTGAGTCAGTGTTGCTTATGATTTCTGAATAAGCCCCCTATGGTCTGACATGTTTGAAGCTGAATGTGGCTTGTGGGTCCATGGATTCTTGAGCCATCTTCCTTAACATTTGGCATTAGAATGGAAGCAGATTGTAAAGATGTGGCATGATGCTGACACTAATAACAGTAATTTACCTCTTTACAGCAAGATATAATGAAAAGTATTCAACTCTCACTAAATATACCTAGGTATTATTCTAAAATGCTAATTTCCATACATTAATTGTAGTTTATACCTGTATTAGTCTGCTCTATTGCTACTATAAAGAACTGCCTGACACTGGGTAATTTATAAAGGAAAGAGGTTTAATTGACTTATAGTTCTGCATGGCTGGGGAGGCCTCAGGAAACTTACGATCATGGCAGAAGGAGAAGCAAACACATCCTTCTTCAGATGATGGCAGGAAGGAGAAATGCCGAGCAAAGAGGGAGAAGCCTCTTATAAAATCATCAGATCTCAGGAAAACTCACTCATTAGCACCAGAACAGCAGCATGGGGGTAACCACTGCTATGATTAAATTACCTCCCACCAGGTCCCTCCTACCACATGTGGGGATTATGGGAAACACAATTCAAGATGAGATTTGAGTGGGGACACAGCCAAAGCATATCGATACTTTTTCTAGTGTTTGGGTTCAGGGGATTTTGTGATTTTGGGAGAAATAATACTATGATAATTTTACTGCATATTTGATGACATTTTTGGCAAATGCCAAGATCATAAGGAGTAATAAAGTTTCCTTGAAGAAGGATATAATTATTTAGCATTTTGATTGTAATTATTTAGCATTTTGAGTGGCTTGAGGGTAGTTTTATTGGATTACTTTCCTCTCACATGTTGCATACATTTTGGCTATCAATTCTGAGTATAATAGAAATTCCACAGTATAATATAATTTCACATGTATTAATCACACATTTCATTTTAATTTATTCATTCTATAAGCATTTACTATGCATCTGACATGTCTCAGACATTGTTTTAGGAGTAAGAAAGGGAACATTACCTTAAAGAATTCTTACACAGAGAGTAAGAAGGGAGCAGTAAGTAAATGAATTATACCATATAACCTGGTGAATCCTATAAAAGTATTAGGAAAGAGAGTTTCTAGAAAAATATATAGAACCTAGGGTTAAAGAAGACTTTATTAAGGAGCTTGAAAGTCCTTTGAGCTGAGTCTTAAGGATTAGTAGGAGTTTAAGAAGGCAAAAAATGTAGAAAGATTATTCCATGCAGAGGGAACAGCATGCTCATAAGCGTAGATTTGTTAAAAGGTGTTATTTTCATGAAATCAATTATGATAGAAGAGGCTGCAAAATTTTAAATCACTACAGAAACTCCCTGTTTGTTGCAGCAAATTTGAATACTTCAATAAGGCATTCAAGAATATTCTATTTAATGTTCCAGCAAATGTATATCCATTATGGATTCTGCCTGCTTCCCACTGCAGTCCTGTAGCTTTAATGACATAATCTCCCTAATGTAGTCTACATGCACTTGAAGACTTTCTTGACACATGTGACACTATTCTGACCCTTTTCTTTCTTTGGCTCACTCTTCCCCATCATAGTTCTGTAATTGTTTAAGGTATATGTACTTTACAATGTGAACTTGGGTGGAGCAGAGTCTGTATAATCATTCATAGTGCCTAGCCAAGAGCAATTAACCATAGGAAATACATGAATTCTTGGGGACTATTATTATAGCTCTAAATAAACTTTTATAGATTTTACCTTTATATTAATTTTTATTTTGTTTGTTTTTTTTTTAAAAGCATTTGTGTGTTGTGAAAACACACTTAGAGGACAGTCATGATACCTAAATTTGAGACCCATCTCTGTGGCTCATTTATTTGCTTGATATATATATATTTAAATATCATGGGATGGACCATATGATCAGTCAATCTATCATCTATCTATCTATCTATCTATCTATCTATCTATCTATCTATCATCTATCATCTTTTGTAGTTCAAATATTCTTCTGGTATAGAGCGAGGAAAACTCTGCATGACTTTGTGTGAGGAGATAAATTCTCTGCAACTCCCCTAGCTCCTAGATATGATGATTCCTGTATTCATTTTGTGATTAATTCTTCAATATCTATAATGATCTCAGAGTGCTATAAAATTTTCAAATCAAAGTTATAACAAATTCATTTATATCTTTTGAAAATGTGCCTTTTAGTATACTCTGTATCAGTAAAATCCAGGAAAAGAGGTCCAATAGACAAAGATACAAGACTTGCAAAATCAGTGGTCTAAGTAGCAGAGAGCAGTAGATGTTTAAGGAGGGAAAATTTCTAAGTAAGATGCATATGGGCCAGTGCCAGTTTTAGTTTTGATTCTGGTTATCTGTTGTTGCATAATAACCTATCCCAAAACTTAGTTGCTTAAAAAACAACTGTTATTTATTTAGCTCTTAATCCTGCAGTGGGAAAGGCTCTTGTTTTCTCCAGAGTGTCAGCTGGGTGGCTTGACAAGGGACTGGGGGGGCATTTCCAAGATGACTCACTCCATGGCTCCAGGCTGGCTTTGATTGTTGGCAGGGAGCTCAGCTGGGGCCAAAGGCCGAGCACCTTAGTTCCTTTCCAAATGGGCCTCTTTGTCGAGCACTTCAGCTTCTTTACAGAATTGGTGGCTGGGTTCAGAGAAAGTGTTCCAACAGTCAGGAAGTGGAAGCTGCCAATTTTGTTAAAGCCTGGGTGTGGAAACTGGCACCACATTACTTCTGATGTATTGTATTGGTCAATCAGCCACAGAGTCCAGATTTGAGAGGAGGGAACATCAAACACACCTTTGAAAGGGAGGAATATCAAGAAATTTGGAGGAATGTTTTAAAACTGCCATGTGTTTCTTCAATGAAAATGATCCTATTGTATTTATTATAATATTTATTTTCATTGTGAAAAACAAAGAAAATTCCCAGGGTTCATTTGATAGGAAATTTGGAAAAACTCTTGGTCTGCTTTCGTAACACTGTCTTTTGTTATCTGTCTAGCTATGTCTACTTTAACGCATCCTTGAGTTAGCCAACCACACATTTGTGTTTTATAAAAAAAAAATTACATTTGATATGTGGTATGTTAATTCTTTATGCTTTCATTTAAAGCTTTTGTTAATTCCAGTTTAGGCCTGAAGTGATTTTTTGGTTTTTTGGTTTCTCTCTGTGTGTGCTGATCTTTATAAAACACCTTCACCCTTTCATCTTTCAATTTTCTGTGACTTCTGACTCTGAGTCCTATTTTCTACCATACTTATAACAGATTCTCTAAAGGAATAATGAGGATCCCTTTTTAGGAAGATGGTGAAACCATTGAGAGTATAGCATTTCTGTTTTAGAATTCAGAATCTTAATATTTAAAAAGTACCGTGAAACTCATATAGCTCAGGTATCTATCCATTAACTGTTGCTTGAATTCCTGCTGTAACATCTCTGGCAAGTAATTTTCTAGCTTACACACATAGTTCCGGTGAAAGTGGTTTAATAGTCTCAGTGGTAGACAGTGTAATTTTTAAACATCTCTGAATTTTAAAATGTTTTTATTTTATTGGGATAAATTTGTATTCCTGTAGCTTCTTAACATACTAAAAATTCTAAACCTTCTTACCCATGAAAAGCCTCCAGCATTGAAAACACTTATCATGACTCCTCCCTGTTCGGCTGATTCTTCTTACTCCAAACTAAAGTCTTACTTCCTTCAACTGTTCCTCTTGACATAGCTTTACATGACTTTCCACCTGACCACTTACCTGTGAATATATTCCTATATTTCTTTTGTTGATGTCCTTAAATGCTGAACAACATTTAAGAATTGAACACTGGGAGCTGGGGCACAGTGGCTCACGCCTGTAATCCCAGCACTTTGGGAGGCCGAGGTGGACAGATAACGAGGTCAGAAGATAGAGATCATCTTGGCTAACACAGTGAAACCCTGACTGTACCAAAAATACAAAAAAAAAAAAAAAAAAAAAAAAAAAAAAAAAAGCCAGGCGTGGTGGAGGGCACTTGTAGTCCCAGCTACTCGGAAGGCTGAGGCAGGAGAATGGCATGAACCTGGGGAGCGGAGTTTGCAGTGAGCCAAGATCGCGCCACTGAACTCCAGCCTGGGCGATAGAGCGAGACTCTGTCTCAAAAAAAAAAAAAAAAAAAAAAAAAAAAAGAACACTGAACATGGCATGCCGGAGCCAGTCTGACAGGGAATGCTCCCTATTTATTTTCAGTTTAGGACAGGTTGTAGGGTGCCTGCTTGGGTTTCTAATAGTCTTAGCAAGGTCTGCTCAATTTCTTTCTTACGTTCTTTCTCTGTCAAGACAGTTTGGGCTTTGAGTTTTAAATCTGGAAGAAGAGAATAAGTCTATGTAATTTATTTACAATGCAATAGAGAATTCCTTTTTTCTTCCTGTTTTCTTCTGTGTATTCAGAATTTGTTAATCTTGAAAGGTAGTGAAGAACTCAGTAGGCTAAATTACTAACTTTGTCATCTGATTCTTCATCAAGTTATTTGAAAATAATTGTTTTTTTTTTTTTTTTGAGAGGAGTCTCGCTCTGTCGCCCAGGCTGGAGTGCAGTGGCCGGATCTCAGCTCACTGCAAGCTCCGCCCCCCGGGTTTACGCGATTCTCCTGCCTCAGCCTCCCGAGTAGCTGGGACTACGGGCGCCCGCCACCTCGCCGGCTAGTTTTTTGTATTTTTTAGTAGAGACAGGGTTTCACCGTGTTAGCCAAGATGGTCTCGATCTCCTGACCTCGTGATCCGCCCGTCTCGGCCTCCCAAAGTGCTGGGATTACAGGCTTGAGCCACCGCGCCTGGCATAATTGTTTTAAAGGCATATAGACATTATAACAATAGATATATTTTTAAAAACTTAAGGATAAGTTAGTGAAGGATTTCTTACTAAGCATGCATTTTGTGTATTTTCAAGTGAGCAGGTGACTTAAGTGAGCAGTCTGCATAAAGGCAAATGATTGACAGCTGTATGTTGGTCTCAGTGTTTAATTTTATAAATAATAGTTAAATTACTGGTTGGTATCATGCTATTGGAACACTGAATATTGATTCTGAATTGCCTTGATGTAATTTAGGATGACATGGCATTCTCTGGTTACCTTCATCACCCCATGTCAATTAATTTCTAATTATTTAAGTTAATGAGTTAAGTTCCCTAAATCATTTGTGGATATGACACTTCATGGAGGCAACATGGACACAAATTTTCCTGGCATATTTGTAATGGGTTTAGTTCAGTTTATTCCTTTGTAAAGTTTGACAATCCATGCATAATAAGAGATGTATTTGATACATGTAGGCATTATGTCAAGGGTATGTTCTTTACGGTGAGTCAATTTTGAGATAGTTATAAAAATGTGAAAATTGCAAGCAGATATGCCGATGTGCTTCCTTGAGGTGTCCACCTGGGTCCATGAAATGGGTGGGTGTGGGGGTACTGCAGCATTACAGGTATGGGCTGAGTTCAGACATGTTCCTTTTGTACCCTCTCAGGCACAAAATGCCAGTAAAGACTGTTCTGTTTGTCAGTGAGAGAGACACAGGCTACCCATGGCTGTGAGGTAGCTTCCTGCTGGGAAGGCCATGAACACAGCTGGCAAGTGAGACTGATGCTGGTAGCCCTCGGGGAGAACAACTTGAGTCTTGACATGAATAGGCACTGATTCTGGAGTGGGCTTTGCATACTTAGTGGAAGATGAAAATGCCAAGAGCCATAAAAAACAAACAAACAACAAAACGAGAACAGAAGATATTGCGTGAACTTAGATGGATGACCATCCTTTCCTCAGAGCAAGGAACACACTGTAGAGCCCATAATGTCCAACAAGGGACAGAGAGAGGTCCTCCTTAGAGTAGTAGTTTGGTAGAGAAACAGAACAGGAAATTGAAACACTGGTCACCTAAACGAGGGGGTGATGAAAGCATGAAGGTCTGGCTTACACCTTCACAAGTGTGTGCTCACACTCAACATCAGTGGGGCTAGTGTCCCACTAGATTTTTCTGATTTTTCTGGTTGATCTGGGGAGGAGGGAATGGAAAGGTTGCTAGTATGATTATGGAATTCTTACCAAGGGAGCAGTGCACTGGTATAAAAACTATATATTTTTTCTTTCCTCCCCCATTTTTTCCCCTTTGTCCTCTACCTGATACAGTAGTCCTAGGACCAAGGCTGCAATTTTAAGTGCTGGCAGCAGGGAAAATTTCTAAGCAATAAACTGTAACTGTTTTAAAGCTTATATTGGAATTCCTAAGGGCCTGATGGGGATGGGTTGTGTCTTTAGGCCATCTAGCAGAATGCAGGCTGACGGTGAATACAGCTATGTTGTCTCGTGGTAAAGAGAGCTCACTATGTAACCTTTCCCTATCTGAATGGGGTGGATGGAGGAGGAGCCACTTGCTGGACTGGTATTGCTGCCTCCAATATAGACCTACACAGTGGTGATTCTAATGTCCCTTCCAAAGGTAAAAATGTTTGGGCATTAATGGAGAGAAGGAGAAACAGTAACTGAGAGTAAAGACATGAATAAGTGGGTTATGAATTGAGGGAACTTCAATATTACATTAACAACTCAAAAGAGTCTTGGAACAAAACCTCAATTATTTTTGATGCCTGAAAGGGTGAAGCTATATATTTGCTGAGATCATGCCTGCTTTTGGAACCTGATAAGATTGAAAGAAAGCCTGCAAACCTGAGTAGTCTCACCCTGGGAGACATTCATACAATATGATGGACTGGACTAATTGTTAATAATTATGCATATTCTTATGCTGTAAGGGATCCATAGTTGGAAAGAAGGGGCTGTCCTATGGTGTTCTGATAATGTATTGGTTTTCATCCACAGTTCCTGGCTCATAACTCCCATAGTCTTTGTTACAGTCTTCTGTTATTGTGTCAGGTGTGTTAGGCCTCAGGGCCAGGACTGAGGAAACAGCATCTCTCTCTTGCCTTCCTCTCACCTGCCCCAAGGCAAGGCTCTAATCTAGTGGGGCTTAAGACCTTCTGGTGAGAGGGTCCCACCTCTCACTCTGGAGGAAGGAATGCTTCCGTGAGAACCCAAGAGGACTGAGTTCGGGGGATTCCAGATAGCTGAACACATGGAGGTTCCTGGAGGGTGGTGTGCCCAGGGAGGGCATGTAAACTCCATGCTCCTCCCCCTATACCTCACTATATGCATCTCTTCATCTGTATCCTTTGTCAAATCCTTTATAATAAATGGGTAAATGTTAAAAAAAGTCAAAATTGGTGGAAAGAGGCAAGGAGACAGAATAATTAGGACTGAAAAATACCATTAATAGTGGCTGTTTGCTGCTGCCAATCCATGTCTCCTTTGCTGTAGTTATGTGCTCTATAGAGTTCGCATCAATGCTATGCATAGATCACATCCAGCGCCTTTGGAGGTATGGTTAGAAAAATATTACAACACCGTAACAAATTAAACTGCTGTTATAAAACAATTTTTAAACTGTTCTTTTACTGCCCATGGAATGCAGAAAACCATATTATTACTTTATCAACCACTGCATAAATAATTGTTTACCACCCTTCTTAAATACTGTAAATGAAGAACTGAAATCTTCTATAATGGACATGATGGTAGAGAAATTTGGTTCAGATTAATATGAAAACTTCAGCCAATAAACTGTTCCTCTTTGTCTGAGATGAGGCCGTTTGGATTTGCCAACCCAAAGTATAAGTAAATGCATCTGCTATGGGTTTGTCCTAGATGACTTTTTTATTTTCCTGTTCAAAAATGGCAATGTGAAATCATATGTGAAAAAATAAATTACATTTAGCATGCAAGGCATGAATCCAAGCAGTACAGTTCTCGAAGGGAAATCAAAAGCTAAAGTACACAACATTTGGGGGTAATTTTCAGGAGTTCCTTTGTTGCTTTTTATACATGATTATCCTGCATGAAATATATGTTAGTTTTAATAGCTATTAGATAGCATTATTTTGTGACTGTGAAACAGAGCAACTGAAATTTTAGTTTGAGGCACATAGAAATAGCGGAATTCTCTAGCTTTCCTTACAAATGTCTCTTATGCCTCTTCTTAAATGTTTCCAGGGATAGAAAACTTTTTGCCTTGCTCCGTGGCTAGTTCTCTTTCAAGAAAATTGTAGTTGAAGAGCATTTCTCACACTGAACTAAATATGGCACCTTATAATATTTACCTTTTACTCTAACTTTTGACCCTTCTAGCTGATAACATTTTACATATTTGAAGATAACCATTATGGATTCTTAAATTTTCTTTTGCTTAAAACAATCAAACATATAAACAAACAAATTTCCTTCAGCTTTTTCACATGATAGTTGTGATTCCTGTTTGACTTCTGGTCACTGTTCTTCTTAAAATATTTTATTAATATTACTATAGGACATTTGGGATATAACCATGAAGAGTCAGTGATTTTTCTGATGAACTAATTCTCAATCCAATTAAAATGAAAAAATTCTAATTAACTTCATGTAGTTCAGTGTCCATCTTGGTAGGGTCATAGGCTAGAAATAAATTAACACCAAGGAGAATTCAGGCTATGAGCAAGGGAGAGAAATTTGAACTGGAAATGAAATACATGATCCATGCTTATTCTTTCTCCAAAATTTGAAGTTGAGGCAGCCTGCTGCAAAGATGACACAGGCACTTGCCAACATGGACTTGAAGTGGTATTGTTGTCTGGGGTAAATACCCAGGGTTCCTCATCTCACACCAAGGGAATCAAGGATGAAGGCACAGTAAGTGGATTTAGGAGCAGAGATTTAATAGGCAAAAGAAAGAGAAAGGAGAACAGCTTTCTGTCTTGAGAGAGAGGGGAGATGCCAGATTGGGACTTCTGGCGCACAGTGGAGTGCACTGGATTTTATGGACAGGCTGGAAGAGGTGGTGTCTGATTTACACAGGGCCCACAGATTGGTTGGACAAGTTGTGATGTTTACGTAGCACTGGAGGAAGCTGGTTGTCCCACCCTAATCTTATTATACAATGGGGTCTTTGCCTGGCTAGTGCCATGTCCTCTTCTCCTTACAGTACACGTGATTTGGCAAAGAGAAGGGAATATGGAGCCGCCATTTTGAACATGTCTAGTCCCAGATAGCCTTTTCCTATTGGCACAGGTGTGGGCATTCATCGTGCAGGCTTCTAGCTTGCTTGTCTATGTTTGCAGCTCAATTTTACAGGCTGCTTTTTGTTAGAAAATAAAATGGTTTTGGAGCTGCTTTTCATTAAAAGGAAAACCTTACTGAAGACTTCCTTGCCCTCACTATGCCTAAATAATTTTTTCTTAACTCTTATATTAGAGTGATTTTAGGCAACTAGTAAGGACTATTCTGCATCCAAATTTCCTGCTTTTGTAAGTTTAACCTCTTTAGTTGCAATAAGAACAGTCTCTGGCAAATAGTAAAAAGTGAAATTTATTGGCCAACTGTGGACTCAGAAATGAAGGACATTAAAAAGCATAGGAACCAGAGAAGCCCTGTAGATCTAAGGCAAGAAGAAAAGCACATCCATTTTAGGGTGCTTCTCCCATGGTTGGGATGGAAACCAAACATTGTCAGACTTTGAGACACTCTGTCCAAGACACCAAATCGAGGGAGCCAAGGAGATTGTGTTAGGCCCTCCATGCCTGCATTCATGATCGAGATAAGCAACACATAATCACTTTATTCCTCTAACTTACTTCTGGATATTCCTAATACCTTTAGTAGGAAGAAAGCTCTTACTTTTAAACAGAGATGTGTTTTATTTGAAGAAAAAAATATAAGAAAGGTAACAGTGACACTTTTAGTCTGAGTTTTAAATAAGAGTCAAGGAATTCTCTCCTATGAATGTTTGTATTAAGATGGAAGCAGCCAGGCACGGTGGCTCATGCCTGTAATCCCAGCACCTTGGGAGGCCGAGGCGGGTGGATCACGAGGTCAGGCGTTCAAGACCACCCTGGCCAAACAGCCGCTACTCAAAATACAAAACTTAGCCGGGCGTGGTGGCATGCATCTGTAATCCCAGCTACTAGGGAGGCGGAGGTTGTGGTGAGCGGAGATCGCTCCACTGCACTCCAACCTGGGCGACAGAGGGAGACTCCGTCCCAGGAAAAAAAAAAAGGGGGGGGGGGGGAGGAAAAACAGATGCGTTGGTTGACTGCTTTACATGAGCGATGTGATGGCCTTTCTGCAAGGGCTACACAAGGGGGATTTGGGTGCTCAAACAGACAAACACACCCAACTCCTCCTTTCAAACCAATTATTCTTATTTTGCCTTTGATAGCCTCTTCCAATGCAAATCTTTACTGCAATATTTGTATTAATTTAAATGACAGACATTTAAAACTACCCCTGCAGGAATTTATCAGTGTCATTGTCTTGATGGGAGCTCTAGATTCTACTTCTGACTGCCAATTTGTCTTCTTGGGGGTCTGTCAGTTTATCCCGAGATGAGAATTGTGATTGATCTGGGACAGAAAGAAGATTACCAGTCAAGTGATGGGCCTTCTTGCTGGGGAATAGCCATAGGAAGTAGATCTAAGGGACTCTGGAGATCATGAGGCTTGGCTGGGAGAATATCACCAATGGTTTCTGATTAAAATGATTATTAGATATGGATGACTATGGTGTACAGAAGCTGCCATGCAGAAAGATTAAGATTTATCCCAGTTCGGAAAGGACTTTTTTCTTTTTTCTTTTGAGATGGGAGTTTCGTTCTGTCACCCAAGCTGGAGTGCAGTCATGCAATTGTGGCTCACTGCAGCCTTATCCTCCTGGGGTCAAACAATTCTTACACCTCAGCATTCCCAAGTAACTGGGACTATAGGTGTGCACTACAACACCCAGCTACTTTTAAAATTGTTTTATAGAGACTAGGTCTCACTGTGTCACCCAGGCTGCTCTAGAACTCCTGGATTCAAACAATCCTCCCATTTCGGCCTCCTAAAGTGCTGGAATTACAGACATGGCCCACCATGACCGACTGCCTGTTCTCTTTAAGACAGGGAAAAGTGAAAGGATAATGCAGTGTTTCAAGTAGATTGAAACTAAAAAGTAATTTTAACATTTAGTTTTGAAGAATAGGTTAAGTAAAATAATGAAAAATTGGTGATGAATGAATCATGGAAAGTAATTACCTGAATTCCAGGTAAAATTTTACAGGAGAATATATAATTCAACTATGTGAATTAAAAGTATTAAGAGAACTGGAAAGTAGTCACACAGGAAGGTTATGGCGAACTCTCTCAAAGATACAAAAGATAAATGTTCTTTTAGTAATGATAGGGAAGTGGAAAAGTGATACTGATTTTGTACTTACCTAGTAGCAAATAATTGCATGGGAACAAATCTGCTATGTTTTGCCCTTTTCCCTATGGCATTGGACCCCAGTGGGCCATATTGTTTGAGAATATTTTTTGTTCCTGGGGAAGACATCAGCTTCATTTTGAAGGAATATATGTTACAGGGTTTCTCCCTCTGTTCTCTTGAAATAAAAAGGGAAAAGCTTACTCATAAAAGCTTCTGACATCCAGCATTCAGTTGCTATAAGTCACTGTTAGTTGTCACTCCTATACTTTGCCAACACACCTTGATAGTTCATGATCACAGTGATGACTGGAGCCAATACAACATCTCCAAATGACTTCATAATAATGAACAATGATTGAATTGTTATGAGAGGGGTATGAGAATTAAGTCATTTTATTATGAGAGTTATGTCATTTCATTATGTTCTAATTCCTTGAATATTGTTATATCATGTGAAAGATATGTGGTAAGTGTCTATTAAAAAGAGTAACTTTAAATATGGGAATAACAGTCACTGTGAACTACTACAGTGGCGAGAAACAGACAGAAGTGTGGGTTGAAAACTAACTATTGGGGCTGGGTGCATTGCCTCACGCCTGTAATCCCAGCACTTTGGGAGGCCGAGGCGGGTAGATCACTGGAGGTCAGGAGTTTGAGACCAGCCTGGCCAACATGGTGAAACCCTGTCTCTACTAAAAATACAAAAATTAGCCGAGTGTGGTGGTGGGCACCTATAATCCTAGCTACTCGGGAGGCTGAAGCATGAGAATCACTTGAACCTGGGAGGTGGAGGTTGCAGTGAGCTGAAATCTTGCCACTGCACTCCAGCCTGGGTTACCAGAGTGAGATTTTTTCTCAAAAAAACAAGAAACAAAAAACAAACAAACAAAAAAACTACCTATTGGGTATGAGGCTCATGCCTGGGTGGTGGGATTCATACCTCTCAGCATCACAAAATATTCTCATGTAACAAACCTGCCCATGTACTTGCTATATCTAAAATATAAGTTGAAATTTAAGGCTGGGAGTGGTGTGATCTCAGGGAGTGGGATCACTAAAAATACAAAAATTAGCTGGGCATGGTGGCACACACCTGTAATCCTAGCTACTTGGGAGGCTGAAACCAGGAGGTGGAGGTTGCAGTGAGCCTCTGCATTCCAGCCTGGGCAACAAAGTGAGACTCCGTCTCAAAGCAAAAACAAAAACAAAATCCTTATCAAATTGTGCAAATTGTACAATTTGTACAACTAATGTGTACAAATTGTACACATTAGATATTCACTGTGTATTACGTGTCAATTATACCTCAATAAAGCTATTTTTTTTCTTTATTCCTTCCAAAGAAATGTCTCTCAAACAGAATACACATGCTGGGCGACAGAGTGAGACTCCGTCTCCAAAAAAAAAAAAGAAAAAAAAAGAAATTTAAAAAAGAATTAAAAAAGTAATTCTGTTCATTTTTGGTAAGGGAACTTATTGATATACAAGAAACTGAACTGAGCAAGTAGCAAGTTCCTGGAAACTGAATTTATCAGAGGTTGTACATAAATCTTTCTGATACAGGTATACATGTGCTCTCCCATGATATTTAGTTTCTACATGATAATATAGGACCTTCACTTTGGGAGAAAAAGATACCTTTATTTGTTACTACAAGGAGAGGTAAAATTTCAATCTTCTTCAAAGCAATAGCCAGCTTCCATCCTCTAAAAATCCTGAGTCAAGATAATTAGTGAGATGGGTTTGGTGGCATAGACCTGTAATCCCAGCTACTCAAAAGGTTGAGTGAAAACTTAAAATTTTAACTCCTGGGATAAAGTAAAGCGAGGATGGCTTGATTCCAGGAGTTTGAGACCAGTCTGGGCAACATATAGTAAGACTTTCTCAAGAAAATAAAAAATAAAAAAAGATGATTAAAGAAACAGTTTGAGATCAGTTAGGGCAACATATAGGAAGACTCTCAAAAAAATAAAAAATATAAAAAGATGATTAAAGAAACAAACTGTAGTTTTTGCTAAGATTGTCTCAAGGATACAATTAATAGTTGTCATTTTTCTCCTCTGCTTTTCAGTTTGGATTTCCCTTATACTTGTCCCAGACTGTAGCTGATCTGGCTTGTTTTCTTGATGGGTGATCTAAATCCTCATCCTAAAGTCATCTAAACCCTTGATTATTTTGCTTTTCTTGAGTTACGATTACTACAACTGTTCCTTGGCAATTGTCACTGAAGAGCTATATTAAAATATTTAGCATATACCTGACAAAAGTTTATGATATACATCAGTCAAAGTAGATAGTGGAAAAATAATTTGGTTACACAATTATGTAGCACAATTCAATGTAGCAGCAATGTGAGCATTTATTTGAATTGCTTTTATGTATCCCTTAATTTCGATTTATTTTGTAGAATTGTTTCAGAAAAATGGTTATTCCAAAATTCAAATATGATAAGAAAGAAATATCCTAGTAGAAGCCAAAAAAGCACACCGAAAGAAAGAATCTCAGAAGCTTCAAAATATCAAAACTAAATACCCTGATGGTTGAATCATAACAGTAAGGAAGTAATGAGTCAAAAAATATAGATAATAAAAATTTATCAGAAGATATACTAAAGATTTTGAGAATCAGGATATTTTGAAACAGGAAACAACACAGCATTGGGCAGAATAAAAGAATAGTGAAGACCACAATTTGTATGGTCAATAGAGCATACCCAAAGATCAGCATCAACGTCCTGTTGATGAATTCATTTTAATAAGTCTTGCAATTTTTCACTTTTTCTTGGTATATTAAGCAATAATTTCATGCAATACTATTTAATAAAGCTTGCTTTTTCAAAATTGTGATCCCTAAAGAATTTTCAGTGAATCAAGCAAAACATACAAGGGACAAAGAAAAGTTGCTCAAGTGGACATTTTGAAAAGAAAAATAAAGTCAAATTTTGAATAGATCTTAGCTCACTTATTCCAAAACTAAGGATGCATATGTTTTGTTTGTAAGCTATTTTCAACAAGATAGATATCACTTCGGTCGCTTGGGTTTCAAATTGCATAACTACACTGAGAAATTGAAAAAGTCATGAAATTCTACACATAAGAACACAAGAAGGTTACGTTTACTTGAATTTTGCACAAACTAGATAAAAATGCACTAGAACAATGTCTGAAGATGTAGACAAGAACAAACACTCATTATTTTGAGGAACTAAAATGAGTAGTTATTATTATTAAAAATTAAATGGAAAGAGGTTTCTCCTTCAGCAGATATGATGTAAAGTGGTATTCTTTAAATCAAGGAAAGGTTATGGGTATCATCAAACTAATTATTCAATGTGACTTTTTTCCCTTGACAACTTGGAAAAATTTCAAAAGAAAAAAAGTGACAGGTATCCAAAACATTTTTGAAGAATTAATTGATACAATGAGAGAAAATGTATATAAAATAAAGGAAGCAAAATAGGTAAAGCAGACATTAAATACCATACCATTATTATAGTTTCTATACCAAATTATAACACAAATTTCTAGAAACAAAACTGGATAACTTTTTTCACCAATTGAAAACTATCTGTTACTTTATCTGACAAAATGGAGCAAGTTCTGGACAATTGTAACCAGTCATGACACCCATCTGATGACAATATAGCTGTAATGAACAGCCAGGACGAAAGCAGAAGTGCAGAAGCACTCTTTAAAAACATCATGCATTTATGGGCTGTGTGTTGTGTGCAACACAGTTTCTTAATCCTATTGGAGAAAAAGGTGGCCCATAGCTGCTGAACTGTTTTTTTTAAAAATTTACTATTCAGATATCTTGCAACAGCTCCATGTTTTCTGGTGTGTTCCATAGATTACATAGCTTCAACTCGAGCTGATTTAGATTTTTAAGTATAACAAGATGCTGTTCCAAGCCTTTCAGGCTGGGTATAATGGAATTTAAAAGCATTTTCAGAGACTTTCAAAAGAAACCAAAGGGCAAAATAGATGTAAGAGTTACTGAAAAAGTTCATAAAGCTCAAATTTTAACTGTATTTTGGAAAAAGAATGTTTCACTAAAATAAGTGAAAATTCGTAGGCTCTTGGTTAGGACATTTGTAAAGTGGACCCTCTTTTGTCATGTTTAAATTTGCTTCTTAAACAAGAGAATGTGAAGATAAAAATTAATAGACTATGAAACAAAAGTAATAAAGGTGGGCATTGAAACTAACAAATTATTTTAAGGTTGAGAAGTGAATTATAACAAAAAAGTGTTCAGATCATAAACAGTTTATCAATGTAAAGAGAGAAATTTTGAATGCAAGTAGTAAATACACTCCCTTGGGTTAGTTGATAATCTAATTAATGAAGAAATAATGCATCATACAAACACATTCCAGTAAGATTTAAAAGTATTGCTGACTTGACACAATATACTGTCACCAAAGAAGAGGATATAGAACTCATGGTATCACAACAGGCATCACCAATAAACAGATTAAAATGTGTAGTCAGCTTAAAGATGATTGGAAATTATTTCTTGTAGAAGAAGATTTGAATTTCCCTGATATTTAATTGCTCATATATGAAAGAAACTTGAGTCTTTCTCAAATTTGATGATCTTAAAATTTACATGACTTTCATATTAAGAATTATAAAATGGAAAGAAAAATTTCCCACCTATCAATGGTAAACAAATATTGACCAAAAATGCTATAGGACGACAGATTTAGCTTTATAGATATTTTCTCTATGGAAAATAAGATTATAAAAATCATTGTCATATGATCAAATGTTATGCAGTCAAAAATTGGTAAGATAATATATGGGTGGGTCAGGCAGTTATAAAAAATACTGTATTTTGGAATGTTTGATATTGTCAGTTTTTAAAAATTTATAAATTACTGTGATTTCCTTTCTAAATTAAATACTCATTTACAACTTAATTCTGTTTTCATAGTTTTGTATTCTTTTAACCATGCCACCCCATGCAGCTCCACAAAATCTGGACCTATACTGGTTATTAGAAAGTGGAAGTAGAGTCCAGATTTCTTTTTCACAATATTTGGTATTGGACAATAGAGAAAGAATTACTTGAGAAAGACTAGTTTTGTGGCAAGATTTCACAGAATAAGGGTAAACCATAAGTGTGTTTGCAGACAGAGAGAAAAACACAGTCAGAAGGCAAGAACATCCAAAAGAGAGGAAAGCAAGTTTCCAGAATACAGGTAGGAACAAATGTGGGGGAGAAGAATTGTCTTAGCAAGGAGGAGGGATTCTGCTTCTCCAGGAGTATGATATGGAGAAAAAAATAAGTACAGGGTCATCATGGTGATCTCCTTATTATTTATGCTACCATGCTACAGCCATGCTGGTTGGTGGAACTGATCCCAGCTTTGGTTGGGGTTTGGTTCCCGTCTCCCTTGCTTCATTGGTGGGTTCAGACTCAATCCAGTCAACCCATGGCATTTCCTGGTGATTTTCTCAGTGGTGGTTCAGCTAGAGTGGAGTTTAGGATTTTCTATGATGCTATAAAAGGGACACACACTCCCAGGATGTGAGCATGCTGCTGGCAGCTAGCTTTCAACCAAGGGAAGCTAGCTTGAGGATGGCACTTATACAGAGAAAAGAGCAGAATGGAGAAAATAAAAAGAATTGGAACTTGTGCCATGTGCCCAAAGGCTGACTGCCTCTAGAATTTTCAGTGATATAAGCCAATACATTTCCATTATATCAGCCAGCTTGTGTTGGATTTACTTTTACTTGCAACTGACAGCATTCTTCTTGCTACAATGAATGAAGATACAGAGATATTTTGAGATGTAGAGGAGTCAAGAGAATAAATGATGACTTGCCTCTTCTATCTGTATCTGTAAAACTGAAGGAAACATAATCTACAGAGATGTAAAGAACTGCATGTAGGATTGCAGGGATGATGGAAGTGAAAAGGATGGGAAGAATCCCCAAAGGGAATGTTTCACGGAGCAAATATAGATGAATCCCAGCTTTACTTTCCTTCATAATGCTTATTATTACTTGACATATGTTATATATTTTTGTCTTCTTCATAAATTGTAAGCTTCATCATGGCAGGGATTTGCTTCATTTATCCGTCACATTTCTAGTGCATAGAATTATGCGTGGCACATGGTAGAGACTGAGCAAATATTGATGGATATGAATGAAAGAATTAACTTCCAAACATACTTAAGAACCCAATTTACACTGGACAGTGCATCTGTGGTAGAAACCATTGACCCATTTTCTTAACTCTTAGAGAATGCTCTTTAGTCTGGGTACATGAGGGAAGAAAAGAGATTATGGAGTTTATCCATTATTGTGGAATGGCACCTTGCACAGTGGTTGGCACTTAATGAATAGTAAATACAACATTAATGCTGCATGATGTTATGCACAGAGTGGTTATGGCAGGGGAGAGGTGGTGAGGGAATCCAGTATGCCAGCCAGGGTAGGGCTGACAGGGCCAACCACTTGGTCCAAGATGGGCAGACAGACAGTTGAGTAAAGTGATTTGAAAGTCAAAATTAAAACTATACCAAACTAATGTCATGCTGAAGCCTTAGTTTTGGAGTTCACAGCATTCTAATTTAACTGTGGAAAACATAAATACCTCTAGACAAACTGCTTAAATATAGCTTCCTTCAGGTAAAGAAAGTAATGACAGGACAAAATAAAGTCATAAAGAGATCATCAGAAAACAAAAAGTGGGCCAAAGACCTTTAGAAACAGCTGGGCATGTGTAAGCATCATGGATGATGTAGGGTCTGAGGAAATCTGTTATTAGGACTTATTTGGAAGTTGGAGAAAAGGAACAGAGGAAGTTCCAATTTCAACCTGCATTAAAAAACAGAAATAAAAAAGCATGGAAAAAATGTATAAAACTGGCTGTCATGTTTAAATTTAGTAAGTAGCCTAAAGAAGGTTCCAAACAATGGGCTACACTGTTGTAGCTGCTTATTTTTACTGGGTCTATTGGCAAACGTTTCTCATTTCTTCACGTATAATTTTCAAAGACCCTAGAGTCTCAGGTTTCATTTAGCAGAGTAACAGCTTTCAAATAATAATCTGGTGTCTGTCTTGGCCTCTGGTTCTCCTGTTCCCTTTGTACCCTTGCCCTCTTATTTTCCTTAGTTTCCTCTCCTACCTACCCACTCCCCCGACCCCTGCAGCACACTTTTTTTCTTTTCTCCTCTTGAGTTTCTCTCCAGATTGCAGAAAATGTCAATTAGCTATAAAAATCATCTCACACACATGAAACGTGTTTGATGACAAAGTCTGGATGTGTCACTAGAGATCCTATTCCAGGGTGGCCGCCATGACCCTACTATATAGTTCATTGGTTTTGAGGGTTGGGATCAACCTGAAGGGACTGAATGAAATGAGTCTCTTGGAACTGCTGGAAGGTAGGAGCTACTCTGCATCATTCCAGACAGTGCTGTAATAGAAAGAAATCTTTGTGAGTAGACAGACCTTTTCAAATTCCAGTCTTATTTTTTATTAGCTACTTATGATGTTGGATAAGTAGCTTCAACTTTATGAGTCTCAGTCTCATCTGTAACATGAGAATAATAATATATACCTCAAAGTATTTTGTGAAGAGTAAATGAGTAAAGACTGTAAAGTGGTTGTGACAGTACCTTATGCATGTTCTAAGTGGTGGCTAATATTATCATCTTGGATTGATTCTAGTTTTACCCATTTTCCTACTGATGCCCAGCTTAGGCCACATACAGGGCACTGTTCTTTCAGAATCTGAAGCAAGACTGCAATAGTCAAGGAATGTGTCACTGGGGTAGAGGGATGCATTTTTCCATTAGAGCGGGTTTTGGTGTCTGAACGAGTGCCCTTGAAGTGAGTTGCAAGTAGGCTTACTATTCAGATTGCTCCTGTTCACATCTTAATTCATTTCTGCTCAGAGCCTGATCTATTCATTCTTGCATTAATCTATTTCCTCAGTACAAAATTTGTGAGCACTTGCTTGATGTCAGGACTGGGTGCACAGTGATACATCAGACCTAGTTCCTATTCTCACATGATATAAAATTCCCTCTTTAGATAATACATAGTTTATATATGGCTTCATTCTGTGACTTGTGTCATAGATGCACCTGCACAGCAACATGGCGACTTTTTTGACCCTGCAATTATTAATCAATTTCATAAGGGTTATGCTAGAGTCTTCACTTTATCTTAGTTTCTCTTTATCACTGTCAGTTTTTCATTATCAGACTAAAATCTCTATAAATTCAGACAGTTTAATTAATTTTGCACAGTTCGTACTTGCAGTTAGTGCATCTTCTTATAGAGCCAATATCCCGTTACAGAACATACAGCTGTATATGTTGTTACATGATGACATGCAAAGACTCATACTGTTATTCAAATATGGGAAAATTTAAGGCCTATGAGCTTCTTTTTTCTATTTTAGTGCACCGGCTGCCATCATAGTATTGAAAAGCCATTCTAGTAGGTTGAGATGCATTTTCTCAGTTCTAGATTTCCCAAGAAATCAGATACAGAATGCAGGGCATGATTGCATTTTGAATTTGTGTCAACAAGATACAATGATGTTTTTCTTTTTTCCATAGTTTTCTTGGAGTACATTTTAGATAAAACAGGTATAAGATTATCGGTGAGGTGTTCTGTTTCAACCTTGCTGTTATCTAAATCAGATTTTCTTTTTTCTGTTTTTCAGTAGGAGAGTTCTTGTGATATCTGCAGCTATGTCTGGAGTTTGTATGAGGCTTGGTTAACTTCCCTAGTTCCTATATTTCAGAAGTCAATATTCCTCGGGGTCAGGGTCAAAGCAAAGTCTTGTTATTTTTGTAGATGTAAATGCTGTTCTGGTTAGCATTAAATTGTAGGAACACTTCAGAATCTTGAAATAATTGGCAATTTATTTGTTTTCTTACTCAGAGATTATTTTTGAAATGGAGCTTGACCTTTTGAGTAAAGTTTTTTGGTTTTAAAATTTCATGATAAATGAGAAGTGTAATAGTTTGTTTGGCTTCCAAAACTCACATTTTTCTAAATCTGCTATTATACTACTCCCTTTTAGTTTTAGTCTTAGCTCTAATTTACATTATAGGTTCAATCCTTGTATAAGTCAGAGGAACCTAATTATAACTATAAAAACAACTCATTGGCTTAGGTTTGACTAAATGTCCTCTGTTTTTGGCACTCCAGTGTCTAAATGATTTAGTTTTCTTTTTAAAATCTCACCTGAAACTATTTGGCTCCTGTTGTGGATTCTGTACTCTCCAGGGAATGGGTTCCTGATTAACACTGTAGTTCTATGGTGTGGAAGTTCTTACCTTATGCTTAAGTGGGTTACTACCTTGAACTTAAGTTTCCCAGTGACTTAGTTCCTGACATCTGTTTTGGCCATCACCAATGCCAACTGCCTTTCCTTGTTTGGGTGTCTGCTTTCTATCACCTTTTGTGTGAGCGCTTACTGCTTGATCTACCATGGCTTGGATAGTAATGCAAGTATTTTGCTTAGTTAGTTGTACTTTATACCCTGTATGTTCTTTCTCCTCTTTGAATTGCTGCCCAGGGATTTGGCTTGCCACGTGGGCCTGGCTTGGTCTTCTCCCATCTGAATTCAAAATATTCCTCCTAAGGTCAGGCTCAGTACTTTGTTGCATCTCCGAAAAGTTCCATCAAAACAAATCAACAAATTCAATAAGGAACATTTTTCTCAAGTCTCACCACAAAGCCAAATCTAAAAGTATTGTAGAGTGCTGCAGCATTTACTGAAATTCTCATGAGGTGACAGAAGAGCATACCACAGTACAAAACTTCTTAAAATCTTCTCTAATCATCTTTCTTATCTTCTGCTAGTCTCTCCTATCACCTCTTTCTTTCCCCACAAACTATAGCCCCACTCCAACCACAGGGTGGTGTCTCTCTGTGAGCTCAGCATTGTAGTCCTTCCCCTCAGCTGGAGTGCTTCACTGAGGAAAACAAGAAACAGCAACATGGGACTTTTCTAGTACATTCCTTGGGAAACTTGGTGTGTCCTGCTTGAAAGAAAAGCCCAAATCAGATTGCCGAGATCATCCAGAGGTGGGTGACTTTTGCAAATGTGTATGCTATTCAGTTTTAATAGGCGTGTGTCTATTTGTTTGGTATGAATGTAAATGTATATGTGTGTTTTACAAAATTGAGATGATACTACATATACTAATTTATAATCTACCTTTTCATTTAATAAAATGTCATGGACAACTTCTAATTCTCCAATAGTCTTCACTTACATATTTTTGGTGGTTTCAAGAATTGTACTGTTTGGAAGTTTCATTATTAATATGTTATCTTGTTAGTTGTTTAGGCTACATACAATTTTTTCCTTTTATAAATTGCAATGATTTTGTGCTTTATTATTTCCTCATGATAAAGATAATGGAAACAGGATTTCTAGGTGGAAATGTATGAACATCTAAAAAAGTTTTGATGCACAATGTGTAATTGACTCTCAGAGTGATTATGCCAATGCCCTGCCCCCTCACCTGGAATATATATACTTAGTTTTTCATCATTGTATTAAATGAGGAGGAATGGAATGCATTTTGCTTTACATGTTCAATGATTTGATTACTACTTAGGTTAAATATATTATAGGATTTGTCAAGCAATGCAGTCACATAGAACTACCTATGTTTCTTTGCTTGCTTGCCTGGGCTCATCCACTGCTAGGTCTTTATTCCTAGTGTTGCTTCTTTCTTTCTGTTACAGGTGGCTTGTGACCTGATTTTAGTCTACATCAATCCCTGTGTTTGCTTTACTTACTTTGTTCATAGGCCATTTTTATACTCAGGTTATTCCTTATCCTATACCACTTTCCAGCCTTACTACTTGACTATGTTGCTAGGCAGTTAAAGATGACCTTAAAGATAATCTGAGAAAAATAGATTCATTTTTGTATAGATTCACACCAAATTCACATTAAAACTACCCATTTGAGGTACTGAGTCTGGGGGTGGACTAAGGATAAGTGGGCTTTGTGGGAAAGCTGGAAGCAGGGATATTTATCAAGGATCTTTGGGTAATAGCTCTGTTTTCTCCCACAGATGAGGAAGTCTTTTAGATGAGGATGTTGTTTAGTGCAAGAACGCAAAATTCTATTATTTGCTTCTAGGGAAACAAATGGGAGCAAAGAGATAGTGTAAATTATTTTGGAGTGGTAAATGGTGACGGCATAGCAAGCACCCAGTTTCTCAGAATCAGTAAGACCTACCTTGTGCGCATACTGTTGCTGACAGCTACTGCTCTGCTGTTTCTTAACCCCACCCCAAGGGAAGGTAAACTTTGAACTCTGCTATGCTGCATTCCATCCCGCTCTCTGCCACCATCTTGTTTTCTATAAGATCTTCTTATGTGTTTGGCTTATTAATCATGAATGTAATCTAATCTTATATTGTGATTGCATGTTGTTTTTAACTTTTATTTTAGGTTTGAGAGTACATGTGAAGGTTTGTTGCATAGGTTAACTCATATCATGGGGATTTGTTGTACAAATTATTTCGTCACTCGGGTATTAAGCTCAGTACCCAATAGTTATCTTTTCTGCTCCTCTGCCTCTTCCCACCCTCCCCCCTCAAGTAGACCCTGGTGTCTGCTGTTTCCTTCTTTGGGTTCATAAGTTTTCATCATTTAGCTCACACTTTGGAATGAGAACATATGGCATTTGATTTTCTGTTCTTGTGTTATTTTGCTAAGGATAATAGCCTCCTATCAGTTAGATTTGAGTAGCTGATAAAATGGAGATATTTCTGTATAGTGTATTACAAGGTAATATGCTTATTACCTTGCTTTCCATTTTATTGATGGAGTCATATTTGTTTCATATGAGAGTTGGCTTGCACTTTTACATCCATCAATGTTCCCACAAAAGACACAATCTCATTCTTTTTTTATGGCTACATAGTATTCCATCATGTATATGTACCACATTTTCTTTACCCAGTCTCTCATTGATGGGCCTTTAGGTTGATTCTGTACCTTTGTTATTGGGAATAGTGCTGCAATGAACATAATGTGTGCATGTGTCTTTATGGTAGAATGCTTTATATTCCTCTGGGTGTATTCTCAGTAATGGAATTTCTGGGTTGAATGGTACATCTTTGTTTAGCTCTTTGAGGAAACACCATACTGCTTTCCATAATGGTTGAACTAATTTACACTCCCACCAATAGTGTTTAGTATTTCCTTTCTCCATAACCTCACCAGCATTTGTTATTTTTTGACTTTTTAACAATAGTCATTCTGACTGGTGTGAAATAGCATCTAATTGTGGTTTTGATTTGTCTTTCTTTAATTATCAGTGATATTGAGCTTTTTTCATATGCTTATTGCACATGTATGTCTTCTTTTGAGTTTGTCTGTTCATGTCTTTGCCCACTTTTTAATGGGATTGTTTTTCTCCTGTAAATTTGTTTAAGTTGTGTATAGATGGTGGCTATTAAACCTTTGTCTGATAATCAGTTTGCAAAAATTTTCTCCCATTCTGTAGGTTGTCTGTTTGTTGATAGTTTCTTTTGCTGTGCATTAGCTCTTTAGTTTAATTAAGTACCACTTATGAATTTTTGCTTCTGGTGTCTTTGTCATGAAATCTTTGCCCACACCTGTATCCAAGATAGTATTGCCTAGGTTGTCTTCCAGGGTTTTTATAGTTTTGGGTTTCTTATTTAAGTCTTTAATCCATCTTGAATTTATTTTTGTATATGGTATAAGAAAGAGATCCAGCTTCAATCTTTTGCATATGTCTAGCCAGTTATCCCAGCACCATTTATTGGCTTGGGAGTCTTTTCCCCATTGCTTGTTTTCTTGTCAGCTTTGTCGAAGATTAGATGGTTGTAGGTATGCAGCCTAATTTCTGGGCCCTCTATTTTGTTCCATTGGTCTGTGTGCCTGTATTTGTACCAGTACCATGCTGTTTTGGTTACTGTGGCCCTGTAGTATAATTTGAAGGTGGGTAACATGATGCCTCCAGCCTTGTTCTTTTGCTTAGCATTGTCTTGGCTATTCAGGCTCTTTTTTGGTTCCATATGAATTTTAAGATCGATTTTTTTTAGTTCTGTGTAGAATGTCATTGGCAGTTTGATATGAATAGCATGTTGCTTTTTTTCAACCAATCCATAGCTTCTGCGGGTTAATCATTGCATAGTGGAAAACCCATTTTAATGAAGATTTGGGTAACATAAAATGGAGATATTTTTGTATAGTATATTACAAGGTGTTTTCCATTTAAAGATGGACTCATATTTGATTCATATGAGAGTTGGTTTGCACTTTTACATCTTAATTTTAATTTATAATCTACTTACCCATACTCTTTATGTCTTTCAGTCTGTATTAGTAAGACTAGCTGATGCTGAATTAACAAAGCACCCCCAAATCACCTGGCTTAACACAATGTAAAACATTTCTCACTTATGCTACCTGTCCTTTTTTTTAGGGAAATTAAATATTATAGATATAGCCCAAAACTCACTATCCTCCCTTTTCCACTTCATCCATCTCTAGAGGTGATCAGATGTAACTAAAGTTAGTGAAATTTATGACAAACTGAATTTCTATAAGAAGTTGGGATTTTGATTGGAATTTCATTGATTCATATGTTAATTAAGGGATAATTGCTGCCTTTACAATATTGATGTTTTTCTATTTCTGAATATGTCACTCCATATATTTGTCTTCTTTTATGTCTTTCAATAAATTATTATTTTCTCCATTAAGTTGTTACGTATATTTTATTAAATTTATTGCTAGGTATCTTATTTTTTTATGGGTTTTTACGAAGTGTCTGTTGCAGACTTTGTGTGTTGGCTAATCTAGTAGCAATTTTCAATCTCCTCTGCAACCAGAGGTGGCCATATGACTTAGTTCTGGCCAATGATGTTTACGAAGTTCTTATGAGGTGATTATTAAGATTTTTTTTTTCCTGGTAAAAGAGACAGGTATGTTACTGTGCTGTTCTTTTCTCTTCCTTCCTTCTTGTAATAGAGGTGAAAACATATTTCTTGGAGCTACTTCAACTATTCTGTGAATATGAAATGACAAAACTGTTAGTATAAAAAACATGGCAGTCAAGTGGAAAAAAAAGCCTTTAGATACTTGCTGAGATCGTAGAGCAGCTGAAGTACGTAACTGTTTTTTTTCCAAGTTTCCTGCCAAGTGAGAAAAATAAGCCTTTATTTGTTTGTCACGGTTGTTTGTGTTTCTATTACTTTCACCCAAACCAGTTCTGACATAGTGGCTATTATGGTATTAAATGTTTTGTTTGTTGTGTTTAGGAATAAAATTAATTATTATTTTATAATCTTTTATTCAGTGATGTTCTTAAACTTTATTATTAGTTCTAATAGGTTTCTATCAATTCTATTGAATTGTTTTTCTCTACTCAATCATATGATGTGAAGTATGGTAGTGTTTATAAGAACAGTCAGTACAGGAAACTAGGAAGTAGGTACTGAAGATGAACTATTTCTTTGTTTTGACCACCTTAAGGCTGTATGACTTTTGTTTAACTGTAATCAATTTCATGCAAGATTATAAATGTTTTTGAGTTTCTCATTACTCCCATATAAAAATATAACAGAGCAAGACTCTATCTCTACAAAAAAATTTAAAAATTAGCCACGTGTAGTGGCACACGCCTTTAGTCCCAGCTACTCAGAAGGCTGAGGTGGGAAGATCACTTGAGCCCAGGAATTCAGGGTTGCAGTGAGCTATGATTATGCCACCACACTCTATCCTGGGGAACAGAGCAAGACCTTGTATCAAAAAACAAAAAAACAAACAAACAAAAAAATCCAGATATGCTTGGAGTATGGGTTTGACAATAGCAAAGGGGAGATGGTTGAAGAAAACTGTGTGAAGTGTGGGATTGTGGTACCACTTACTAAAGAACTCACTTTACTCCCTATTACTGAACATGCTTGACTTAATGGACCATAGAGAGGTCTGAACAGAAGTATAGAAGTAGATTTATTTGAAATACATTCACAAATGGTTAAAGAACAAGTGTGAATTCTACTTTTTGCATACACAATTACATATTTGATTTTTAAAATTTAGAGACTATCTGTAGTTATGTTTTAATTGTATCTCCTTTTTTTATGTCTGTAAAATTTGTGGAAAACCAAAGATTAGTCAGAAGGTTTTTTTAAATAATGTAACATTTATTTGGGGTGAACTAATTTTTAATTAATTTTAATTAAAATAATACACTACCTAGGGAAACTCAAGGGAATTAAATTATGACAAATAATATGAGAGTTCAGCAACATATGCATTTATAGTATTAATATTTGAAAGGTAATAAAAATACTACAGGTTTAATAAAAGTATCGAGTTAGAAGTTTTGTTTATTGTACTTAGTGACAATGTTTTAAGGGTAGATTTGTTTTGTGGAAATGTGAATGTTAAAGCACTCTGATTTAAAACATTTCTTTTATAGTATTTTACTGTAACCACTTTTCCTATTTTAGATGTTCTGCTTGTAGTAAAATGTCTGCATACTTGAAGCTGTGTATCTAGGCAGAAATTATTATCTGCTAATTGGTTGGCAGAGAATGGCGGAGCTGTATGCCTTTTACCTAACTGTAATCAATTTCATGCAAGATTATAAACTTTTTTGAGCTTCTCATTACTCTCATATAAGCACATAGCATAGGGATACTTTATCTATACAAAACAAAATAAAAATTAGCTTGGTATGGCGGCACCCACCTGTAGTTCCAGTTACTCAGGAGGCTATGGTGGGAGGATGGCTTGAAACTTTCAAGTAAATTTATGTCAATGTGACACTATTGCTACTGCTTCCTGTTTGATAATTAAACATTTCCACTTTGAATTTGACTCTGCCTACCTTGAGTATCATCAAGATGAAATGTTCTCATTTTTATTTTTTTTCAATTTCTGAAGTTTTAATATTGAAACTCCAGTTTCCATCCCTTAATCACTCTTCCCCTGGCTTTTATAACTGTGTTATTCCATATTCTCTTTTATCTTTTGAAATATTATTTCATTTTAATTGCTTTTGATCCTCTCTTTCTCTACACATCAACTAGAATGCTTAAGTTAATATGGTTATACTTATCATATGACCTGAAAATTCTCCTCTTAGATATTCACCCCAGAGAAATGACAATCTATACCAATGCAAAAGCTCTTATGCAAACATTTTTAGCAGCCTTATTTATAACAGCTTTAAAGTTGTAATAACCCAAATGTGAATTTACATACACGGTATTTTAGAAAGGCAAAACTACAGTGACAGAGAATTGGGAATTGCCAGGTGATGAGCCTAGGGGGAGAGGATCTGACTGTAAAGAGGCATAAGGACATGCTTTTGGGTGATGAAAATGTTCTATATCTTGATTTTGGTGGCTATTATATGAGAGTATATGTTTGTCAAAGCTCATGGAATTATACATTTAAAACTGGTGAATTTTATTATATATAAATTATAATTCAATAAAGTGCATTAAAAATACTGAAAAGGAAGACTTCCTTGAGACATCATTTTTGGAAACATGTCAAAGAGAGTTAAAATGCCTCGTTGTGTAAAGGCTTAATCCTGTTATCCTAATCTAAGAAGTATGTTTGATTGTCTTAAGGTAGTGGTATAGTTTCTATAAAAACCATATTACATTCTACTTAATGAGATTAAAAATATCTAGGCAGTGCAAGACCTAGGCCAGAGAAAGATCAAAGAGAATAGTGACTAAAATGAATACATTCTATGAATCAATTCAAATGAGAGACAATAGATCACTATTTAGATATGACTATGAGAAAAAAAAATCTTACATTAGTGATCAGAAACACATTTTTGAAATATCGGTGTCAAATCTCATGAAATTAGGAGAGACAAGCTTGAAGAGGGTCATTGAGTCTCCACAAGATATGAAACTCCAGGATGAGTAGGATATCTAGTCTTAGGAGGAAATTCTGGAGATGGATTGACAAGAAAATCTCACAGCAAGGTTTAGTTTACCAATGTTGGCCAGGAACTAGAAAGAAGGCTGTCATGGCAAAGGGAAACATTATTTTTCTTATATTTCATACTACCACCTACATCCAAGTTTCCAGCCACACTGTCTTGGGCTAAAACAATTGCTGGAAACTTCATTTCTCTTTGCTGAAGTATAATCACTTACAGGTTATTTGAGTGGATATATTTTTCTCTCCCTGTTGGCATTTTTGAATTTTAGATAATTAGATTCTATGCTTCAATGTGAACTGCTTTGTGGTTTATTCGTTTATTAGGGGCAAGTGTGGCCTCTGCCTCTGGAAGATGCCATAGTGGTGTATGTAAATGAGGATGAAGTTTTTGCTGAGGAGAGATGGTATGTTAGCTTTGGCCTTGAGTTCTTGAGGGACCATGATTAAAAGTTGTTCCAGGAGACATATTAATCTTTTTAAGTTGCCAATTTTGTGGTTTTCCTGTGGAGTTGGTCTAGTTTTCATCAATAGCTGTGGTTAATTTTTGGGAGCCAGGAGTAGCCATTTTAGAGGTGATTCTCCCTTATTCTTTGAATGATGATACAATTTTTTTGACTCTGGTTGCTGTAGTATTATACTTTTATATTTCCTTAATTGATGACTGATTAAAAGTGATGGGCTAGAATTTTGCATAAGCTAAGCAGAGGCCTAAGGGTTGTTTACTGACACCTCATGCAACCAATGCAGATTCTCACATTGATGGTTGAGAAAAGGCCATTTGGGTTGGGAGAGGCAAGAGATGAGAACAAATGTGAATTGGCTGATGTTCAGGCTCTGTCCATAGCTGCCATTTAACATAGATCTGCATGTGGGTTTTAGAGTGTGCATGACACGATTGCTTATATATGAAGGGTAAAGTAACTGATTAGACTTTTTTCATTTCTCTAAGGTACAATTTACATACAGTATAATTTATCCTTTTAAGCATATGGTTCTGTAAGTTTTGACAAACACAAACTCACATAAACATTTCTATAATCAAGATATAGACATAGTTTAAAAAGAAATTTTAGACTGGTTGTGGTGGCTCACACCTGTAATCCCAGCACTTTGGGGTCAAGGGATCAAGACCATCCTGGCCAACATGGTGAAACCCCGTCTGTACTAAAAATACAAAAATTAGCTGGGTGTGGTGGTGCGTGCCTGTAATCCCAGCTACTCAGGAGGCTGGAGCAGGAGAATTGAACCTGGGAGGTGGAGGTTGCAGTGAGCTGAGATCACACCACTGCATTCCAGCCTGGCAATAGAGTGAGACTCTGTCCTAAAAAAAAAAAAAATTATTTCAATAGGTTTTTTGGGAACAGGTGGTAGTTAGTTACATGAATAAGGTATTTAGTGGTGATTTTTGAGATTTCAGTACACCCATCACTGAGCAGTGTACATTGTACCCAATGTGTAGTCTTTTATCCCTCGCCCCCCCACTCTTTCCCCCAGGTCCCCAAACTCTAATGTATCATTCTTATACCTTTGGTCCCCATAAGTTAGTTCCCACATATGATTGAGAACATGTGATGTTTAGTTGCCATTCCTGAGTTATTTTACTTAGAATAATAGTCTCCAACTCCATTCAGGTTACTCTCTGCTGCTCAATGGGGGTGGGGTATGTGTGTGTATATATACACACACACACATTTTCTTTATCCACTCATTGATTGATGGGCATTTGGGCTGTTTCCATATTTTTGCAATTGCAAATTGTGCTGCTATACACATGCGTGTGCAAGTATATTTTTCATCTAATGACTTCTTTTCCCTGGGTAGATACCTAGTAGTGGGATTGCCGGATCAAATGGTGGATCTACCTTTAGTTATTTAAGGAATCTCCACACTGTTTTCTATAAACTGTTTTCTATAGTGGTTGTACTAGTTTACATTCCCATCAACTTTGTAAAAATACTCCGTTTTCACCACATCTCTGCCAATATCTATTATTTTTTGATTTTTTGATTATGGCCATTTTTGCAGGAGTGAGGTGGTTTCACATTGTGGTTTTTATTTGCATTTCCCTGATAGCAATATTGAGCGTTTTCCCATATGCTTGTTGGCCATTTGTATATTTTCTTTTGAGAATTGTCTATTAATGACCTTAGACCACTTTTTGATGAGATTATTTGCTTTTTTTTTCTTGCTGATTTGTTCGAGTTCTTTGTAGATTCTGGACATTAGTCCTTTGTCAGATGCAAAGATTGTGAAGATTTTCTCCCACTCTGTGGGTTGTCTGTTAACTCTGCTGATTATTTCTTTTGCTGTGCAGAAGTCTTTTAGTTTAATTAAGTCCCAAGTATTTATCTTTGTTTTTGTTACATTTGCTTTTGGGTTCTTGGTTATGAAGTTTTTGCCTAAGCCAATATCAAGAAGGGTTTTTCTGGTGTTATTTTCTAGGATATTTATGGTTTCAGGTCTTAGATTTAAGTCTTTGATCCATCTTTAGTTGATTTTTGTATAATATAAGAGATGAGGATCCAGTTTCATTCTTCTACATGTGGCTTGCCAATTATACCAGCACCATTTGTTGAATAGGGTGCCCTTTCCACACTTTATGTTTTTGTTTGCTTTGTTGAAGATCAGTTGGCTGTAAGTATTTAGGTTTATCTCTGGGTTCTCCATCTGTTCCCTTGGCCTGTGTGCCCATTTTTATACCAGTACTATCCTGTTTTGGTGACTATAGCGTTATAGTTTGCAGTCCAGTAGTGTGATGCCTCCAGATTTGTTCTTTTTGCTTAGTCTTACTTTGGCTGTGCGGGCTTTTTTTTTTGGTACCATAATTATTTTAGAATTGTTTTTGCTAGTTCTGTGAAGAACGATGCTGGTATTTTGATGGAAATTGCATTGAATTTGTAGATTGCTTTTGGCAGTGTAGTCATTTTCACAATATTGATTCTACCCATCCATGAGCATGGGATGTGTTTCCATTTGTTTGTATCATCTACGATTTGTTTCATCAGTTTTTTGTAGTTTCTTTTTTTATTTTATCTTTTTTTATTTTAGAGGTCTTTCATTTCCTCAATTAGATATATTCCTAAGTGTTTTATTTTAATTTTTTTGCAGCTATTGTGAAAGGGGTTGAGTTCTTGATTTGATTCTCAGCATGGTCACTGTTAGTATATAGCAGAACTGCTGATTTGTGTACATTAATTTGGTGTCCTGAAACTGCTGAATTCATTTACTAGTCTTAGGAGGTTTTTGGATAAGTCTTTAGGGTTTTCTAGATATATGATCATATCATCAGCAAACAGCGACAGTTTGACTTTCTCTTTACCGATTTGGATGCCCAAGATACAGATATAGTTTTATCATCCCCCCAGATCCCCTGTTTCCCTTTGTAGTTAACTCGTCCTCCAATTATCTGTTTTCTGTCACTATAGTTTTCCTTTTTCAGAGTGTCATATAAATTCAGTCACATAGTGTATGTATTTTTGAGCTTCTTCCACTTAGTAATGCATTTGAGATTCATTCATTTTGGATGTATCAGTATTTAATCCACTTATATTCATGAGTGGTATTCCATTATGTAAATGTACCACAGTTTATTTTTTTTTATTCACCAGTGTAAGCGTGTATAAGTTGTTTCCAGATTTTGAAGATTATATAAATAAAGATTGTTTTTAAATTAGCACCTACATACAAGTTTTGTGTGAACATAGTTTTCCTTTTATTTGGGTATTTAATAGCATTTTTGAGTCATCTGGTTGGTAATGCATGTTTAAATTTATAGGGAACTGCCCGACTGTTCTCATAAGTGACTACACTATTTTGCATTTCTACCAACAATGTATGAGAGTTCATATCGCTCTGCATCGTTGCACACAATTCGTATTCTCAATATTTCTTTTAAAAATTATAATCATTCTAAACTGGGGCATGGTACTATGTCATTGTGTTTTGGGTAAGGATAGGTTTAATTTGCAGATGGTCTGGGAGAACACTAACTTTATTTCCAGGGTTATTTTGATAACCTGGTACTGATCCATGGTCAAGATAAGAATGACATCAATAAGAGTAATTTATAATTTGGTGTTTTAAACCTAATACTCCCTTGGAGGCACTTGTGGTTTTAAAGTCTGTTTGTAAATTTCCTTCAAACAGTGGAGCTTAATTTTCTATGCTGTCCTCCCCACCCCAACAGTGGGCTGGCTTTGGTGGTTCATTTTTAATGAGCAGCAAATGATGGAAGTGATAGTGTGTAACATTCAAGACTAAAAGGCATGTGGCTTTCTCCTTGATTCCTCTTCTCTGGAATCACTCCCCGTGGTGAAAACCAGCCAACAGCCATGTCATGAAGACACCCGAGCAGCCCTGTGGGGAGGCCCACAGAGAAGAACTGAAGCCTCTTGCTAAGGGTTGTGTGAGTGAGCTGTCTTGGAAGTGGCTCCATCAGCCCCAGTCAGGCCTCAGTTTACTGTATCCCTAAGTCAACATCTTGAGTGCAACCAGGTGAAAGACACTGAGCCAGATCCACCAAGCTAAGCTGCTCCTGAATTACAGACCCGTAGAGACTGTGAGACGATAAATGTTTGCTAGGGTAATTTGTTATGCAGTAATTGATACAGATTGATGCAGATTTTGGTACTGGATATGGGGTGCTGTTGTAACAAATACCTACAAATCTGGGAAAGTGTTTGGAATCAGGCAGTGAGCAGAAGATGGAAGGACTTTCTGGGAGAGTCCTGAAGTTCTTTCCCTGATTTTTGCTCTTGTGTTTTAGCTTTGGTGTAAATATTAGGCTTTACCTGATTTTAGGTTCTTACTTTTAAATGCATTTTACAATAGCTGACTCAAGATTATATACAGAGGACCATTTGTTTTAGGATTTTAAAAATGTCACACAGTTACCAAGTAAAATCATAAATCATGAAACACCCTTATTCAATTTCTTAAATATCTCCTTTTTTAGTGATTACTGTAACAGTAGGAAGTCCTTGTCTCAATTTTTGTTTTAAATTTTAATCTCAGTATGAGGTTTTAATGTAAAAAGTTTGGTTGAAAATAACTGATTATCTGGTTCCAAAGGACATTTCTAAAAGAGATCTCTTGGGCATAATCCGTGCACCCAAGTTCTCACTGAGTAAGAGATTTACTACTAAGAAGTTTAGTATCATTGGTGGATATTTTACATGTACATTTTTTAAGCTTCAAATTTAATTTCTTTGGCAATCCAAGCTATTCTCTGTATGAGAAACCAGAGAAGAAGCCAGATTCTCGTTCAATCTGGAGGCCCTATGCTATACTAATATATCATACCTGCCTTCCATCAATTCCATAGTGTTACATAAATTGTTGAGTTCTGCTTTTCGGCTTTTTCCTGGCCAAGGTGTGAAGAGGCCCAGGAGAGAGAGAAAAGTAAATCAGAATGTGTATACTGTCTTTTCCTCTCAGTAACCATGTCTGACTTAATCCTTGGCAGAGTCTAAGCACCCTTTTTCCCATGGTTGGGTTTTATTTCTTTCTCTTCTGGGGGTCGTGATGCAAATATTTAAACTTATATTGAATCATTAATATTCAGAATTGACAAGGAAAGGGGAAAAGTACTTTGGAGCACCTACCAAATGCCATTTATGTAACACAGTGTTTTAAATGTGTATCAGATTGGCTGGCACAGTTTGGCCAAACTTGTGGTGTTAAATATTGATCAGGATCTCATCTTGTTCAACTAAAACTTTCAGCATTTTTCTACTCAATTTGAAAGAAATGGTTGTAGATCATTCTCGTGGAGTATATGAAACTGATCTTTTCTACTTGGATAGAAAATTTGGCTGGTTTCCTGAAAATCATCTGGCAGGACATGGTATATACAATATTCCACATAGTTTGAATATTAGCACTAGACCCCAGGCAATCCATTGAGGTTGGCATCCAAGGCATATTTTCTAGACTCAAACTGCTTTTGTGGGAAGTCAGTTATGTTGTTCCTTTATTGTCACGGACTCACTGTCACAGTACTGCCTTTTTCCAGTGATGGGCTCAGTAAGTGGTGAATGCCTGGCAAAAATTAAGCCAATATACACGTGTGTGGAATATTCTGTTTGTTAGTTATGCCATTATTTGTTGTACCTGTTTGGTTTTCCAGGACGTATACTCTAAAATGGAGTTTGGAGTGCAAAAGGGTTGGGTCTAACACCTGTGAAAGAAAAGGAAAGATAGCAGGATTGTATAGGATGAGTCATCAGACTAGGATATAGACCTATTAAAGTTTCTGCCTGCCTGTTGGGCAGCTCTGTCATAAAAATCATCATAACATGGAGTAGTTAGGCTTAAGTGCCTAGACTTTTGTGTCACCACCTCATTCAGTCATTAGCTAGGGGCCACCTTGAGAAGAATGTGACCTTGGCTCTAAAACTGAGGCAGACCCTAAATAACGAACTTCTAGTGTTTGTTTAGCCAACAATAGTCCTCATTTCTGGGCACGGAGTTATTTCTTGAAGAGGGATCTGATTAACATATCTCCCTGTGTTTGGGTATTTACATGTTGCTAAAGGCAAATCATGTTTTGACTGTTTCCTGTGCCATCTTTACCTCAATTAAGTCCCATAGATATATCTATAAATATATACATAAATGTGGAGATATAAAAATATGGTAAAGCCTTCTTTTCTGAAGTAGTTTATTAAAAAAATAACAATCAAAGTGGAAAATGATAAAATGTTTAATGCATATATATTGTAAATATTTTATTTTAACTGATTTTTATTGCAGATCTTTTTTATGTAGAGACAAAACCTTTTCTTTGAGTATAAAAACCTTCTGACAAAAAACAAACAACCCCATCAAAAAGTGGGCAAAAGATATGTATGAACAGACATTTCTCAAAAGAAGACATGCATACAGCCAACAGACACATGAAAAAATGCTCGTCATCACTCGCCATCAGAGAAATGCAAATAAAATCCACAATGAGATACCATCTCACACCAGTTAGAATGCCAATCATTAAAAAGTCAGGAAACGACAGGTGCTGGAGAGGATGTGGAGAAATAAGAATACTTTTACACTGTTGGTGGAATTGTAAACTAGTTCAACCATTATGGAAAACAGTATGGCGATTCCTCAAGGATCTAGAACTAGAAGTACCATTTGACCCAGCCATCCCATTACTGGGTATATACCCAGAGGATTATAAATCGTGCTGCTATGAAGACACATTCACATGTATGTTTATTGCGGCACTATTCACAATAACAAAGACTTGAAATCAACCCAAATGTCCATCAGTGACAGACTGGATTAAGAAAATGTGGCACATATACACCATGGAATACTATGCAGCCATAAAAAGGATGAGTTTGTGTCCTTTGTAGGGACATGGATGCAGCTGGAAACCATCATTCTCAGCAAACTATCACAAGAACAGAAAACCAAACACCACATGTTCTCACTCATAGGTGGGAACTGAACAATGAGATCAGTTGGACTCGGGAAGGGGAACATCACACACCAGGGCCTATTACGGGGAGCGGGGGGAGAGGGGAAGGATTGCATTGGGAGTTATACCTGATGTAAATGATGAGTTGATGGGTGCTGATGAGTTGAAGGGTGCAGCACACCAGCATGGCACAAGTATACATATGTAACAAACCTGCACATTATGCACATGTACCCTAGAACTTAAAGTATAATAATAATAATAATAATAATAATAATAATAATAATAATACTAAGTCTTTGGTCATATAGGCCACATGTTTATCAAGTCACCTGCATTACATGAGTCCTTCTATTTGGTTCATAAATATCAGACACATACTATGAATGGCTGTATAGAATGTTCTTGGCCTGCTCATAGAACCATTGCCAAAGTATAAAAGTAAAACTCATTTAATTGAGGGAAAGCAAGAATTTGCCTTCAACTGTATATAATAGTCATGTGGGTGGTGCTATGATCTGAATGCTTGAGTCCTCTCTCTTCCAAATTCATATATTAACATCTTAACCCCCCAAGATGATGGTATTTGGAGGAAGGATCTCTGCGAGATGATTAGGTCATGAGGATGAAGGTCTCATGGATGGGATTAGTGTCCAGATATCAAATCTTCCAGTGCCCTGATCTTGTACATCTCAGTCTCCAGAACTATGAGAAATAAATTTTTATTGTTTATCAAAAAAAAAAAAAAAAGCCTTCTGACTAGAGTTCCATTTTATTTTCCACACATAAGAAATACCAATAAAACATGATCTTGAAATTACAGTTTTGTGTTGTTAAGGTAGGGTATAACTTTATACACTATGAAACAATCTGATACAGGATTCCCTAGATTTTTATTATTTTTCAGCAATATTTTATGGTTCTTTTTAACCAATTTCACTCAATAGGGCTTGAAAAATTATTCATCTTTATTTAGACTTTTGAAGTTATTCAACCCTTCAACCCATTTTTTTTTTTTTTTTTTTTTTTTTTTTTTTTTTTTTTTTTTTTTTTGTAGAGATTCGGTCTTGCTATGTTGCCCAGGCTGGTCTTGAACTCCTGGCCTCAAGTGATACTTCAACCTCTATCCTCCCAGTCAACCCAATTTTTATTAAAACAACTTCCTTTCCATTTTCACTCATTTTAAAATTTTAGATTATATTTATTAAAATTCATTGCACAAAAGTATAGATTAAAGAACAAACAGATCAAATTTTTGTATGTATATGACTTAGGAGGTGAGGAAAGAAGTGTTCAGGCTTCCTAGATGAAGGCATAGTATCCCTAAGACCTCATTTAATTGTGAACATTGGTCACTATCTTTTGTAGATGGAAAGGAGAATGCCAATGGATTAGGCAAATAAACAGAAAAAAATTACTGATATACCCACAGCAATATCTCCAATGACATCTGTAACTGTATTTATATCTGCTGCATAAAGGGCATTTCAGAACAATAAACAGATGATTACCAAAGAGGGATATGGGCCAAATCACTGCTTGGTGAAATGGACTGGGCCATTAAAGCTTGGACTAGGGTAGCCATAAGCAGACTACTAGATTTCTCTCCCCTCCTAGGCTCTGTTCTGTTTCTGACTGGTCACTCAAGGACATCCTTCTAAGTGGGGGTCTTCCCTAGGCATGATTCACAATACAAGCTGCCTGAGATAGAGTGAGCCAAGCGAGAACTTCAGAAAAGAGTTAAGAGAGGGGTTTGGGGAGAAGAAAATCTTTCTCCTAGATCAGTTCTCTTTATAATTGGTTTCCTTCTCTACCTAAAATCTCCACCCTCTACTTCATGTCCTTGAAATACTCTACTTTTTCTTCGACTTTGGGGATTGAAGAGAGGAATCCTTGTGAGCCCCTAAAGGTTAGCATATGCCATGAATATAATCTTTCTATGTATTTTTAAGTTAATGAAAATGGACCATTCTTGCATCAGTTTTTGTGGGTCGCTGAAATCTTCGATGCTTGAATAATATTTGCAAGCATCTGACTAGAACATCCCACCAACCTGAGATCTCTTTACCTACTGTCCCAGTTTCCATATTTACAAGGAAGAACTATGGAGAGGAAGTAGCTGATCATATGCTTCACAGGTGCTTCCTCTATTGAGGATCCTTGAATGATGATTAGTTAAGCTGAGAACCCTGGTAAGAGTCTACAAAGTCTTGAATAAGTTGAAGACACAATAGAAATTTGCTACAATGGTCTAATGAAGTGATTCATTCTCAGTGCCAGGATATTTTATGGTTGTCATTGTTTTTTTCTCACTTTGTGGGCATTGCAATGTATATTTTAAACCTTTAATTTACAAGTAGGTGAGTACATCAATAGGGTGCTAATATCTATCAAATAGAATGCTGTAGCACAAAAGGGAGAATAGTGGATGCTTTTAAAAAGAAATGGGAAAATTTCTCACCAACTTCTTTATTCTTAACCTTTGTCATGATATTTAAATAAAATATGGTGATTGTTATGTTTAGGTGGAAATAGTTTAGGTGAATATTGTTACATTAGTCAAAATGGTCACCTGTTGTTCATAGCTCTTAAAGTTTAGCTGTGAGGATTTAAAGACATTAATTAAAAAAGAATTATGTAGTCAGAAATTTCTAGGGTCTACATATGTGTACTTGATGTGCCTATAATAGGTGTTCTCTGGGTAGGGAAACGAATAATGGAGAGTTGCAGTTTTTAACGGGGTCCGTATTGTATTACTATCATGATTGTTGCTGTCATTTCTCTTGTAAAAAGTTTAGGAAACCATCAGCAGTTTAAACTTGTCTGTGGCATGGAGTCATTCAGTAAAATTCACTTCTTAGAGAAGGGTAACGTTTTTTTGCTATGTATGGAGATAAGAAGTGAGCGTTCCTTAAACTACAGTTAGTTAGTAGTTTTGTTTTGTCAGAGATGAAGAATTGTTTTATTTTTAATAAAAAGAGTAAAAGCTTGTGTTTGGAAGAATGTGATATGAGCCATGACCTGTTACTGTGAACTTCTATATTTAAGTGTTAGCCTGGATAAAAGCCACAGTCTTTTTGGATATTCAACTCCCATCAAATGACTGTGAAAGGTCTTTTAGTCCTTACTGGGGTCCCAGGGTCAGACAGCACTTTTAGTGGACTTCTTTTTTCTTAATATAATAATATTTTAATTTTCTGGATCCTTTTATTTTTAGTAAATATCTAATTTTTACTCTGGGTTGCAGTATGAATTATTTACATATACCTACTTAGGGATAGGTACATAACAAAGGTTTAGAGACTAAAAGTAGTTTAAGTGAAATAATTTTTATGCCTTATGAAAATACACAAGTGAGTCATTCTTGGAACTGAAGACTTGAGTTAAAAATTCTTTCCTATAATCTTTTAAACATATGTTCAACAGAGGAAAAAATCGCCTGGAGTCTTCTACTAAGTTAATAAAATGTTAATATTTTCCCATGTTATGAGTTCAGACATTTCTAAGGTCCTAAAATTACAGTGGCTAGAACTCTAAATGGGACAACACTAATAGTGGAACTGTGGAGTGAGGAGTGTGGAAGAAGGAGAGATACTCAGATTCCTTTATCTCTGCTGGTCTTACTTTCTCATATTGGCTTGGGCTAGGCAGTTCCAATTGCACAATTAGAGTCTACTCTCCAGAATGTCTGTTTTACTCATTACATAGAAGATTAGACAAAGTGGTGTGTGGTATGGTGAAATTGTGTGTGTGTGTGTGTGTGTGTGTGTGTGTACAAAAGGATCTTACAGACTTTTGAGTAAGAGCAGATTGACTCTATTTTTTAGGAGTACATGAGAACCCAATAATGTCCTCAGATATGAAATCGTCTACTTAAGTTTTATGAGAAGTAAAAATTTGGAATTTAAAAGAAACATGGTAACATGTCATTTTCTTATGTTTTCTTTCTTTCTTTGGTGGGTAGCAAGGTTTTTTTTTAATGCAAGACTTTTTTATGCTGGTATTGGAACATTTTTCCTCTCTTTGAATGAGAGAGCTTTTGGCACTTATTGATTGCTGAGAACATCTATCTTTCATCCCAAATAGGCAGGATTGACACCTTTGAGGTCCCAGGCACATATATACCCAATAATCCACACAAGTAGCTTTTGGGGCCACTCTGTCATCAGGGCACCTAATTTCAAGAGAAATGGATGAGGTAATGTCTGTAAAGAACTTTGAGAAGGCTAAGCAGCAAAAATAAAATATTTTTATAACAAGTTATTACATTGGACAAGCAAGACCTAAATGTGTAATGTAAAGCAAAGTGAGAAGAACACAGAATTATTGTGCCAGTCAAAGGCAGCCCTGTGATCATGGCATGAGTGCAGGGACCTGAAGAATTAAAAAGACTGCATAGCAGGCACAGAGAGAGACAGAGCAAGGGAGAATCAAGGACTGGATTAAGTGACAAAATGGAGACTAAAAAGCTTGGGAAGGTAGACGTTCACAGTGGATAACAAAGTAGGGTAAAGGAAGTAGGGTTGGGGTTTCTCTGTTTCTCAACTTTTTAAATCAAGTGATTCTTCATTTTAGATTTTTTTTTCTCTTTTCCTTTTGTTTTCTCATGTTCTTCAATTATTCCTTCTGTTTACTTTCTTATTTACACTCTGAACAAAGCAGTGGAATAATCCTCGAACATGATTTTTATCACATTATTTTCCTCATCAAGAGTGTACAATGAAAGTCTTCATCTATTACAGGAGTTTTTCCATTGTTTTAAAAGATATCTTTCAAATGAAAGATTACTTAGAAGAGCAATTGTAAAATAGTTGAAATTATTTTTGTTCCAGTGCAAACAGAGGAAGGGTGGCTAGAATATTGCCTGCTGATTCTTCCCCTTCTCAGCATCTGGGAGAATTACTTGTAACTCTCTGATCATTGGATGAAATCTAAACCCCTCAGTTGACATCCAAAGACCTTCATGCGATGGCCACTCATTCCTATAATACTTGGTCATCCTCACCTCCCCTTATTTTTGAGCATGCCTCTGCTTTTCTGCTCGGGGTCTCTCCATATTGCTTTAACATCCATTTGTATATTTTACATGCTCTTCTTTCCTAGAATGTTCCTTAGTTGAACTATGTACCGTCCTTTTAGACTTGACCAGTGAGGCTCTGTTGCTTTTGACTTATGCCACCCTTTTCTGCTTTTCCTTTTACTTCATGCTCTTTTGCCATCACTCACACTTTTTTTATTTGTGCTCTACAACAGTATCTGAAGACCTTCAACTTAAAAATGCAATACAACTAAAAGCCTGAAGCAATCTGGACCAGAATACAACAACACTATTTTGAGATCTTTCATCTCTAATAGTTAGAACCTAGAATTACTCCTGATGCCTAAAGCTAGGTATTTTATCTAAAGAGGATGATCTGTGGGCACCAGATAGGTTACTGGTTGGCATAATTGTTCTTTTGTCTCAGTGTGGTATTTGCTCTTTAGTTTATACTCTAGCATGAATCTGCCTAGCTTTTGATGTTCCCCTTCTGGGGACTGGATCTTGTCTCTGGCAAGACAGATTCTGACTGAAAGCATGTTTGATCAGGGACAATGGTGTTTCTCTAAATCAGTTTCAGGAGTCTTCTCCATGAAGTTTCTTTGCATAGGCTGCTTTGGGCTTCCTCACAGCAGCAGTCTCAGGACAGTTGGACTGCCAGCAGTGACTCAGGGCTCAGGGCTTCCATCTAGGAAGCAAGATGGAAGTTGCAATGCTTTTATGCACCTCATCTTGGAAATCATGCAGCATCACTTTCACCACATTTTGTTGGTTGCAAGTAACTCATAAATTCTCCAAGATTCAAGGGTAGGAAAATTAGATTCTGTGTTTTGATGGGGAGTGGCAAGGTTTTAGAAAAGCATTTGGGACAAGAGATACTGTTGCAGCCGTCTCTGGAAAAGACAGTCTGCCACAGACTACATACACAGCTGTGAGCATTTATGAACATACCACAGATGAAAATAAACTTGGCTTCTTGCTTGGAGAATAGTATAGCGTTTTGGACTATGTTCATATTGTCAATTCTAATATTTAGATATTTAAATATGATTGATAATTGATAATTTCTTTACTGCCTGTAAATAAGAGGCTAAATGTATCGGGAGGTGACTAATATGTGTTAATTGGATCCTAGGTTTTGGAATTTGTAGTAGGGGCCAATGTTTATTTCTATTGCTTTAGCGATGGCCCATGAATATACCATAGGGTCTGGCTTGTTGCTAAGTAGAGCTGTTCCTAGAGAGCAGTTCAGCACTGTAATAAAGGAGGGGGCTCCCACTGTGGGCTGAGGGTAAGATGCTGGTTAATATCAGGGAGACAAGGAAGAGTAAAGGTGCTGACTGATTAATTTGTTGGGAAATACTAGAGAGGAGGCAAACACAAAAAAGGACATCATAGGTGTTGAAGTAGGTATTTGGTTAACAGTTACACCAGGAACTAGTCTCACAAACATATCCCACGTGTTAGTTTGAAAGTGAGTTCTTAAAGCAGCAAAATGGCATTGGACACAAGCCTCACTCAAGTTGGTGTAAAGATTAACATCGATAAGTTAGCCTGTATAAGATAATATAAAAAACTCATTTTGACTAATAAGTTTGATGAGAGTTGATTTGTCTATAGACACTCTGTGTGAGGTTTTCTACCATTTCATGTTGATAATTATGGCAAATTACTTGGAGATATCTTCCTATCTCTATCTTCATCTCCATCTCCATCTTCACCTCCCTGTCTAAATGAATATGTTTCCTCCAAAATTCATATTAAAACTTAATCTTCATTGTGGTGGCATTAATAGGTGATTGAGTCATGAGAGTTTCCCTCTCATAAATGGGATTAGTTGTCTTTTTAAAGGGGTTGACAAAGGGAGTTCACTCCTTGTATGTTTCACCATGTGAGGACACAGTATCTGTACCCTCTGGAGGATGCAGCAACATGGCACCATCTTGGAAGCAGAGAGGCTGGCCCCTCACAAGCGGATGCTTCAGTGTTACACTTTCCAGCCACCAAACTGTAACAAAGAAATTTCTATTGTTTATAAATTACCCAGTGTGTGGTATTTTGTTATAGCAGCTCAAACAAACATACCATATCTATCTATATCTGTATCTTTATCTATATTTATCTAAATTTATGTGTATATCTCTTTAAGATGTCAGCTGGAGACTAGCTTCTTCTAAAGAACTAGATATGATTGGCTTAAATCTCTATTTACCTTCCATTTCTCTTTTCCTAAGATTTCTGTAATTCTTGTAGGGACAGAGAGAGGTTTATGATCTCATGATAATCTCTGACTTCCCGCTTCTACCGAAGCAGTTCAATTTGCGGATTTTCCCCCAGACTTACAGATATTCAAGTTATTTTCCTCGACAAAGACAACTCCTTTCTGTAATGATTCGTTTTTTGCTGCATAACAAATCATCCCAAAATTGAATGGCTTAAAACAAAAAATCTTTTTCATTAATTATTCCCTGGGTTATATGGATTTTTCTAAGTCTGGGCTGGCCTGGCTGAGCTCTACTGAGCTCTTTCATGAGTCTGCAGTCAATGGGGGTTAGCATGTAGTTGAATGAACTGCTCTGGTATAGTCTTACTCAAGAGTCAAGAATGGGCAGAATTGTTGGTTTTGTGGGGAAAGAGGTGCTCAGCTAGACTGCCTAAGTATGTTCTATGCAGTGTCTCATCCTACAGTGGCTAGCCTGAGCTTCTTCACATGGCAATCTCAGAGTATTAAACAGCCACAATTTATAAGTGAGTTTTCAAGCTTCTGCTTGTGTCACATTTACTAATGTCTCATTGGCTCAAACTATTCACATGGCCATGGCCAAAGCTAGTGTGGGAGGCAACAACCCAAGTGCATAGGGCAGGGAGGGAAATTATTGTGGTCATTTTTGTAAACACTTTACCACACATTCCTAAGATAAATTTTGATGTCAGCTGTTAAATTTACATATTTTGCACCTTGATCTGACCCTTACTTTCCCAATTTTTGACCAGTGCAAGGAAGTATTTTCCACTTTCTTTGTTTCTCTTTTGAAACAACAACCAGAGCAAACAAAAAACAAAAGCAAAAATCAAATGGGGTTGGGCACTGGGAAAGGTAAAAATATAAGGGGCTTTTTTGTTGTTGTTGTTGTTGTTAATACAATGACTGGGAGTTCAACCAGCAATTAATGGGCAGGGACCAAGAGTGCCTAACATTCTTCCAGGACGGAACAATTTGATACAGCAAATGAGGCTTATTTTGCCTCGGTTGAGAGGCAAATGTACCAAATAAATGCTTTTTCTTTTGAGTGAATTTTCTTCCTTCTTTATTGCACAGGAAGGTAATTTTATGGTGGAGGAAAAGGAACACTGAGTGAGAGGAAACTGAGTTTCTGATCTTGCCTATGCCCTGCTCTGACTGCATGACCTTGAGCCCATCACTAAAGTATTCTAGAGCTCAGCTTCCCAACTTAGGATAATAGGGATGGATGAGATGATGCTTACTTATTTGTGCATGCATTTCCCCATAATTTCAAATAGAATTTGAGATGGCCTGCAGAATGCATAAAACATGTATAAATATTTGAGGAGATCTATACAGAGGGAAACCAAGAATGGAAGAGTAATGCATAAGGAAAACTGGTTCATAGAAAACACACTTTGAGAATCTATGTAATAACTGGAAATAGATGTCAAGTTTGGCTCTAAGTTTCCTGATAACCTAAGTACAAAGAGTAACATGATCTTTATGTGAGTCACAGTCAGTGTGAAAATGAAAATGGAAGATTAGGTGAAGCAAACAATTTTGTCACTGAGATATGAAATAATGTTTTCCCTTAAGATATCATAATGATGTGTAGAGGGTTATAGTCTTGAACGTGTGCTATAGATACGTTAACCAATTTTCACTTGATGATTTCCTACCATACCCCCCAGTTCAAATTGATGTCATAAATCTGTAGGAACCCAAACAATGATGTCTAAATGTGCATCTCAGTTGATTTGACTTGTTTTGAGGACAATATATAGATAGCACTTGTTCTTAATGGTGATCCTTCAGGATGCCCTAAGTGAGTATTTATCACAACTAGGTCTCATTGATTTCAAAGCCTTTTCGACCTCTATCATTATAACATGTTTTGGAAGAAAAAAAGACGTCTGGTTGTATTAGTCTGCTAGGACTGCCGTAAGAAAATATCATAGGCTGGGTGACTTAAACAATAGCAGTTTATTTTCTTACAGTTATGGAAGCCTGGAAATTGAAGATAAAGTTGCCATCAGATTTGGTCTCTGGTGGGCCTCTCTTCCTGGCTTGCAGATGGCCACTTGCTTGCTGTCTCCCTATATGAGTTTTCCTTTATGTGTGTGCAGGGAGAGAGAGAATTATCTCTGGTCTGTCTTCCTCCTCAAGGACACCAAGTCTATCAGAGTGGGACCCCATCCTTTGCACTTTATTTAACCTTAATTACCTCCTTACAAGCCCTCTCTCCAAATATATGTACATTGGAGGTAAGGGCTTCAATATGTGAATTTCAAGGGGACACAATTCATTCATTAACATGCTTCTTTAAATATTAATTGATTAACTTACTGAGGGCAAGGATACATTTAACTTAGATTTTTATGTAATTTCATTTTTTTTACATGTTTAGAATTCTGGAATTTTTTAGAATTTCCAGTTTGAAGGTAGTCAAACCATTTCATTTTTCTTTCAACTCTAGGCATTTTCTATGGCAGTCCTGCTCTACTTTGTGTGTGTGTGTGTGTGTGTGTGTGTGTGTGTGTGTATGTATGTATGTATGAGAATTCCAGAGATTTGACATCTACATTTAAAATAATAAAGGAAAATTATTGTAATCTGATATATCTCACCTCTCAGAATGTCAATTTGGATCATTTCATTAATTAAAGGTGAAAGAGGCCCTTTGGCCTGTCTTGAGAGGGTTTCTTTGCATTATGACTCTTAGGATATATGAGAGAGATTTGTATTTTGAGAAGCACATGTATGTGCATGTGTGTGCATGTACGTGCTTGGACACTGATGCTAAAAATTAAAGTGAAATAAATGCACATAAGTAACTTATTGTTTGTTGATGAGTGATTTACATCTTTTGCAGTATTTCTTGGCAAAGGGCAGAATCTAGTCAATGGTGTCAATTTTATTTAATAACAGAAAATATAGGGCAGCTAACATGCTTTCTGATTTATCCCAGTGGCAGTCCTAGTTGTTCGTCTCCAGCAACAGCTGTAACAAATGAAGGCAGAGTAAAGAAGATGAGAAAGGGGAAGAATTGGAGAGGGTGATGTTTGAGGTGGAAGTAGCAGTAAAAAGAGAGAGAGCAGAGTTGCAAAAAAAAAAAAAAAAATTGACAGGGTGGTATTTTACTGAATCTTTTTATACTTATGTTAGGATATGTTTTATTGGCTCATAAAATTTAGTCACACGAATAGATTCAAAACTAAAGCAGTGAGCCTCAGTCTATTTGTTACCATTTTAACAGCGTGAAAACCATTTTCATCACAGGTGTTTCAAAGGCCCAAAGAGGTTATAGGACTTAAATATTAACATATTATTTTAATAACATGAAGCTGCTACCCTTTGACCCAGAAGCTTTTGACTTTAATAATTTCCAGGTTATCCCTTAGCCAAAATATGTTTCCCCTTCAATTTTCACACTGGTGCACTTTCTCGAATATAAAGTACTGATATAATGAATAAATCATATCCAGATGAAAGCTTGTCATTTGATACCTCATCCCAGCACAATGCCTGCAAATGCTAAAGCAAACACTTCCCAACAATGTGCTGCCTCTGTCAGGGACAGGGACCCCAGAATATGGACAGGGTGCAGTTTGATAAGATGAAGAGTGAGACAAAAGGAGTATGTCTAGGAAAGATTGCCTTGGACATAGGTCTTAGGGGTCAGTACTTGCTTTTATAATTCCCCACATGGTGGAGGAGGGGATTGGGATGAAGAGACAAAAACAGGGTTGGTTACAGATTGAAAAGCTTTGTGTGGAAAAAGCCTCCAGAGTGAAGTCTTCTTCATTATGAAGTGCACCACACACAAAAGAATGACTGCATGGGTTCAAGAGCCATCTGGGAGTGATTGGTAGTCGTATTATTTAGCTTCCTGCACATTAGATGGCTGTGATCAGTCAGGCTTTCTGTTCTGTTAGCCACAGAGCCAGTGATTTCTTAAAGCTGTTACTTCTCCTGAGTGAATTCATCTGCTTTATTTTCCGATAGGATGTGTCTAAAAGCACAGTGCATATCTAACAAGCTGCTAATCACTCAGATTCAGTAATCTTCCAGTCAGTGACTGCTAAGAAAGAATGGTGGGATTCCTTTGAAGGTTATGTAATACTCTTTTAGGATATTCAGTTCTTATCTGCTGGGTATTATGCACACTCTTTTTTTCTAGTGAGATAGCCAAATTCTCTTCTCTCTCTTTCTTCCCCCTTTCCTTCTTTTCTTCCTTTTTACTTTGTGTCTACTTTCCCCAGCCCCCATGTTTTGTCAGATAGGAAGAATGAGAATTAAGGTAAAAAGAGAAAGATTATTTATGGTTGGTGAAGAAAGTTGTAGAAGGAAATACAGATGGTTCTCTGGTGGTAATGTGATTTGAGTGCATTAGGCTTTCTAGTTGCATGTGCATGCACACACCCTGTCCCCCAACACACACACAATCTGCGATACTGCTATTGGAATATGCAAGGTCAGGGAGAGAGAGGGAAAGTAAGGCGTTAATATTTATTGAACTTCTGTGGGCCAGGTTCTGTTAGACTACTTAATTTAATCCTCATAACAACACTAGGAACATTAATGAGAAAAGCAAATCTCAGAAAAACTATCTCTGATATGTCATATCTATATATATGAGTTATCAACATTTGGATAGTGCCCAAGCTGTCTAAAAAATACATGTTATTTTCACTAATTTCTCCTTAGCATTATATCACAAACATAAATATAATGACATCAGAAATTCATTGTTGACTCATTTATTCAGAAAAAGTTTATGAATTGCTTACACTCTCTAGGAATGTTTTGGACATTGGAAACCCTCTGAGGAAGATAGTAAAGATTCTTGCATTAACTAAGTATTAATTGTGTGTGCTTGTGTGTATGCATGTGTTCATTTGGTTTATGAAAATTACTATGCTACTACAGTGTGGAATTCCATAATGATAACAATACCTGTCATTACTTGGGCATTTTCTGTATATGAGGGACTCTAGTCTGCTGAATGGGGACTGCATATTAGATTCCTTATAAGTGAGAATTTCTATTTAATTTAAAAATTTTAAGTAATTATATGTTACCTTATTTCAAAGGCAACTTAAAGAGATTCAAATAATATTATTCAAATAATATGGCCAAACAAATAATTAAAACTAAGTGAGAAATATGAAGTAATGGAAAAACAAGATGAAGAAAATAGATAAGGTGAAGAAAGTAGTAGATAGAGAGTGATGTTGAGAAACAAATTATAGGCCACAAACACCTATGCACTTTTCACCAGAGATGGGGGAAATGTGATAAGATTCAGGGCTGTGTTGGTCCATTTTGCACTGCTATTAAAAATAACTTTGCCTGGGTAATTAATAAAGAAGAGAAGTTTATTTTGGTTCATGGTTCTGCAGATTGTATAGGAAGCATCTGCTTCTGGTGAGGGCCTCAAGAAGCTTCTACTCATGGTGGAAGGTGAAAGAGTAGCAGTTGTGTCATATGATGAGAAAGAAAGTAGGTGTTGGGGAGAGTGCCATACTGTTAACAACCAGATCTCACATAAACTCAGAGTGAGAACTCACTCATTATTGTGAAGAGGGTACCAAGCCATTCATGAGGGATCTGCCCCATGACACAAACACTTCCCATTGGACCTCACCTCCAACATTGGGGATCACATTTCAGCATGAGATTTTGAAGAGACACACATCCAAATCATATAATTCTGCCCCTGGCCCCCCATATAGCATGTCATTCTCACATTGCAAAATACGATCATCCATTCCCAATGGTCCCTCAAAGTCTTAACTTGTTCCAGCATTAACTCAACAGTCCAAAGTCTTATATGAGACTCAAGGCAATTTCCTTCTACCTATGAGCCTGTAAAATAAAATGCAAACTATTTACTTCTAAGATACAATGGTGGTACAGATATTAGGTAAGCATTATCATTCTAAAATGCAGAAATGAGCCCAAAGAAGGGGGCAGTAGACCCCACACAAGTCTGAAACCTAACCGAGCAGACATTAAGCTTTAAAGCTCCAACATAATCCTTGACTCTTTGTCCCACATCCCTGGTACACTGACTGGTGCAAGGGGGGTGGGGTCCCAAGGCCTTGGGCACCTCCACCCCTGTGGCTTTGCAGGGTACAGTCCCCGTGGCTGCTCTTGTAGGTGAGAGTTGAGTGTCTGCAGCTTTTCTAGGCTCAGTGCAAGCTGCTGCTGGCTCTGCCGTTCTCAGGACTACAGGGTGGTCCCTTTCCCACAGCTCTACTAGGCAGTGTGCCCTGTTGGGTACTCTGTGTGGGCTCCAACCCAACCTTTTTCCTCAGCACGGCCCTACTAGAGTCTCTCTGTGGGACCACCACCCCTTCAGTAGGCTTCTGCCTGGCAACCCAGGCTTCCCCATATATCCTCTGAAATTTAGGTGGAAGCTGCCAAGACTCTTTCACTCTTGCATTCCATGTGCCTGCAGGCTTACGACCATGTGGAAACTGCCAGAGCTTATATCTTGCACCCTCTGGAATGGTGGCCCTAGCTCTACCTGGGCTCCTTTGAGCCAAGGCTGGAGATACAGCAGCCAGGATGTGGGGAGTAGTGTCTTGAGGCTAAGCAGGGCAGCAGTGCTCTGGGGCTGGGCCCCCTAAACAACTTTTTCCTCCTAGGCCTCTGGGCCTGTGATGAAAGGGGCTGCCTTAGAAATTTTTGCAATGCCTTCAAGGCCGTTTTCCTATTGTCTTGGCTATTAGCATCTGGCTCTCTTTTAGTCATGCTAATCTCTCTAGCAAGTGATTTCTCCACAGACCACTTGCATTCCTCTACTGAAAATGTTCTTTCCTTTTCTAGCACACAGGCTGCAAATTTTCCAAATTTTTATGCTCTGCTTCCCTTTTAAATACAAGTCTCAACTTTGAGTCATTTCTATGCTTCTATATCTGATTGTAGGCTGGTAGAAACATCCAGGCCACATCTTGAATGATTTTCTGCTTAGAAATTTCATTTGCCAAATACCCTCAGTCATCACTTGTAAGTTTAAACTTCCACAGATCTGTAGGGCATGAACATAATGCAGAAAGCTCTTTCTTAGGGAGTAATATGGATGATCTTTACTCCGGTTCCCAGGAACTTTCTTGTTTCCGTCTGAGACCCCCTCAACCTGGCTTTCATCATTCAAATTTTGATCAATATTTTGGTTGCAATCACTTAACATGTCTTTAAGAAATTCCAAACTTTTGCTCATCTTTCTGTTTTTTCTGAGCCTGTCAAACTCTTCTAATCTCTGCTGTTACTCAATTCCAAAGCCACTTTCACATTTCCAGGTATCTTTATAGCCATACTCAACTGTCAGTACCAATTTTCTGTGTTAGTTCATTTGCACTGCTATAAAGTAATACTGGGGACTGAGTAATTTATAAAGAAAAGAGGTTTATTTTAGCTCACAGTTCTGCAGGCTCTAGAGGAAGCATGGCACTAGCGTTTGGCTCTGGTGAGGGCCTCAGGAAGCTTCCATTCATGGAGGAAGGCAAAGGGTGAGCAGATATGTCACATGGTGAGGGAGAAAGTAAGAGGGAAGGTGGGGGAATTGCCATTGTCTTTTAAACAACCAGATCTCTCATGAACTTATAGCAAGAACTCACTGATTACTGTGAGGAGTGTACCAAACCATTCATGAGGCATCTGCCCCCATGACTCAAACAACTTCTACTATCCCTCATCTCCAACATTAGGGATCCCATTTTGACATGAAATTTTGATAGAACACACATCCAAACTGTACCAGGGGCCCACAAGATTAAAAAAAAAATACACAAACAAACTAGTTGTCCAGGAAAAACATAATATCTGATACTGAGAAAGGAGACCAAGTTCTTTATTTGGCCCTCAAGCACCATGCCATGTGAACATTACACTTACTGGAAGCAAACAGTCCATTTTTCATTATAGATTGATGACTTCAGTACATTTAATTCAAAAGAAGTTCAGTTAACACAATTCTAATGGGCAGAGAGAGGGGTTGTATGTAGCAGTAGATAAAGTTCGAAGGGTAGACCATGTAATGTTGTCCACTTACGAAGTTTTCTGATTTTATTATCTTAATCCAGAGAAGGATGACATCAGAGGAATGTGTAGTCTGCCATCAGTCATAAAAATGATTTCTTTCAACCAAGCAGTTAAAAGGCATTGATTCACAGTGAGTTCAAGATTAATTTCAGTGTCAAATATTTGGAGTGTAGATATTCTGGATTAGCTCAACTTTAAGCTTTAACCATCCATCAAACTAAGGAGAGAACTGACATCTTAAAATAAGACATTATTTATGAATTCAAAAAGGTCCTCACTATAATGTCCTAATTCCTGTGACAATACTCTTATCAAGTTGCTCATGAACTTTTACATCTGCATTTGTGTTTTATTGTGTAAGCCCTTCTTCTCTTCCCTTAAAGAGATCTGTCCTTCATTTTAATGATACTTTCCATGAATCTGGAATAATGTATCAAGCTTATTACCAATATATATTTTTCTGTTAATAAATCCATGCATATACATTCAGAAGACAAGGAATAATTGGCTCATTGTCATGCAAAGTGAAGATTTAGATAATCATCTTTCCATAATTTTTTCCATAATTTCTAAAATAACATATACTATTTTGTGTTTCATACTTTCATTTAGTTTATCCAGCTTTTTCCTGTGGTACAACATGGTGATTGCAACACTATCTTTTAAGGTTATATGCTATGTATACTATTCTGATGAGTTGATGTATTATAGTTGACTTAGTAATAAAGCTTACTTAACCACTTAAAGATATTGTGGTGTTAGGAGCAGAAAAGGCAGAGAAGAAGGGGAGAGGAGGAAGGGCCACAATGTGTTATTGCAGAGTTATCCAATAAATGCACTTAAACTTCTCTGCTTTTAAAGATATCAGAAACTGAGAATGTCAAAAAGTCTTTGCGCAATAATAAATACAATTAAGTACAAAATGTAAAATATTTCTTGCCCAGTCTCCATCTCTTATCTCTTGCATTTTACCTGTAGATACAATAGAATATTTTAAATAAAAAATAGGAAGTGAACACAAGAGAAGTGAGAGAAAGTTGAGCTGATTGAGTGATATAATCTGCAGTAAGATCCTAAGGGCTGGATCTAATATAATCCAAATAGTAAGGTCTGGATTTAACTGTAGCTGGAAGTTTTCATAAAATTCCTAAGTGGACTTTTATTTAAAATAATTAAATGAATTAATATTTGCAAAGAGCCATTGTTTTGAGGGATACATGTTGGATGTTATTATTACTAATAATATAACTAAATTTATAAGTTAGTTGAAGAGATTTTACTGAAATGTGCATCCATAGCCTTGGAGAGGAGATGCCTGGCCAGTCACATTTCTTTTGTGACTTATCTCATCCAACGGATTTATAGTAAGCCAAAATAACTATTAGATCTGAAATATTACCTAATTTCAGAACAGTTTTCTCTAGGCTGCTGTGGACCCTTGAAGGTCTGGGATGAAATAACATGTTCTAGACTCTGGACAGAAAACTCAGCATGGAAACTTCAAAGGACATCTCCTGGAAAGCAAAGCCTGGGTCTGCAGCTATAACTCACCCACCGAGTGCTTCCTCTGAAGTGTCACCCGTGAGCTTAGGGAGCTCTTTTATTGCTAATATCACATTTTATACTTCTAAGCATTGTCTTCAGTTACTAGATTTATTTCCATCATTAAAGAATGACATTGCTTTACATATGGTTTCTTGGAGCACAGTGTGGTGGGGGTGGAATATACTTTAATTTTTCTAAGTAGATAGCTATAATCAGATCCCCATCCAGGTTCTGTCTGTAGGTTTATTTAATAACAGAGTTTAGTTTGTTTTCCTTCATGTTGTCTAACATCATGTTTATTTCACATGTTATAATTTTTAGTCTGAGATTTGTTTGGTGATCTGGTTTTGGTCCCTCTGAACAAATGAAACTTTCTTGGGAATGTAATTTTTTTTCCTTAGGCACCATGCTGGATATTTTGTGAAAGAGAAGCAGTGTTTTCTCCCCCGATTAGAGTATAAATTTATATAGCCTTCTGTTTCACTGCATAAAAAGGGTTTTGGAGATGGGAATGAGTGGCTGCTGCAGTATGATCTAGTGGAAAGATCGGATCTTGGCTGGAAGTTAAGACCTGGTCCTAAGCTTGATTTTGTATAGACCTTTAAAAATATATATAAAAGAAAAAGGAATAATAAAAAATGAACTTCTCTCTGTGTGCATAGGGGTGTGTGTGTATGTATCTCTTATGTTCCACAATTATCAACATATCAATTCTGTCTCATTTATATCCAGACCCTCTAGCATCCCCATCCTTTTACTTAGAAACATTTCGAAGCAAATCTTAGGTATTGTATCTGTAAATATTTATCTGTAAATATTTAATTATATATCTAGAAAAGCTAAAGATCCTTTATAAAAAAGACAATCACAATTTTTACACCTAAAAATAAGAAATATCTTTGATACCATCAAACATCCAGTCTGTATTTGCATTTTCTCAATTTTCTTATGTATTTTTAATACTATGTTTGCTTGAAGAGGATAAACATAAGTTTATACATTTTTATTGTTTATTCATGTTACTTAAATCCTTTTAGTCCATAGGATCTGCTTTATTTTCCTTCCTTTTTTCTCATTGCAGTTTTTCTGTTGAAGCAACTGATGGTTTCTCCTAAAGCCCCCATAGTTAAGACTTGGATGATTGCATCGCCATGTTGCCATTTAATACATTTTCTCTCTTTTTATTTCTACTAAATCCATTATCCCCACTTATCCAAGCTTTTGATTTTCTCAGTTTCAATTACTTGTGGTCAGTTGCAGAGAGAACATAGGTCTGTAGAGTATAATAAGGTATTTTGAGAGAGGGAAAGAAATAAAGAGCACATTCACATAACTAATTTTGGTATATTGTTATAACTGTTCTATTATTAGTTATTGTTAATCTTTTACTGCACCTGATTTATAAATTAAACATCATCGTAGATATGTATGTATGGAAAAAGACAGCAAGACAGCATACATAGGGTTTGGTACTATCATGGTTTCAGGCATTCACTGGAGGTCTTGAAACATATTCCCCGTGGAAAAGGGGGGACTACTGTAAATCTAAATTCAGATATAGAGAGATTTTTGGCAAGATTACTTTCTACATAGTGTTATGTACTTCCTAGGAGGTACATGATGTCTTGGCATGTTTTTCTGTGATTTATCAACCTTTGATATTCATTGTCTAGGTCCATTAATTCATTATGGGTAGCAAAATGGTGATATTCTAGTTCTATCATTTCTTCTTTTCATTATTAGCTGCAGAATTTCTCTAAAGAACTTTCCCTTCTCACTTATCATCCTTCTGAGATAGGAGCCATATAAAAAAGGCAAGAAATTTTTTTTGTTTTTTTCTCTTTATATACCAGTTTTCAAAATAATGGTGGATCCCTAGATTCTTGCAAAGATGACCATTTTTGGAGGGGCAGTGAGAGTGGGCTATCGAGGCATCATTATGAACACACGGGTTGAAATGTAGTTTGTGTATTTTAACATCTTGTTCAGGTATTTAGTTGATTTATGTATGTTGGTTTCTGGGAATTTTTTGACATAATATCGGTACTCTTTGATAGATTCCTAGCTTCTGAAATGAAAAGATTCTCCATATTCATCTTGTGCATTTCCTGTGCCAGATCAGTGATCAATCATTTTTTCAAAAAGCCCTGACTTACTTTACTGAGATATGGTGGTAAGAGACCGTAGTCTAAGTGCAAGGATTTGGGAGTTCACTGAGGCTGGTAGGAAAAATTTTAATTATAGTTATAAGAAATAGTAGCAAACCTTCTCGGAAGGCCAGAGGGGTTTGCATAAATTCCAGTAATAGATCTGGCTGAAGGCAACCTAATGCTTACCTTGAGTAAATAACTTAGAGTAGATACATAGGAATGTAGAGGAGTTTAAATAGTTTTTTTAGGCCGGGTGCGGTGGTGCACGCCTGTAATTTCAGCACTTTGGGAGTTCAAGGCGAGTGGATCACAAGGTGAGGAGATTGAGAACATTCTGGCTAACACAGTGAAACCCTGTCTCTACTAAAAATACAAAAAAATTAGCCAGGCGTGGTGGTGGGCCCCTGTAGTCGCAGCTACTTGGGAGGCTGAGGCAGGAGAATGGTGCGAACCTGGGAGGTGGAGCTTGCAGTGAGCCGAGATCGTGCCACTGCACTCCAGCCTGGGTGACAGGGTGAGACTCCATCTCATAAGTAAATAAATAGCTTGTTTACTCAAGTGGTCCTAAGACCAAGCTTTAATCAACCGCGGGTGCCTAATTGCTCTCTTCTCAGGGTCAGCAACCAGGTCAATTACCCTCTAGTGGTGTTTACTCAAAGTCTTTGTCATTTAATGTGTGCTGAATAAATGCCAGCAGGGCCAGCAAGTCAGAGTTGCGGCTACAACTCTTCACAGCACTCTCCTTGGAGTCTATAAGTGGCCCAGACCCTCAGCCGGACTGACAAGCATAATATCTGTGTCTGTGTATGTTATTCATCCATTGTTGGGTCAGGGACTGCAGGACAGACCCCTGCACAAGGAGTGTTCACTGTTACTGAGTTGGTCATTATTTCTAGTGTTTTTACCAGATAGAGCTTTAAAATAGATACCTATTTTTAAAAGATATACCATAAATTCTTATTCATACTTAAAATCAGGACTAAGGTATTTTAACTTATCTTACATTTAATCTCCTTTCAGCCTTGCTGAAAATCTTGGTTCTTGGCAACAGTAAGATAAGTACTCATTTGCTTTACCTCACAGTGTATACACAATAATTTCAGATAATTGATGCCAACCTACAATGTGATTACTGGAAAGGACTTAAAATACATAATCAAATTACTGTATTTTATAGTTACTTGTAATAAGGAGTCTTTGTGTGGTTATGCTGTTATGTACTTATGTTCATCTTACTTGCAGTTTTTAGGAATTGCTTTTATAAGTTAAATTCATTTTATAATTATATAAAATAATTATATGATGTCAAAGGCAAATCTACAAAATAAGCTACTTATAAAAATGTCTGGCCTCTATTCCTGGCTCCTCTACCCTCTTCACTCTCACCCTTTATGGGTAATTGTTTAAAATTTTTATGGCTTATCTTTCAATTTTTAGGACCTGCAAATCTATACAAATACTATATATTTGTATTGCCTCTCTTTCTTGGATCAGTGATAGGCTACTATATGCTATTTTCTCTATCTTATTATTTTCACTTAATTTATCTATGGATATAACATCACAGTACTATGTAGAAATATTTCTTCTGCTTCTTAAAATGACATAAGAGTCCATAGTGTAGATGTATCCTAGTTTTTCAATTAATCACTTCGTGATGAACATTTGAGTTGTGTCCAGTCTTTTGTTACTTTAAATAGCATTACAGCAAATAGACTTGTGCATATGGCTTTTATCAGAGTATTTTTGGGATACAGTCCTAGCAGTAGGATGGTTAGGTCAAAAGATAAATGTATATACAATTTTGCAAGATATTGCCAAATTGCCTTTTATAGGGATTGCACAGTTTGCATTCTCATCAGCAATATATGAGAATACTTGTTTCCTCACAGTCTTAACAAAAAAGAGTATAAAGTTGACCTTCAAACAAGATGGGTTGGAACAGTGAGGGTTCATATATACATGGATGTTTTTCAATAAATATAGTTGGAGGTATCCGTGGATTCCATATCCACAAGGAAACAGGTAAAAGAAACAGAATTCGTGGGATGTGAAACTCATGGATACAGAGGGCTAACTTTTCATATAGGAAGGTTCCACAGGATATATTTCAGGGATTGAGTATGCCCGGATTTTGATGTCTGTAGGCAGTCTTGGAACCAATCTTTTGTGGATACTGAGGGATAACTGTATTGTGAGACTTCTGCCAGTCTGATAGGAAGATGATTTGAATTAACTTGCATTTCTCTTATAAAGACTGAGATTGATGATATTTTAAAATGCTTAAAATTCATTTTCATTTCTTTGGCAGTTTCTATATAGCTAGATGGTTTTGGTTGTTGGGCTTTATTTCTCTATTTTAAACACTCTTTAAATATCAAGAATATTCATTCTTTCCCTTTGATATATGTTCCAGATAATTTTCTCTGCTTGTAATTTATTATTTTTTAGTTTATTTTTGTTGCTGTTGATTTTATTTTATGGTGGTAAATGTGAGATCTACCTGCCTCAAAATTTAACTGGCTATACAATATAGTTAACTGTAGGCACAAAAGTGACTGTATAATAGAGTTAACTATAGGCAAAAATTGTATAGCAGAAATCTAGAACTCATGCAGCTCACTTAAAAAACCTTAACACCCATTGACCGGTAACTATCCATTTCCCCTCCACCTGTCTCCTGGGCACCCACCATTCTCTTCTGTTTATGCATGAGTTAGACTATTTTAGATATTTCATATAAGTAGAATCATGCATTATTTGTCCTTCTGTGATTGATTTATTTTATTCAATAGAATGTCCTCCAGGTTCATCCATGTTGTCTCATATGGTGGAATTTTTTTGTTTTTAAAGACTGAGTAATATGCCATTGTACATGTATGTCACATTTTCTTTATATATTCATTTGTCAATGGATACTTAGGTTATTTTCATATTTTGGCTATTGTGAATAATGCTACAATGAACATTTTGGTGCAGATATCTCCTCTACATAGTGATTTCATTTCCCTTGGATATATACCCAGTAGTGGAATTGCTGCATTGTATGGTAATTCTACTTTCAGTCTTTTTTGAGGCACCTCTATACTATTTCACATAGTGGCTGCATCATTTTGTATTCCCACCAAAACTGTGCAAGAGTTCCAGTTTCTCTGCATCTCTGCCAACATTTGTTATCTTTTGTATTTTTGATAATAGCCATTGTAACGGGTGTGAGGTGATATCTCACTGAGATTTGAATTTACATTTCCCTGATGATTAGTGATGTTGAAAATCTATTCATTTACCTATTAACCATTTGTATGTCTTCTCTCTTCAAGTCCTTTGCCCATTTATCAATTGGGTTATTTATTTATTTTCATTAGTGAGTTGTAGGAGTTCTTTATGTATTTTAGATATTATCCCCTTATCAGGTATACGATTTGCACATATTTTCTTCCTTTCCATAGAATGTTATTTTGCCTTGTTGATTGTTTGCTTTGCAGGAGCTCTTTAGTTTGATGTTGTCCCACTTGTCTATTTCTGTTTTTGTTGCTTGTGCTTTTGGTGTTATATTCAAGAAATCATTGCCAAGGCAAATGTTATAAAGCTTTTCTTTTATGTCTCCTATGTTTTTGTCTAGGAATTTTACAGTTTCTGGTCTTACTTTTAAATCTTTAATTCATTTTGAGTTTTTTTTTGTGTGTGTTTCTGTAATAAAGGGTCCAATTTCATTATCTTGCATGTGTGTATCTATTTTTCCCAACACAATTTGTTGAGATTATGCTTTTCTTATTGTGTATTCTCAGTACTGTGGTATAAGAATAGTTGACTGTTTATTGTTTATTCTTTGGTTTACTTTTGTGTTCTCTATTCTGTTCTGTTGGTCTATATGTCTGTCTTTATGTCAGTGCCATATTGTTTTGATTACTGTAGAGTTCTAATATATTTTGAAATCAGAAAGTGTGATGTCTCCAGCTTTGTTCTTCTTTCTCAAGATTGTTTTGGCAATTTAGAGTCTTTCATAATTTCCTATACATTTTAAGATTGTGTTTTCTATTCCTATAAAAAATGCGATTGGGATTTTGATTGAAATTTTATTGTAGGCCACTTTGGGTGGCATGGACATTTTAATACTACTGTTTCCTAATTCATGAACACAAGATATCTTTCCATCTATTTGTGTTTTCTTTAATTTCTTTCATCAATATTTGTAATTTTCAATGTTCGTGTATTTCACCTCCTTGGTTAAGTTTATTCCTGAGTATTTTATTTTTTTGGTACTGTTGTAAATAGGGTTGTTGCCTTAATTTCCTATTTAGCTAGTTGACTGTTAGTGTATAGAAGTGCAACTGATTTTTCTATGTTGATTTTGTATACTGCAACTTTATTACATTTGTTTATTCTAACAGTTTTTTTATGGCACCTTTAGGGTTTCCTACATATAAGATTATGTCATCTGCAAACATAATTTACTTATGCTTTTCTGATTTGGTTGGCTTTTATTTCTTTTTCTTGCTGAATTGCTCTTGGTATGACTTCTTTTTTTTTTGTTTGTTTATTTTTATTTCTAATACTACATTGAATAGAAGTGGCAAGAGTTAGCATCCTTACCTTTTATTCCTGAGCTTAGTGGAAAAGTTTTTAGTTTTTACCATGTTAGCGGTGGGCTTACCATGTATGGCCTTTATTATGTTGAGGCAAATTCCTTCCATACCTGATTTTCTTTCTCTTTAATTTATTTTGTGTGTCTTCTGTGTGTATTTGTAGTTATCATAAGGCCTATGTAGAATATAATAGTCTCTTTTAAATCAAAAACTACTTAACTTCAATTCCATACAAAACTCTATAGTTTTACTTCTCCATGGTTTAAGTTATTGATGTCATTATTTACATCTTTTAATATTGTGTGCTCATTAGCATATATTTTTACTTATGTTATTCTTAATACTTTTATCTTTTAACTTTACACTAGTATTAAAAGTAATGAACACCCCATGATTACAGTATTACAGTATTTTGTTCTTATCTATATAATTACCCTTACCAGTGATTTTTATACTTTTATATGCTTTCATACTGTTGTTTACATCCTTTCTTTTTTTTCCCAGATGAGGAACCATTTTTAATAAGTTGCCAACCTGTATAGTACTATGGTTTTTTTCCTTTTTCTTTTCTTAACTTTTATTTTAGGTTTTGGGGTATATATTGTTATATATGTAAAGTCATGTCACAGGGGTTAGTTTTACAGATTATTTCATCACTCAGGTACTAAGCCTGGTACCCAACAGTTATTTTTTCTACTCCTCTCCCTCTTCTCAGCCTCCACCCTCAAGTAGGTCCCAGTGTCTGTTGTTACTGTCTTTGTGTTCATGAGTTCTCATCATTTAGCTCCCACTTATTAGTGAGAATATGTGGTATTTGGTTTTTTGTTCCTGTGTTAGTTTGCTAAGGATAATGGCTGCAGCTTCATCCATATTCCTGCAAAAGATATGATCTTGTTCTTTTTTTATGGCTGCATATTATTCCATGGTGTATATGTGCCATATTTTCTTCATCAAATCTGTCATTGATGGGCATTCTCTTTAGTATTTCTTGTAAGGCAAGTATAATGGTGATAAACTCCCTTAATTTTCAGTTGTCTGTAAAAGTTGTAACCCTTCTGTCTTATTGGAGTACAGTTTTTTCATGTATTGTATTCTTGGTTGGCAGTTTTTTTTTCTTTCAGTATTTTAAATGTATCATCCCACTCCCATCTGATTTGTAAGGTTTCTGCCAAAAAGTCTTCTGATAGTCTTATGAGGCTTCCCTTGTATGTGATGAGTTACTTTTCTCTTGTTTCTTTTACATTGTTTGTCTTTGACTTTTGAGGATTTGATTGTAATGTGTTTCAGCAAAGATCTTTAAAAAATATATTTAATCTATGTGAAGGTCTTTGGGCTTCATGGTTGTGGGTGTTCATTTCTCTTTCCAGATTTGGAAAGTTTTTGGTCATTATTAAAATAATGGCCAAATCTTAATCTTTAAATTAAAATAATTAGACTCATCTTTACATTAAAATTATTAAAATATTTTTAAATTTAGAATATCAAATTAAACTAAGCTTTCTGGTCCTTTCTGTTTTCTCCTCCTTGGGTTCCCATAATGCACATATTGGTTTTCTTAATGGTGTCCCATGACTCCTTAGTCTTTATTCACTTTCTTTCATTCTTTTTTTCTTTTTGCTTGTCTTATCTGATTAGATAATTTGAAATCATTTGTCTTTATATTTACTGATTCTTTCTTCTGTTTGATCTGACTAAGTCTGCTGTTGAACCCATATAGTGAAATTTTCAGTTATATTATGGTATTTTTCAGCTCCAGAATTTGATTTTTGGAGTTCCTATCTTTTTGTTGACTTTTGTTGATTTTCTCATTTTGTTCATGTATCATTTCTCTGATTTTACTTAGTGAGTTCTCTTGTAATTTACTTAGCTTTTTTAAGATGAAATTATTTTGAATTATTTGTCAGACAATTCATAGATCTCCATTTATTTGGTGTTGGCTACTGGAGATTTATTTTGTTCCTTTGATTGTATGATATTTTCCTGATTCTTCGTGTTCCTCGTAGATTTTCACTGGTATCTGCACATTTGAACAAACAGCTGCCTCTCCTAATCTTTACAGACTTTCTCAATGATGTTTTCCCAGCATCATTTATTAAATAGGGAATCCTTTCCTCATTGCTTGCTGTGTCAGGTTTGTCAAAGATCAGATAGTTGTAGATGTGTGGTGTTATTCTGAGGCCTCTTTTCTGTTCCATTGGTTTACATACTGTTTTGGTACCAGTACCATGCTGTTTTGGTTACTGTAGCCTTGTAGTATAGTTTGAAGTCACGTAGTGTGATACCTTCAGCTTTGTTCTTTTTGCTTAGGATTGTCTTGGTTATATGGGCTCTTTTTTTGGCTCATAATCACTGGTCATTAGAGAAATGCAAATCAAAACCACAATGAGATACCATTTCACACTAGTTAGAATGGCGATCATTAAAAAGTCAGAAAACAACAGATGCTGGAGAGGATGTGAAGAAATAGGAACACTTTTACACTGTTGGTGGGAATGTAAATTAGTTCAACCATTTTGGAAGACAGTGTGGAGATTCCTCAAGGATCTAGAACCAGAAATACCATTTGACCCAGCAATCCCATTATTGGGTATATACCCAAAGACATATACTGGGTATATACCTACTCTAAAGACACATGCACACATATGTTTATTGCAGTACTATTCACAATAGCAAAGACTTGGAACCAACCCAAATGCCCATCAATGATAGACTAAATAAATAAAATGTGGCATATATACACCATGGAATACTAAACAGCCATAAAAAAGGGTGAGTTCACGTTCTTTGCAGGGACATGGATGAAGCTGGAAACCATCATTCTCAGCAAACTAACACAGAAATGAAAACCAAACACCACATGTTCTCACTCATAAGTGGGAGTTGAACAATGAGAACACATAGACATAGGGAGGGGAACATCACACACCAGGGCCTGTCAGGGGATGTGGGGATAGAAGAGGGATAGCATTAGGAGAAATACCTAATGTAGTTGACAGGTTGATGGGTGCAGCAAACCACCGTGGCACATGTATACCTATGTAGCAAACCTGCATATTCTGCCCATGTAGCCCAGAAGTTAAAGTATAATTAAAAAAAAAAAATGGATCTCTCTCTCTCTCTCTCTCTCTCTCTCTCTCACACACACACACACACAGACACACATACACACACAATTTGGATTGCATTCAATTTGTAAATTTGCTTAGGGAGCATATCTTTATCTTATTGAGTCATTTTATTGAAAACCAATGTCTAACTTTCTATTTGTTACAGGGTACTTTTGAGTTCTTCTGATGCATTTTATAGTTTTCCTCATATAAATATTGGACTTTTAGATATTTTCTATTCTTTATTGTTGTTAATCTTCTGGTTAGTTTTTGTTTGTAGATATAAAGGCTGTTGGTTTTATAGCTAGCTAATTACTCAGTTTTCTTACTGTTTATAATATTTTTTTCATTGAGTCACCTCTTTATTTCCAATTCTAATTCCTTTAATTGCTTTCTCTTTTCTAGCATGGATAATATCTCCACCCCAATGTTAAGTACTTGTATATATACTATCTTTGTGTTAGTTTCAAATTTAGTGGAAAAGCCTCTATTATTTTTTCACTAATTAAGTTGCTGGGTTTTGTATTTTAGGTAGTGTAATTCATTCCTGTTTTATTGAGTTAAAAATATGAATGGGCTCTAGATTTTGTCAATGTCTTTTCTATCTTTATGGGGACTGATCACATGATGTTTCTTCTTACCTCTATTAATAGGACTGATTATCCTAATCGCTTCTGAATATTGACTTATCTTTGCGTTCCTAGAATAAACCTTACTGGGTCATCTATTATGTTTGTTAATATTTTCTTTAAGTGGATTTTTACATCTATATTCCTGAGATTAGTCTGTAGGTTTCTTTTTGATGTAATGGTTGTCAAGATTAGAGAAAAATATTATACGTCCTTCACAAAGTAGAGTTAAAATTTTTCCTTTTTATGTTCTAGTATAGTTTAAGTAGCTTTGGAATTATCTAATATAATTTTTATTTTGTTATCTTATTGAATTTTTATTATTTTCAATTTCCCACTTGCCAGTGCTGATCTAGAATGTCTAATTTTAAAAGATTTAGTAAAATTTTATTGTGAAACCATTTGGGTCTGATGCTTTTTTGTGAGGGAATCTGTGAACTACTTTGTATATTTCTTTCCTGGTTTTAGATAAAATTAACTTTTTTGTCTCTACAGGGGTAAATTTTGCTCAGTTATATTTTTGTAAAAAGTTATCCAGTTCGTTTAGGTTTTCAAATTTATTTTCATAGAGTCATGCAAAATGATCGCTTCTAATTTAAAATTTTCCTCCTCTGGGTAGTTATTCTAGTTACTTCTAGTTTTGTATACTTATATTTTCTCTCATTTTTCTTAATTAGGTTAGGTAATGTTTTGTCTATTTCATTGATTTTTAAAACATAACCAGATTTTAGATTTATTGTAGTCTTTCTTCATGTTTTTTAACTCATCGATTTCTAATTTTATTAATTCCATCTTTCTACTGTATTTTGGTTTACTGTGGTTTTGTTTTTAATCTTGCTTTTTTGTTGGATATTTAATGAACGTTTATATTTTTCCTTTTTATTGCGTTATGTATGTAATGATGTAATTTTTTTCTCTGATAACTGCCTAAACTCCATCCCACAAATTCTGACATGTGATCAAATTTAAAATTAGGGTTAAAGTTAGGTTTAGAGGAATCAAATGATCTCGTTTATGTTTTAGGATGGCATTTTTGCTTCAGTGGCAAATCAAAGCCTTGACGTAAGCAGGAAACTACTTATGGCAGTTCAAATAAGAGATAATGAGGGCCTTTATCAAGGCATTGGAAGAAGTAAAGGAATAGAAGAAATAGTGTGAATATTTTAGGGATAGACTTGATAGGATACAGTTACTAATTAGATGAGAGAGGGACAGGGAGGAATAAAAAAAAGAATTCCTGTGATTTTGGGATTGAGATTTATTATTCAAATTGAAGAACACTGGGGAAGAAACAAGTTTGAGGACCAAGAAGTAATGGGTGGGAATAAGTTTGGTTTTGAGTATATTGAATTTGAAATGCCCGCAGAATATCCAAGTGGAGGCATCTAGATATCTTATTCTAGAGCCCGGGAGACAATGAATTGGACGTGTGGTTTCAGGTGTAATAGCTGAAGCTGTGCATGATCATGAGGCCACTCAAGTCTGTGGATGGTGAGAAGCAGGGTACGGTTGGAAACAAGGCTCCCAGCCTTATTGCTAGCTTTTCTGTAAAATGTGACACCCGTCAGGATCACAGACCTTAAGGGCACAAAGCCAAACTTTGTCCTTATCTCTGAATCTTTTGAGAGAGAACAATCTGGTCAGTGTTTGAGGCTGAGGAGCTTACTCTGAATACATGAATTAAATTAGAAAACATAAATAAGACTAACTGGAGGAACCTCAGAGGAAGCTGTATCCTAAATAAGTTTTGGTTTCATTATGAATTGGCTTGGTGGAATGAAAATGGAAGAATAAATAGGATTTAGGTTCAGATTCCTCTGAGTTAGTTCTACCGAGATGTAATGCTTATTCAGATGCATATTAAGTTGAAGGAGTGAGTCACTAAGAGACATGTGATTTGGGGTCAGAGAACATTTGGGAGGGGTGAGCAATGGTGGTGAATGAACTTTTAATGTTTTGATGTTGTTGGACACATTTTGATTGGTAATTAAATTTCAAAAGAGGTCTTGGCCAATCAGTGACTGAACTGTTTCCTCTGTAGCCAAGAGGTGCAAAGAAATGGGAACACAATATGGCAAGGGTGTGGCTGCAGCATGACTCTGGTGCCTCAGGACAGGGGTGGCCTGGAAGGCATACTTTTTACTATGGTGCAAAATAGAGACATCTCTAAATATAAATTTTGGTGGTTGTTGTGGTTAATGTTTTCAAGTTTTCCCCTCCTTCAGCAGTTTTTATTCTGTTGCCCTTTTCTTCTTTCATTTGTTGGCCACAAGAAACTAATCTTCTCAAACTTTTTTTTGACTCTTTCGTCCATGCTTAACAAACACTGGCATTTGTATGTTTACTATTCCATTATCCATCTAACTTCATCTTTAGACTCGCCCTGTGAGGAAGAATTATTAGTGCTATTTAATATATGAGGATGTCAAGTCATAGAAGATTTTAAGATTTGAATTAGCTAACATGGCTAGAGCATTGTGGAGCTGGAATATGAATGTGGATTTCCTGATTTGAAGCTAGCATGCTTTACTTGACTGCATCTACCTTTATTCATAAGGGAAGTAAAGGTGAAGAAGAATAAGATAGCGGAAAGAAAACACACTATTTCAAAGGAGTTTCCAAGCATAAAAAATGTATCTTGAACTGCTAGAAACTAGCTTTGATTTTTTTAAGAACAAAAATTCTCATATGATTTCTAGAGCCTTGTAATTTAGGGAAATTACAGCACAATGTTCTGTTACAACACAAAAATCTGTAATAGCTGAAAAGAAGGGGATGCTCTTTCTTTTAAAGGTGAATTTCTTTTAACTTTTTATGATCTATTAAAGAGCCTGTAGCTACAAACGAGGAGGTGAGGGAACCATAAATTATAGACGTTGAAATACTGAAATCTGTGAACATAAATGTTTCAATAAATACCAAGTGGTATCAAATTTTGCTGTGAAATTCCAAAGTGAAATATAATTCTTAAGTGTGAGGAAAGAAGTCTCTGAGTGAGCAACAGTTAAAGGTGGTCAGCTTGGCTTTTTATATTTTGAAGAGAGAGCAAAACCTTCAGGCCGTTTTGTGTCCATCCAGAAATAGCCAGGCAACGGCTGTTTCACGCCAATGGGTTGTTTGTCCTTTTTTTCCACTTTATGCCTTTCTTCTTGTTCTGTATATATACATTATATACCTATTACATATACAGAGGCCTTTTTGACATCAAAGGTTCTGATTCTGCAGCTAGGATAATCTAGAAGATTATACCGACCATAACATAGCAGGCACATGCCAGACACTTGACCCCTAAAAGTGAGTCACAGGCCATGGCATATTTAAACACAGTGAGAAGTGAAGTTAACAGCCAGCATGCTCTTGAACAAATGAGCGTTGTTGTCACAATTGAAACCACATGCTGAGTAGTATAACATAGGTGCAACCTAACTGAGAATGTGTGGACAGTTAGAACCATGAATGTAATATTATTATTTTTTTATTTATATTATGTCTGTGAGTCTTGGGGCCCCTTCACTCTGTTTTCTTAGTGGAATTCAGCAACAAAAGCTCAGTTGCCTGGATGGAGTTGGGCACTAAAGGACGGAGTCCTCTCTAGCTGCTGGGACTGTAGGAAGATTTCAGCCACTGCAACAGGCTCCTGAGGACCTGATCTTCCTAAACCATGTCAAACCTGAACTTACCTAATGGACTACATCACAGCCTTTTGAGCCAGACATCTCTGAATGCAAAGCTATTTCAGTGGTTGTTTATTACTTTCTGGAAAGTTTAGTCATAGACAGATGTATGAAGAGATATTGACCAAACTAAATGGTTTATGCTTCATTTAGTTTGAAATAACACATTTATTCTTCTGAGGTCCAATTTTTCAGCTTTAGTGCATCATTTTTTTTGTTTATTGGCAGTCTAAATTAAGACAGGTTTAAATACGTTGAATTTTCTCTGCAGGCAGATGAGAATGGTTAAACAATGATTGATTTGTGTGTTCTTTATGTAGTAACAGCTACAGTGGTCTGGAAAACCCATTGGTATTTTCTTTTTGCTTCTGTTCAATATCTTTACTTGTAGCCAGTGATAGCTTCAGGGGAACGAGGAGAGAGAACATAGGAAGTGTCTTCTATTTGTTGGCGGCATTCCTCTCCTTTGGAAAAGGCATGGGGTCTGTGGGGAAGAGTGTAAACTGCTTGGAGAAGGAACCAATGGTACCATTTGCATTTATTCAGTATACTTTTTCTCACACATTTCTGGGATTAATACTTTCTCCAGGTAAAAGCAAAGGCTGAGGTTAAATAACCAGTCTGTCTGGTAGTAGAGTACCCTGACTTCATATCCACAGTTCATTTCACCATAGATGATATTTATAGTTCATTTAAAATCTTGTACCAGGGTCTTCTCATGCTTTCTAAGCATTTGTTTATTTATTTGACACATTTTTAAGGATCTCTTTTGTATATAACAAGTGGCAGTTATTTGGGGGGAGAACATAAGGAATTATGATACAGTGCTTTTCTTCAGTGTCTTTTAACTTAGAAGTGAGAAAATGCTCACATACACACACTCGTAAGGATGAATTACACAGCAAAAAATGAGTTCACAAAGCAGCGTTAGATGAATGGAATTTTAAAAAATGCTTTGTAAATTCAGAGGCAAGGAAAAGTCAGCATTTCACCATGGACAGAAATTATTCTTGGGGAAGAGAGGACTTGTGCTGTGTCCTAGTTGCTCTGTAGGGATTGGATGGGAAGACAAGACAGGATCCTTCCAGTATTATGGAGTGATGGCAGCCAAGTTGCAGAGGCAAAAAGAGCATTGCACAGGCAGGGAAGTGTGAGTAGACTAGTTTTACCAAGGAGAATGTCGACTTACTCTTTACTTTCTTTCTTTTTTTTAAGAGACAGGGTCTCGCTGTGTCACCCAAGCTGATGTGCAGAGATGGGAGCGTGGCTCACCATAGCCTTCAACTCCTGAGCTCAACTGATCCTCCTACCTCAGCTTCCTGAGTAGCTGGGACTATAGTTGCGTGCTGCCATGTCCAGCTAATTTTTTTTTCCTATTTTTTAGGATCTTGCTCTGTTGCCCAGACCAGTCTTAAATTCTTGGCCTCAATCTTCCCACCTTGGCCTCGGAGTAGCTAGGAATGTAGGCATGAGCCACTGCAGCTGGCGACTTATTCTTTAATTTCAACAAAATTTCTTACTTCTCTGTGCCAGGTTCTTGAAATACAAAGATGACTGAGATGAACATGGTTTCTGCCATCAGAAAGGTTGGTGTTTTGTGGGTGATATAAACAATAAACATGGGAATCCATATTCCATTATGAAATAATGATAAATGGGAAAGAATTATTACAAAACATACAGGGTTCTATGCGTGAAAACATGATAAAACAATTGGAAAGTAAAAGAACTTTATATGTGGATTATAGCTTAAACAAAACAATATGATGTTGTATAGGTAGTCAGTCAACGGGTTCAATTCTTGGCTCTGCCATTTGTTGGCTATGGGAATTGGTAAATTATCAAACCTGTCTCAGCATAGGTTTCCTCCTTTACTAAGTGGGAATAGTACTATCTGCCTCATAGGATTGCCAAAAAATTGAATGAAATAAGTCAATTGTAAAAAACAAACAAACAAACAAACAAAACCTAGTAAGCATAACTTTTGGTACCTAGTAGATACTCAATATTAAGACCTATCCTTCAATCATTCCGAAGTGCCAGAGAAATAAGAAAATGCTCCTTTTCCTCTTAGATTAAGATTCTGAAATCTTCACAAACAGCCCTTTTCGTCACTAATTTTACTTGTTGGGATGGCTTTGAGTTGGCTAACAGACCAGTCTTAGTCAACAGTCTTAGAATCTGAACACTTCTTTAGTAGCAGCAACACATACGCTTACATATTTGTCTTCTTTACTATTATTTTTGATGTGAGAAGTATGTGCTTTTTTCCCCATGAGTGAATATAAGACATTTCTGCTTAATGATTGGAGGGTGGCAACCAATTTAGCAGTTGCAATTTTTGCATTGATCAAAATAATAATACTGTATAATATCCCTATCCTACCCACAGAAATCCTTTCTTAGCTTCAGGAGTCACTGAAACAAGTTCAAGTTATGTTAGGATCCTGAAGTGTTCTTCCTTTCCTCATTAAAGTGGGGGCTCTGAAATTTGGTGGGAAAACATCATCTTTTTTAACCTGACCTGTTGTGTTCCACTAGTATACTGATGGAAGCGTAGTGATGCCAGCAGGACACTCATGTTGGCAGGTAGTGAGTGTTCAGAACAGGACATGGTTTCTGATATGCTTGGAGAATAACTTATCTGTGAAGGAAAAACTCATATTTTTCCATGTGATTATTCTTGGTGCCATTATTTTCTTTTGGTGGTATCTGACAGGAAGTTACTGAGTCCTGGTAAATATGGCTCTGTTGTTGTTGGAGATACCAAGAAATTGGAGAGACAATTTCATAAAATAGCAGGGAATTAAGCTAAAGAGCAATTGAACTTCAAGAATCTCTGAACTCATGACACTGGGAAGAGGTATTATGGTTTCCAACTGGTCTGGACTAAAGCTCTCAAACTGGATGTCAATAGTCAAAACACTAAATCAATAAAATATGAAATTCAAGCCATTTTATTGTCAAAATAAACTCATTTGTCCTTTGCACAATAAGATTTTAATCTTTGCTGATGACTGCTGTTCTGTTTTGATTTAGTTCATATATAGGCATGATACATCCTTCCAGAAAGGATTTTAGGTAGACAATGCACATAGACTTGTAAAGCTGTTACCCAGGAAAAGACCACTCAGAACTTCCAACATACTTTGTGAGACTGGATTTCAAACATCAGTCATACTCTTACTTTAATTCCTCTTGCTTTTGTTTTTATAGCTTTTCTCAATGATTTCCAGCTGTTTCTTGTCCCCTGGCCACTTTTCTTGGCCTTTCCATTCCATGTGGTCACTAACCATGATCGCTGGGCTCAGTAAAGTCTTTGTTGTGAGAAAACAAGAAGTTCTCTGAAGTGGACATTGACTCCAGACTCAAATGGAAATGAGAAGTCTGCTGTTCTTGCTTAAATCAAGTGAATAAAGCAGCAAAATAAATGGTGATGTAGAGGAAATATTTCACTTCTAAAAGCTCATACTTAATCTGACCAGTAATATCCATAATAATAATACCACTGAAATCCAAACCCTAAAACAAAATACACACTCAAGTATTTTAAACTATACTTGCCAAGAAATAGACATAATTTTCTATCAGTAATGGAAAGTGTTTCACCAGAGCTCTGTCCTCAATTAGGCACATGTTAATTTCCACTAACTACCTGGTCTGAAGTGTGTCAGTCCAAAATGACTGATAGAAATCTGATATAGTTTGGATGTTGTCTTCTCTAAATCTCATGTTGAAATGTAATCCCCAGTACTGAAAGTGGGGTCTGATGAAAAGTGATTGGCTCAGGGGGACAAATTTCTTATGATGGCTTAGTGCCATCCCCTTGTGATAGTGAGTTCTTGTGAGATCTGACTGTTTAAAAGTGTGTAGCACATCCTTACCTTTTCTCTTGCTCCCTGTTTCACCATTTGACATGTCTGCTTCTGCTTTGCCTGCACCATGACTAAAAACTCCCTGAGGCCTCACCAAAAGCTGAGCAGCTGTTACCACCAAATGTGTATAGCCTGCAGACCCTTGAGCCAATTAAACCTCTTCTCTTTATAAATTACTCAATCTCAGGTATTTCTTTATAGAAACACAAGGATGGCCTAACACAAAGCCTATCCATTTGAACACATCTCCCTTCCGTGCAAATGTTAAAATGAGAATTAGGTAATGATAATGAAGTTAACGTAATGAGAAGAATGGGAAGGAGTTTCTTGAACAAACAAAATATTTTAGCAAGTATCCAGAAGGCAGAAAGAGGAATAAGTGATGATTAGGGAAACAAAATGGAGGAACACCATTTGGCCTAGAAGACAAACAGAGGGGCTGCAGCTTTTTTCTGTATTTCTAGATATAGTTATGCACTGAATAATAATGTTTAGGTCAATGATGGACCATGTATGCAATGGTAGTTCCATAAGATTATAATACTGTATTTTTACTTTACTATTTCTATGTTTAGATATGTAAATACTTAACATTGTGTTACAGTTGCCTATAGGATTCAGTACAGTAGTCACATGCTGTGCAGATTTGTAGCCTAGGAGCAATAGGCTAAACCTTATAGCCTAGATATGTAGAAGACTATACCATCTAGGTTTCTAAAAGTACACTCTACAATGTTTGCACAACAAAATCATCTGACAACACATGATTAAGAGATGATGATGCCTTAATTCCTTCTTTTTTACCTCCTCACAATCAATAAATAACCCATGCTTACTGAGTTTAACTCCCAAACATCAGTCTGGCATTGTCCTCAAACACCTGAATTTCTCTTTTCTTCTATCATTCTATTGCCTGCCTTAGGTCACACTTTTATTGTCTCTAGTTCTAACTGTTGCTGCAGCTTCTGGTTCTACTCCCTTTAGTTGTGGCTTTATTCTAATTTATCTAAAATACAGATCTTACAAACTAAGCCATCTCTTTAGGTTCCCATGACTTTCAGGATCAGCACCTTAGCAGAGAATGCAGTCATCATGGTCTTCATCTTTACACCTTTGACGCCAGTCCCTTTCCTTACCCTTATCACTATGACATTTTTCCGGAAGTACTGAGGTTGTTCTTCTCTAAGATGCTGTACAGCTACACATCTCAGTAATTTTGTTCTTGCCACTCATTTCGATTGAAAGTTCATTTTCTAGACTGTTCCCCTATCTCCATGCCTTCTTTTCCTAGCAGTTTTTAGTTTATCTTTCAAAATGCTACTTAGCAGTTACCTTCTCTGTGAAATCTTGACTCCTTGCACTTCTATTGTAATAAATATAAAATTTTATTTTAGTTTTTGTATTATTTTTTCATTTCAATAGTTTTTTGGGAAACTGGTGTCGTTTGGTTACATATATAAGTTCTTTAGTGTACCCATCACCTGAGCAGTGTACACTGTACCCAGTGTGTGGTCTTTTATCCCTTAACCCGTCCCATCTTTCCCCCTGAGTTCTCAAAGTCCATTGTGTCATTCTTATGCCTTTCCATCCTCATAGCTTAGTTCCCACTTATGAGTGAGAACATACAATGTTTGGTTTTCCATTCCTGAGTTACTTTACTTAGAATAATGGTCTCCAACTCCATCCAGGTTGCTGTGAATGCCATTATTTTGTTCTTTTTTATGGCTGAGTAGTATTCTATGCTGTATATACACCACATTTTCTTTATCCACTCATTGATTGATGGGCGTTTGGGCTCGTTCTGTATTTTTTGCGTTTGTGAATTGTGCTGCTATCAATATGCCTGTGGATGTATCTTTTTCAAATAATGATGTTTTTTTTCCCTCTGGGTGGAGATACCCAGGAGTGGGGTTGCTGGATCAAATGGTAATTCTACTTTTAGTTTCTTAAGGAATCTCCATCCCGTTTTCCATAGTGGTTGTACTAGTTTATATTACCACCAGCAGCGTAAAAGTGTTCCCTTTGTTCCTCATCTCCACCAACATCTATTATTTTTTATTATGATCATTTTTGCAGGAGTAAGATGGTATTACATTGTGGTTTTGATATGCATTTCCCAAATAATTAGTGATTTTGAGCATTTTTTCCTATGTTTGTTGGCCATTTGTATATCTTTATTTGAGAGTTGTCTATTCATGAACTTAGCCCACTTTTGGTGGGATTGTTTGTTTTTTTCTTGCTGATTTGTTTGAGTTCCTTGTAGATTCTGGATATTAGTCTTTTGTCAGATACATGGTTTGCAAAGATTTTCTTCCACTCTGTGGATTGTCTGTTTACTGTGCTGATTATTTCTTTTGCTGTGCAGAAGCTTTTTAGTTTAATTAGGTCCCATCTATTTATCTTTGTTTTTGTTGCATTTGCTTTTGGGTTCATGGCCATGAAGTCTTTGCTTAAGCTAAGCTCTAGAAGGGTTTTATTGATGTTATCTTTCAGACATTTTATGGTTTTAGGTCTTAGATTTAAAGCTTTGATACATCTTTATGTAAGGTGAGAGATGAGATTCCAGTTTTTTTCTTCTACATGTGGCTTGCCAATTATCCCAGAACTATTTGTTGAAGAGGGTGTCCTTTCCCCATTTTATGTTTTTATTTGCTTTGTCAAAGATCAGTTGGCTATAAAGTATTTGGCTTTATTTCTGGGTTCTCTATTCTATTCCATTGGTCACTGTGCCCATTTTTATACCAGTGTCATGCTGTTTTGGTGACTATAAACATATAGTATAGTTTGAAGTCCAGTAATGAGATGCCTCCAGGTTTGTTCTTTTTACTCAGCCTTACTTTGGCTATGCAGGCTTTATTTTGGTTCCATATCAATTTTAGGATTTTTTTTTGCATTTCTGGGGAGAATGATGTTGGTATTTTCATGGGAAATGCATTGAATTTGTAGATTGCTTTTGGCACTATGGTCATTTTCACAATATTTGTTCTACCCATCCATAAGCATGGGCTGTGTTTCCATTTGTTTGTGTCGTCTATGATTTCTTTCATTAGTATTTTGTTTGTAGATGTCTTGTTTCATTTATAGTTTTTCTTGTAGATGTCTTTTACCTCCTTGGTTAGATATATTCTTAAGGTTTTTTTTTTTTTTTTTTTTCAGATATTGTAAAAGGGGTTGGGTTCTTGATTTGATTCTCAGCTTGGTCACTGATGGTGTACAGCAGTGCTACTGATTTGTGTACATTAATTTTGTATCCTGAAACTTTACTGAATTAATTAATTAAGCTTCAGTCCTAGGAGCTTTTTGGATGAGTCTTTAGGGTTCTCTAGGTATACAGTCATATCATTGGTAAACAGTGACAGCTTAACTTCCTCTTTACCAATTTGGATGCCCTTTATGTCTTTCTACTTTCTGATTGCTTTGGCTAGGACTTCCAGTAGTATGTTAAATAGAAGTGGTGAAAGTGGACAACCTTGTCTTGTTCCAGCTCTCAGGGGAATGCTTCCAACTTTTCCCCATTCAGTGTAATGTTGGCTGTGGGTTTGTCGTAGATGACTTTTATTACTTTAAGGTATGTCCCTTCTATGCTGATTTTGCTGAGGGTTTTTTTTTTTTTTTGAGACAGAATCTCGCTCTGTCGCCCAGGCTGGAGTGCAGTGGCCGGATCTCAGCTCACTGCAAGCTCCGCCTCCTGGGTTCACGCCATTCTCCTGCCTCAGCCTCCCGAGTAGCTGGGACTATAGGCGCCCGCCACCTCGCCCGTTTTTGTATTTTTTTAGTAGAGACGGGGTTTCACCGTGTTAGCCAGGATGGTCTCGATCTCCTGACCTCGTGATCTGCCCGTCTCGGCCTCCCAAAGTGCTGGGATTACAGGCTTGAGCCACCACGTCCGGCCTGCTGAGGGTTTTAATCATAAAGTGATGCTGGATTTTGTCAAATGTTTCTTCTGCATCTGTTGATATGATCATATGTTTTTTGTTTTTAATTCTGTTTATGTGGTGTATCACATTTATTGACTTATGTATGTTAAACCATCCCTGCATTCTTGATATGAAACCCACTTGATCATGGTGGATTATCTGTTTGTATGCTGTTGGATATGGTTAGCTAGAATTTTGTTGAGGAGTTTTGCATCTATGTTCATCTGGGGTATTGGTCTGTAGTTTTCTTTTTTGTTTTGTCCTTTCCTGGTTTTGGTATTAGGGTGATACTGGCTTCATAGAATAATTTAAGGAGGATTCCCTCTTTCCCGATCTTTTGGAGTAGTGTCAATAGAATTGGTGCCAATTTTTCTTTGAATGTCTGATAGAATTCAGCTGTGAATCCATCTGGTCCTGGACTTTTTTTGTTGGCAATTTTTAAATTACCATTCACTTTGTTGAGAGTTTCTATTTCTTTTTGGTTTAATCTAGGAAGGTAGTATATTTCCAGGAATTTATCCACCTCCTCTAGGTTTTCTAGTTTGTGTGCGTAAAGGTGTTAATAGTAGCCTTGAATGATCCATTGTATTTCTCTGGTATCGGATGTAATATCTCCTGTCTTATTTCTTTTTTTTAAATTGATATTGATATTTTATTTTATTTTATTATTATACTTTAAGTTCTAGGGTACATGTGCACAATGTGCAGGTTTGTTACATATGTATACATGTGCCATGTTGGTGTGTTGCACTCATTAACTTGTCATTTACGTTAGGTATATCTCCTAATGCTATCCCTCCCCTTTCCCTGCTTCCCACAATAGGACCCGGGGTGTGATGTTCCCCTTCCAGAGTCCAAGTGATCTCATTGTTCAATTCTCACCTATGAGTGAGAACATGCAGTGTTTGGTTTTCTGTTCTTGTGATAGTTTGCTGAGAATGATGGTTTCCAGCTGCATCCATGTCCCTACAAAAGACACGAACTCATTCTTTTTTATGGCTGCATAGTATTCCATGGTGAATATGTGCCACATTTTCTTAATCCAGTCTGTCACTGATGGACATTTGGGTTGATTCCAAGTCTTTGCTATTGTGAATAGTGCCGCAATAGACATACGTGTGCATGTGTCTTTATAGCAGCATGACTTATAATCCTTTTGGTATATATCCAGGAATGGGATGGCTGGGTTAAACGGTATTTCTAGTTCTAGATCCTGGATGAATTGCCACATTGTTTTCCACAAGGGCTGAACTAGTTTACAGTCCCACCAACAATGTAAAAGTATTCTTATTTCTCCACATCCTCTCCAGCACCTGTTGTTTCCTGATTTTTTAATGATTGCCATTCTAACTGGTGTGAGATGGTATCTCATTGTGGATTTTATTTGCATTTCTCTGATGGCGAGTGATGATGAGCATTTTTTCATGTGTCTGTTGGCTGTTTGAATGTCTTCCTTTGAGAAGTGTCTGTTCATATCCTTTGCCCACTTGTTGATGGGGTTGTTTATTTTTTTCTTGTAAATTTGATTGAGTTCTTTATAGGTTCTGCATATTAGCCCTTTGTCAGATGAGTAGATTGCAAAAATTTTCTCCCATTCTGTAGGTTGCCTGTTCACTCTGATGGTAGTTTCTTTTGCTGTGCAGAAGCTCTTTAGTTTAATGAGATCCCATTTGTCAATTTTGGCTTTTGTTGCCATTGCTTTTGGTGTTTTAGACATGAAGTCCTTGTCCATGTCTATGTCCTGAATGGTACTACCTAGGTTTTCTTCTAGGGTTTTTATGGTTTTAGTCTAACATTTAAGTCTCTAATCCATCTTGAATTAATTTTCGTATAAGGAGTAAGGAAAGGATCCAGTTTCAGCTTTCTACTTATGGCTAGCCAATTTTCCCAGCACCATTTATTAAATAGGGAATCCCTTCCCCATTTCTTGTTTTTGTCAGGTTTGTCAAAGATCATATGGCTGTAAATGTGTGGCATTATTTCTGAGGGCTCTGTTCTGTTCCATTGGTCTATATCTCTGTTTTGGTACCAGTACCATGCTGTTTTGGTTACTGTAGCCTTGTAGTATAGCTTGAAGTCAGTTAGTGCGATGCCTCCAGCTTTGTTCTTTTGACTTGGTATTGTTTTGGCAATGTGTGGTCCTTTTTGGTTCCATATGAACTTTAAAGCAGTTTTTTCCAATTCTGTGGAGAAAGTCATTGGTAGCTTAATGGGGATGGCATTGAATCTATAAATTACCTTGGGCAGTATGGCCATTTTCACGATATTGATTCTTCCTATCCATGAGCATGGTATGTTCTTCCATTTGTTTGTGTCCTCTTTGATTTCACTGAGCAGTGGTTTGTAGTTCTCCTTGAAGAGGTCCTTTACATCCCTTGTAAGTTGGATTCCTAGGTATTTTATTCTCTTTGAAGCTATTGTGAATGGGAGTTCATTCATGATTTGGCTCTCTGTCTGTTAGTGGTGTATAAGAATGCTTGTGATTTTTGCACATTGATTTTGTATCCTGAGACTTTGCTGAAGTTGCTTATCAGCTTAAGGAGATTTTGGGCTGAGATGATGGGGTTTTCTAAATATACAATCATATCATCTGCAAACAGGGACAATTTGACTTCTTCTTTTCCTAATTAAATACCCTTTATTTCTTTCTCTTGCTTGATTGCCCTAGCCAGAACTTCCAACCCTATGTTGAATAGGAGTGGTGAGAGAGGGCATCCCTGTCCTGTGCCAGTTTTCAAAGGGAATGTTTCCAGTTTTTGCCCATTCAGTATGACAATTGGCTGTGGGTTTGTGATAAATAGCTCTTATTATTTTGAGATACATTCCATCAATACCGAATTTATTGAGAGTTTGAATTTTGTCAAAGGCCTTTTCTGCATCTATTGAGATAATCATGTGGTTTTTGTCTTTGGTTCTGTTTATATGCTGGATGATGTTTATTGATTTGCATATGTTGAACCAGCCTTGCATCCCAGGGATGAAGCCCACTTGATCATGGTGGATAAGCTTTTTGATGTGCTGCTGAATCCGGTTTGCCAGTGTTTCATTGAAGATTTTTGCATCAATGTTCATCAGGGATATTGGTCTAAAATTCTCTTTTTTTGTTGTGTCTCTGTCAGGCTTTGGTATCAGGATGATGTTGGCCTCATAAAATGAGTTAGGGAGGATTCCCTCTTTTTCTATTGATTGGAATAGTTTCAGAAGGAATAGTACCAGCTCCTCCTTGTACCTCTGGTAGAATTCGGCTGTGAATCCTTCTGGTTCTGAACTTTTTTTTGGTTGGTAGGCTGTTAATTATTGCCTCAATTTCAGAGCCTGCTATTGGTCTATTCAGGGATTCAACTTCTTCCTGGTTTAGTCTTGGGAGAGTGTAATCGTCCTGGAAATTATCCATTTCTTCTAAGTTTTCTAGTTTATTTGCGTAGAGGTGTTTATAGTATTCTCTGATGGTAGTTTGTATTTCTGTGGGTTTGGTGGTGATATCCCCTTTATCATTTTTTGTTGCATCTATTTGATTCTTCTCTCTTTTCTTCTTTATTAGTCTTGCTAGTGGTCTATCAATTTTGTTGATCTTTTCAAAAAACCAGCTCCTGGAGTCATTGATTTTTTGGAGGGTTTTTTGTGTCTCTATCTTCTTCAGTTCTGCTCTGATCTTAATTATTTCTTGCCTTCTGCTAGCTTTTGAATGTGTTTGCTCTTGCTTCCCTAGTCCTTTTAATTGTGATGTTAGGGTGTCAATTTTAGATCTTTCCTGCTTTCTCTTGTGGGCATTTAGTGCTCTAAATTTCCGTCTACACCCTGCTTTAAATGTGTCCCAGAGATTCTGGTATGTTGTATCTTTATTCTCATTAGTTTCAAAGAACATCTTTATTTCTGCCTTCATTTAATTATGTACCCAGTAGTCATTCAGGAGCAGGTTGTTCAGTTTCCATGTAGTTGAGCGGTTTTGATTGAGTTTCTTAGCCTGAGTTCTAGTTTGATTGCACTGTGGTCTGAGCGACACAGTTTGTTATAATTTCTGTTCTTTTACATTTGCTGAGTAGTGCTTTACTTCCAACTATGTGGTCAATTTTGGAATAAGTGCGATGTGGTGCTGAGAAGAATGTATATTCTGTTGATTTGGGGTGGAGAGTTCTGTAGATGTCTGTTAGGTCAGCTTGGTGCAGAGATGAGTTCAATTCCTGGATATCCTTGTTACCTTTCTGTCTCGTTGATCTGTCTAATGTTGACAGTGGGGTGTTGAAGTCTACCATTATTATTGTATGGGAGTCTAAGTCTCTTTGTAAGTCTCTAAGGACTTGCTTTATGAATCTGGGTGCTCCTGTATTGGGTGCATATATATTTAGGGCAGTTAGGTCTTCCTGTTGAATTGATCTCTTTACCATTATGTAATGTCCTTCTTTGTCTCTTTTGATCTTTGATGGTTTAAAGTCTGTTTTATCAGAGACTAGGATTGCAACCCCTGCTTATTTTTGTTCTCCATTTTCTTGGTAGATCTTCCTCCATCCCTTTATTTTGAGCCTATGTGTGTCTCTGCATGTGAGATGGGTTTCCTGAATACAGCAAACTGATGGGTCTTGACTCTTTATCCAGTTTGCCAGTCTGTGTCTTTTAATTGGAGCATTTAGCCCATTTACATTTAAGGTTAATATTGTTGTGTATGAACTTGATCCTGTCATTGTGATATTAGCTGGTTATTTTGCTCACTAGTTGATGCAGTTTCTTCCTAGCATCGATGGACTTTACATTTTGACATGTTTTTGCAGTGGCTGATACCTGTTGTTCCTTTCCATGTTTAGTGCTTCCTTCAGGATCTCTTGTAGGGCAGGCCTGGTGGTGACAGAATCTTTAAGCATTTGCTTGTCTGTAAAGGATTTTATTTCTCCTTCACTTATGAAACTTAGTTTGGCTGGATATGAAATTCTGGGTTGAAAATTCTTTTCTCTGAGAATGTTGAATATTGGCCCCCACTCTCTTCTGGCTTGTAGAATTTCTGCCGAGAGATCTCCTGTTAGTCTGATGGGCTTCCCTTTGTGTATAATCCGGCCTTTCTCTCTGGCTGCCCTTAACATTTTTTCCTTCATTTCAACTTTGGTGAATATGACAATTATGTGTCTTGGAGGTGCTCTTCTCGAGGAGTATCTTTGTGGTGTTCTCTGTTTTTCTTGAATTTTAATGTTGGCCTGTCTTACTAGGTTGGGGAAGTTCTCCTGGATGATATCCTGAAGAGTGTTTTCCAACTTGGTTCCATTTTCCCCATCACTTTCAGGCACTCCAATCAGACGTAGATTTGGTCTTTTCACATAATCCCATATTTCTTGGAGGCTTTTTTCATTTCTTTTTACTCTTTTTTCTCTACACTTCTCTTCACACTTCATTTCATTCATTTGATCTTCAGTCGCTGATACTCTTTCTCCAGTTGATCGAGTTGGTTACTGAAGCTTGTGCATTTGTCCCATAGTTCTCATGCTGTTGTTTTCATCTCTATCAGTTCTTTTAAGGACTTCTCTGCATTGGTTGTTCTAGCTAGCCATTTGCCAAATCTTTTTTCAAGGTTTTTAGTTTCTTTGCGCTGGTTACGTAGTTTCTCCTTTAGTTCTGAGAAGTTTGATTGAGTGAAGCCTTCTTCTCTTGACTCATCAAAGTCATTCTCCATCCAGCTTTGTTCTGTTGCTGGCGATGAGCTGCATTCCTTTGTATGGGGGAGATGCGCTCTGATTTTTTGAAGTTCCAGTTTTTCTGCACTGCTTTTTCCCCATCTTTGTGTTTTTATCTGCCTTTGGTCTTTGATGATGGTGATGTACTGATGGGGTTTTGGTGTGGGTGTCCTTTCTGTTTGTTAGTTTTCCTTCTAACAGTCAGGACCCTCAGCTGTAGGTCTGTTGGAGCTTGTTTGAGTTCCACTCCAGATCCTGTTTGCCTGGGTATCAGCAGTGGTGGCTGCAGAAGATAGAATATTGCTGAACAGCGAGCGTTGCTGTCTGATTCTCCCTCTGGAAGCTTCGTCTCAGGTGTGTTCCCTGCTGCGTGAGGTGTGAGGTGTTGGTCTGCACCTAGTGGGGGATGTCTCCCAGTTAGGCTACTCAGGGGTCAGGGACCCACTTGAGCAGGCAGTCTGTCCATTCTCAGATCTCAACCTCCATGCTGGGAGATCCACTGCTCTCTTCAAAGCTGTCAGACAGGGACATTTACCTGTGCCGAGGTTTCTGCTGCTTTCTGTTTAGTTATGCCCTGTCCCCAGAGGAGGAGTCTACAGAGGCAGGCTGGCCTCCTTGAGCTGGGATGGGCTCCACCCAATTCGAGCTTCCCGGCAGCTTTGTTTACCTACTTAATCCTCAGTAATGGCGGGCGCCCCTCCCCCGGCCTTGCTGCCACCTTGCATTTAGATCTCCAACTGCTGTGCTCGCAATGATGGAGGCTCCATTGGTGTGGGACCTCTGGACCAGGTGTGGGATATAATCTCCTGGTGTGCCGTTTGCTAAGACCCTTGTTAAAGCACAGTATTAGGGTGGGAGTTACCCAATTTTCCAAGTTTTGTGTGTCTCAATTTCCTTTGGCTAGGAATAGAAATTCCCTTCCCCCTTGCCCTTCCCAGGTAAGGCAATGCCTCGCCTTGCTTCAGCTCTCGCTGGTTGGGCTGCACCTGTGGAGCAGTGCCAACTGTCCATCATGACATGCCCCAGTGAGATGAACCTGGTACCTCAGTTGAAAATGCAGAAATCACCCGTCTTCTGTGTCACTCACACTGGGAGCTGGAGGCTGGAGCTGTTCCTATTCAGCTATCTTGGGTGCGCCCTGGTGTGTATCCTCCTTCTCATTTCTAATTGAGCTTATTTATATCTTCTCTCTTCTTTTCTTGATTAATATTGTTAATAGTCTATCAATTTTATTTATCTTTCAAAGAACCAGCTTGTTGTTTCATTTATCTTTTGCATTTTATTTTCTTGTTTCAATTTCATTTAGTTCTGCTCTGATCTTTATTATTTCTTTTCTTCTACTAGGTTTGGGTTTGGTTTGTTCTTGTTTCTCCAGTTCCTTGAAGTGTGACCTTAGATTGCCTTTTTGTATTTTTTTGGACTCTTTGATGTATGCATTCAATGCTCTGAACTTTCCTCTTAACACCACTTTTGCTGCATTCCAGAGGTTTTGACAGGTTGTGTCACTATTATTGCTCAGTTCAAAGAATTTTTAAATTTCTGTCTTGATTTCTTCATTGACCCAAAGGTCATTCAGAAGCATATTATTTAATTTCCATGTATTTACATGGTTTTGAGGGTTCCTTTTGGAGCTGATTTCCAGTTGTTTTCCACTGTGGTCTGAGAGAGTACTTGATATAATTTCAGTTCTTAAAAACTTACTGAGACTTGTTTTGTGGCCTATCATATGGTTTGTCTTGGAGAATGTTCCATATGCTGATGAATAAAATGTGTATTCTGCAGTTGTTGGGGAGAATGTTTTGTACATATCTGTTAAGTCCATTTGTTCTAGGGTATAGCTTAAGTCCATTGTTTCTTTGTTGACTTTCTATGTTGATTACCTGTGTAGTATTGTCAGTGGAGTATTGAAGTTCCCCACTATTATTGTGTTGCTGTTTATCTCATTTCTTAGATCTAGTAGTAATTGTTTTATAAATTTGGGGTATATGATGTTATGGGGGATGTGTGTGTGTGTGTGTGTGTGTGTGTGTGTGTGTATGATTGTGATTTTTCCTGTTGGACTAGTCCTTTTATCTTTATATAATGTCCCTCTTTGCGTTTTTAAACTGTTGTTGCTTTAAAGTCTGTTTTGTCTGATATAAGAATAGGTACTCGGGCTTGCTTTTGGTGTCCATTTGCATGGTATATCTTTTTCTATCCCTTTACCTTAAGTTTATGTGAGTTTTGAGTTCTGCAGTTCTCTCTTCTTGTTTCTTTTGTTGAATCAAAATCCCCTGTCTAGTGTGTTTTGCATTTATCTAAGTGTGTCCTTCATTTCCAGAAGTTATGATTATTTTTATTTATGCTATCTATTTCTCTGGCGATTATTTCTGTCCATATCCTGTAATGCTCTTTTCATTTCTTTAACTTAGTATTCACCTTTCTGTGATGTCTCCTTGTTTAGCTTAAAAATCAATGTTCTGAATTCTTTTTCTGGCAATTCAGAGATTTTTTCTTGGTTTGGATCTATTGCTCATGAGCTAGTGTGATCTTTTGTGGGTGTTAAAGAACCTTGTTTTGTCATATTACCAGAATTGTTTTCCTGGTTCCTTCTCATTTGGGTGGACTATGTTAGAGGGAAGATCTCAGGTTCAAGGGCTGCTGTTCAGATTCTTTTGTCCCAAGTGGTACTGTCTTGATGTGGTTTCCTGAGAGTAGAGCTTCAGTGATTGCACTTTCTCTTCTGGTTCTACCCTCCAGGGGAGCTACTGTACTCTGGGCTGGTACTTGGGAGTGTCTGCAAGGAGTCCTGTGATGTGATGCATCTTTAGGTCTTTCAGCCTTGAATACCAGCACCTGCCCTGTGGTAGGTAGCTGGGGAAAGAAGTAGACTCTGATATATGGTTTGGCTGTGTCCCCATCCAAATCTCATCTTGAATTATAGTTCCCATAGTCCCCATGTGTCATGGGAGGGACCCAGTGGGAGGTCCTTCATGAATCATGAGGGCAGTTACCCCCCATGCTGTTCTGTTATGAATTCTCATGAGATCAGATGGCTTTATAAAGGGTTTTCCCCCCTTTTGCTTGGCATTTCCTGCTGCCACCATGTGAAGAAGGATGTGTTTGTTTTCCCTTCCACCATAATTGTAAATTTCCTGAGGTTCTTAGCTATGCTGAACTGTGAGTCAATTAAACCTATTTCCTTTATAAGTTACCTGGTCATGGTTATTTCTTCATAGCAGTATGAAAATGGACTAATACAATAAATTAGTACTGGGTAGTGGGATACTGCTATAAAGATACCCAAAAATGTGGAAATGACTTTGGAACTGAGTAACTGGCAGAGGTTGGAACTATTTGTAGGGCTCAGAAGAAGGCAGGAAAATGTAGGAAAGTTTGGGACTTCCTAGAGATATGGAGGGCTCAGAAGACAGGAAGATTTGGGAAAGTTTGGAACTTCCTAGAGACTTGTTGAATGACTTTGACTAGAATGCTGATCATGATATGGACAATAAAGTCCAGGCTGAATTCGTCTCGATGGGGATGAGGAACTTGTTGGGAACAGGAACAAAGGTGACTCTTGTTATACTTAAGGAAAAGACTAGCAGCATTTTGCCCCAGCCCTAGAGATCTGTGGAAATTTGAACTTGAGAGAGATGATTTAGGATATCTGGTGAAAAGAATGTCAAAGCGGCAAAGAATTCAGGAAGCAGCTGAGCATAAAAGTTTGGAAAATTTGCAGCCTGATGATGCAATAGAAAAGCAAAACCTATTTTCTGGGAAGAAATTCAAGCCAGCTGCAGAAATTTGCCTAAGTAACAAGGAACTGAATGTTAATCACCAAGACAATGGGAAAAATGTCTCCAGGGCATGTTGGAGGTCTTCATAGCAGTCCCTCCCATCACAGGCTCAGAGGCCTAGGAGAGAAAAAGGGTTTCCTGAGCTGCATCCAGGGCCCCCTGCTGTGTTTCCCTGTATTCCAGCCACTCCAGCCCTTGGCTAAAAGGGATCAAGGTTCAGCTTGGGCTGTGGCTTCAGAGGGTATAAGCCCCAAGTCTTGGCAGCTTCCACATGTTGTTGAGCCTGTGGGTGCACAGAAGTCAAAAACTGAGGTTTGGGAACCTTCTCCTAGATTTGAACGGACATATGGAAATACCTGGATGTCCAGGCAGAAGTTTGTTGCAGGGTTGGAGCCCACATGGAGAACCACTGCTAGGGCAGTGCAGAAGGGAAATGTGTGGTTGGGGCCTTCACACAGAGTCCCCACAGGGTCACTGCCTAGTGGATTTGTGAGAAGAGAGCCACTGTTTCCCAGACCCCAGAATGGTAGATCCACTGATAGCTTGCACTGTACACTTGGAAAAGCTGCAGACACTCAACACCAGCCCATGAAAGCACCCAGCAGGGGCCCTGTACCCTGCAAAGCCACAGGAATGGAGCTGTTCAAGTCCATGGGTGCCCTCCTCTTCCCTCAGTGTGACTTGGATGTGAGACATAAAGTCACAGGAGATCATTTTGAAACTTTAAGGCTTAATGACTACCCTATTAGATTAGGGTCTGTAGTCCCTTTTTTTGGGTCAATTTCTCCCACTTGGAATGGGAGTGCCTGAGGTGCCTGGGGTAGAATGATATGGTTTGGCTGTGTCCCCACCTAAATCTCATCTTGAATTGTAGTTTGCATAATTCCCACATGTCTTGGGAGGGACCCAGTGGGGCATAATTGAATTATGGAGGCAGATACCCCCATGCTGCTATTCTTATGATACTGAGTGAGTTCTTATAAGATCTGAAGGTTTTTATAAGGGGCTTTTCCCCTCTTCACTTGGCACTTCTCTTTGCTGCCACCACATGAAGAAGGATGTGTTTGCTTCCTCTTCTACCATAATTGCAAATTTCCTGGGGCCTCCCCAGCCATGCTGAACTGTGAGTTAATTCAGCCTCTCTCCTTTAGAAATTACCTGGTCTCAGGTATTTCTTCAGAGCAGTGTGAAAATGGACTAATACCTTCTATGTGGATCCTTGGTTGTAGTTTTGTTTAGCATGCTGTTTCTGTGTTGGTTGGCCTCCAGCCAGGAGGTGGGGCTTTCAAGAGAGCATCAACTGCAGTAGTGTGGAAGGGTTACAACCTTGCCCAAGGGGCACCTGGATAGATTCTGATTTCTCAGGTGGTGGGAATCATCATAGAGCTCCTAAGAGATTATATCGTTTTGTTTTCAGCTACCAGGGTGGGTAGAGAAAGACCATCAGTTAGGGGCAGGGTTAGGTGTATCTGAGCTCAGTCTCTTTTTGGGTGGGGCTTGTTGCAGCTGCTGTGGGGAGTGGGGGTGTGATTCTCAGGCTGATGGATTTGTGTTTATGGGATGATGGCTGCCTCTGCTGCATCATACAAGTTGCCAGGGAAGTTGGGGAAAGCAAGCAGTGACAGGCCTCACCCACCTCCTATCCAGCTCAGCAGGCCAGTCTCAGTCCAACCATGCCTCCCCAACAGCACCCAGTGAGAGGGGCTGAGAATTTGTCCCAGGCTACCAGCCTCCCTGCTGAGAAGGCAAACAGGGCTTTCAGGTTTTGCACCTCCTTGCCTGCTGCAGCTTATGTGCTTTTTGCACACCCTGTTCACTCCCTCCTTCAATTACTGTAAGCAAACTTCACATTTGGGTGAAATTGTTACAAAGTTCAGCTGGAAGTTTCCTTCTCCCTGTGGTCTTTCCCCAATTCCACTGGCAGCTCTCCCCAAGGACCCCTGTGAGACTAAGTCGGGAATGGAATGGTTTCCCTGGAAACTGTTTGAAAGTGCCCACAGGGCTTTTCCCACTACTTCCTCTACCCCTGTATTTCGCTCAGCTCTCTAAATTTGTCTCTGTTCCAAGTATGGTCAAATATTTCTCTTGTTATCTGAACCTTCTGGTTCCCCAGTGAGAATGTGTGTTTGGGAGCATGTGTTTCCCCTTCACACCTAGGGCACTTACAGTTTTTCAACTGTCTTGTGGACCCTGCAGTGGCAAACTGAGTCTTTCAAAAGGTCTGTGGATTATCTTAACTTTCCTGGTATGTTCCTGCAGTAATTCTTGGAGCAAAAAAGTTCATGATGTTAATCTTCACACGCTGCTCTGTCTGTCCGAGTGTGAACTGCAAGTTAGTCCTGACTCCTAGCTGCCATTTTCCTGAGCCAACTTGCTTATTTGTTGTGAATGTCTGTTTCTCTTAGATTGTGAGCTTTTAAGGCAGGATGGTATATTTGCAGCTTCAAGGCCCAAGTTTTTTTTTTTTTTTTTTTTTTTTTCCCCATCCAATTTAGAAACATTTCAACCATTGTTTCTTTAAATATTTTTTTCTGTTCCCCTCTCTTTACAGAGACTCCAGTGACACTTCCTTTACACTCCTTGAAGTTGTCCTGCAGTTTACTGATGTGCTTTATTTATTTGATTCATTTTTTCCTGTTTCATTTTGGATTGTTTCTATTGCAATGGTTTGAAGTTCAGTCTTTTTTTTTTTTTTTTTTGCAAAATTTCATATTTAATTAATCCCTTTCAACTCTGCAGCCATAAAAATAATGAGTTCATGTCCTTTTCAGGGATGTGGATGAAGCTGGAAGCCATCATTCTCAGCAAACTAACACAGGAACAGAAAATCAAACACAGCATGTTCTCACTCGTAAGTGGGAGTTGAACAATGAGAACACATGGACACAGGGAGGGGAACATCATACACTGGGGCCTGTCAAGGGGTGTGAGGCAATGGAGAACATTAGGCCAAATAACTAATACATTCAGGGCTTAAAACCGAGATGACAGGTTGATAGATGCAGCAAACCATCATGGCACATGTATACCTGTGTAACAAACCTGCGCGTTCTGCACATGTATCCCAGAACTTAAAGTAAAACAACGAAAAAAAAAAAAGAAGAAAAAATCCCATTCAGTGTATTTTTCATCTCAGACATTGTTGTTGACATCTCTAGAAACTGAATTTCTATCTTTTAAAAAACATCTTCCATGTCTCCACTTAACTTTTTGCACATATGAAATGCAGTTATAACTTTTTAAATATTTTTTTCTGCTGGTTAATATCACTGTCAGTATTGGTTCCAAATTGTTTTTTCTCCTATCATGGCATATACTCTCCTGCATCCCTACATGCCTGTTAATTTTTTATTGCATGTCAAACATTGTGAATTTTTACTTTATTGTGTATTGGATATTTTTCTATTTCTATAAATATTCTTGAACTTTGTTCTGGGACACAGTCAAGCTCTTAGAACTGTTTGATACTTTTGAGTCTTGCTTTTAAGACTTCTTATGTGAAACCAGAGTAGCATTTAGTCTAGGGAGAATTTTGTTCCACGACTGAGTCAAGATTCTTCTGCGCATTCTACCAGTTTCTATGAATTATGAGATTTCTAATCTGTCTGGTGGAAACAGGCACTATTACTGGGCCTGGGTGAGTGTTGGGTACTTGTCTTAGTTGTGGCAGCTATAACAAAGTACACTAGGCTGGTTGGCTTATGAACAACAGAGATTTATTTTTCACGGAAGTTATTTTGACAATTCTGGAGACTGGAAGTCCAAGATCATGGTGCCAGTGTGGTTGTGTTCAGCTTAGAGCTGTCTTATGGGTTGCAGACTGGCAGATTCTTTTTGTGTCCTCTCATGGTAGATAGAGAGTGAGCTAGCTCTTAGGTCTCTTCTTATAATGGCACTAATCTCATTCATGAACACCCCACCTTCATGACCTAATTATCTTCCAAAAAGCCCACCTCCAAATACCATTACATTGAGGATTAGATTTTAACATATGAATTTTGGGGAAGGACACAAATATTCAGTCCATAACAATCATGTTCTTTCTAATCGTTTTGGGTAGTTATTTCCTTGGCCATGAATAGTTTCCTCACACACATGTGCTGATCAGTATTCACAGGTTGATTTAAGGAGAACTCTCTACAGGTACCTGAATTTTTTTTCCATGTGCAGGCCTCTGTCTTCCATTACTTTGTTTTGTGATCTCTAAGTACCCTGGTCTCCCCAGTATCCCAGTTTCATCACCTCAACTCAGGGAATCTCGTTGATTAGGCAGAAAACCCAAGAAGATTGGCTGTGTCTCCACCCAAATCTTATTTTGAATTGTAGTTCCAGTAATCTCTACGTGTTGTGGGAAGGACCTGGTGGGAGATAATTGAATCATGGGGGTGGGTTTTTGCTATACTGTCCTCATGGTATTGAATAAGTCTCATGAGATCTGATGGTTTCATAAATGGGAGTTCCCTTACACAAGCGCTCTTGCCTAGTGCCATGTAAGATGTGCCTTTACTCCTCCTTTATCTTCCACTGTGTTTTTAAAGCCTTCTCAGCCATGTGGAACTGTGAATCTATTGAACCTCTTTTTCTGTATAAATTACCCTGTCTTGGGTATTTCTTCATAGAATTAAAAAAATGGATTAATACACTTGGGTACCCAAGTTTTTTGCTTTTGCTATTGGTTGGAAATTCAAGGCAGTAAGTTCTGGCAATTGTGAGATTCCCCTTATTTTGTTTTTCACCTGCTAGGGATCACTGTCCTTTGTTGCCTAATCTCAAATGTCTTAAAAACCATTGTTTCACATATTGTGTTCAACTTTTTTTGTTGTTTTAGATGGGAAAGTAAATCCAGGTCTTGTTAGTTGTTACAATATCTTGGCTGGAAGCAGAAGTCCTTTGAAGTTTTTAATTAAAATCTTATGAAAAGAAATCACCACTATATTCTCTAGTTTCAAAAATTCAAGATTATCCAAAATGAAAAGTACCGGGCCAGATCGGTTCACTGGTAACTTCTACCAACATTTAAGGAAGAAATCATATGAATTCTCAATCTCTTTCATAAGATAGAATTCGAGTGGCTGTTTCCTAGCTCAATTTATAAGACCAGCATTCAATTTACTCTGTTCCATTCTCTCATCACAAAATTCCTAAAATTTCTGAAAAGTAAAGAAGTATCATGGTTTGTAACCAGAATAACACAAGAAAATAATTTGTGTATTGCTTTCTAGAATTGTTAAAATTTTGTGTTGCTGATTATCACCTACTCTACAAGGTATTAGATGACAGGGATGTAACCAGAATTTTTTATTGACTAATATAATTAGGGCCCTGAATGATAAAGCTTTGTTTATTTTATACTTAATCATTTGATGGTCTATATTGTTCTGATGCAAATGAATCATACTTCTATGTAGTAATGAGCGTTTGTAGACCAAATATATATATAGCTATATATGTAGCATGAGTGTCAGAATATTTCTAGCAATTTTAACTATGGAATACAATACCTAGAGGATATTAATTCAGAACTTTAGAAATGTGTCTGATTCTAAAGAGATTTATATTACACATCTTGACAAGGAAGAAAGAATATGAAAGCTAACAGGAGTATTATAAAACAGTGTTTTAGAAAGTGAAGCTCCCAAACCACCTACATCAGAATTATGATTTGTGGCAAAAACTGCAATTACTTTTTCACCGATCTAAGAAGTTGAGAATGATTGAAGTCATGCTGGGGAATGAAATGATACAAATTAAAATTAATTTAAGCAGAGAAGTTCTGGCTTTAAATTCCAATTTTTCCTCCTCCAGAATTAATAAAAATCTCAGCAAGATGTGTTCAATTTCTATTGGTCCTATTCTTCCATTCTATTCTCTACTAAAATAGTCATCTTTTTGTGTGTGTGTGTAAACTGTTGATTATTAATAGTGACTTAAGACAAATTTAAGATAATTAAAAATATGCCTTGTATTTCCTTTCTTTGATACATTGTATTTGGAATGAGGATCTTTGCAACTGCTCAGGTTTCCTACGAAATGAAGAATGTTTGTCAAAGAGTTATCTATTCTATGCATCTTCTATCCTCCACTATGTCATTGTAATTAAACATTTTATTAATATATCTTAATATTTTATTCTCATATGCACAAACAGTTAACGTTGTTTTCAGAAATCATTGATTATATTTTGGAGATACTATGCAATTAAAATAATGATCATTTATAATTAAATAATTATAAAATTCAGAGCCTGTAATACATAATCTAATTTTAGAAAACTTATTTCCAATTATATAGGTATTTTATTGTTAGATATGTCTTCTTCAACTGATATTCAAGGCCTTAAGTTAATATATCTCCCCATTCAGATGCCAGTTCAAGAGGTAGTTAAGCTTGGCTCTTAGTACTTAAACATCTCTGTGTAAAGCCAATTGTACTACCTGTGCAAACTATGAATCTTTGAGAAAACAGATTTGGATGTATTCTGGAAAATGCAATATAATAAACAAAGGCTGGTACTGGTGATTTAGATAAACAATGATATTGGCCAGTTTATTTTGAATTATCTGGCACATGAGAATAAAAACAGGAAAGTCATATTGACTTTTAATGACGAAAGATGGATGGTAACTTGCTTTGGGTTTGACAAGCTATTGGAAAATGTCTCTTACAGCAGTACTTCTCCGATGCCTGAGACTCAGTTGAGAGCTTTTAAAAATGCTAATTCTCAGGCCCTAACTCAGAGAGTCTTTTGTGATATGTTTTAGCTAATCCCTATTATTGTTATATATCTATTGTTTTCAGAAACACTTTGAATAATTCTGATGTAGTTGGTTTGTGAGCTTCAATTTCTGAAACACTGTCTTACAATACTCCTGTTAGCTTTCTTATGTTTTCTTCCTTGTCAAGATGTGTAACGAAAAAAATTTAATTTGATTAGAATCTCTGTAACTTTCCATTAATTATTGATACAGGGCTGGGTACAGTGGCATATATCTGTAATCCTAGCACGTTGGGAGGCAGAGGTGGGAGGATCACTTGAGCCCAGGAGTTTGAGTCTGCAGCAAGTTATGATTGCACCACTGCACTCCAGCCTGGGAGGGCGACACCATGTCTCACTAAAAAAATTGATATAGTAAAGATGAAATTTAAAAATTACATATCTAATGTGTCAAACTGGAGAGACTAGCCATGGCAAAAAGAAAAATAAACAGAGGCTAACAACTTGACAATATTTTCTTTAGGCTTTCACATAATTTAATATTAATTATTTTGTTAGTACTTATCAAATTTTTAATTTTATCTCCCATGACCTATACTCAACATAATCTATCAACCAACAGCTGAGTGTAACAGAGCTTCTCCATTAAGATAGTGTTATAGTAATATTTCTCCTTTATCTTATCATTTCAGGTATTATTAAACTTTCTGATACCATGTGTGCTGTTTTCATTTTGTAGTATCCTTCAACACATGTGACTAATTTTTATTATACATAAGGACTTTGAGACACTCAGAACAGAAACTTGGGTGACAACATGAGTGTGTGTGTGTGTGTGTGTGCGCGCGCGTGCGCGTGTGTGTATGATGAGCACTCCCTCCTAGAAAGGACTCCCTCCTAGAAAGGGAAGGTTTAGATATGTGGCTGACCCAAGAGGGAAGAAGAAGGAAGTGATGATGGATAGGGTGAAAGAAATGTGAGATAAGCAGGATGGTAAGAAATTAGAAACAAAATAAACAGAGATGGAAAAGAAAGGAATAGTTAGCTTTGGTTAATACCAAGGTTTAGAACAACTGACTTTTTCTTTAAGCTAAATGTGATGGCTCAGCTCTATAGAGTCTACACAAAGGAATGTCTGAGAGTGAGCAATATGGCAAGGTTTTCCTCAGGACTGACACAGTCAAGTGATCTGAAGAGTGATTCTTAAGGGCCATTTTCTATTTGCTATAAAAGCATCCTGATCACTTGGGAGGGAAAATGCTAGCTGCTCCCATTAAAAGCTAGCACTTTTATTCATTCTTTGGCACTTGTGGTGGTGGTGGTTGTGTGTGTGTGTGTGTGTGTGTGTGTGTGTGTGTGTCTGTGGTCAAGGATAGGAAAAAAGTAGCATGAAAGTATGTGGCAGGGCAACTGGCTGTTCAGGGCTCAATCATTCTTATGGGTGCTATGGTATGTTGGTAGTATCCCTTCAGAAGCAGAGTCTGGCCTCCAGATTTCTTAGGCCCAAATCTCAAGACCGATGTCAATTGATGTTTGCTGATTATAAATTAGACTACTAATTTATTTTAGAGTACGTCAGTCCCCAGTGTCTAAAATTGGGAAAGGCTTGGAATGCCAGGGTAAATATTGTGTGCCTTATGTGATTGGGAACTAACAAATACTTTCCTGCAAGTTAGTGGAGTAATGAGAATATCTTGTTATATCTTTTTTTTTTTTTAAATCAAGTGTAACCATTAGTCCAATAAATTTCTGGCTGTATAGGATATGCAGAGTAATTGCTTATTATACTCAGAATAATAATGGGATTTTTAGACATAAGGTTAACTGAAATTGTTTTTAAATATCCAATCTCCACCAGGTGTTATTTTGGTAGGGTTTCATGAAGAGTGCATGTAAATTAATTTCGTTTTAGTCCTAGATATTTTTGACAATGTTTTGTCAAGCCAGTACGTGTTAATCTGTTTTGTGTTGCTATAATAAACATGAGGCTGGGTTATTTATAAAGAAAAGAGGTTTATTTGGCTCAAGGTTCTGTGGTCTGTATAAGAAGCATAGTGCTGGCTGGCATCTACTTTTGATGAGGGCCTCAGAAGCTTATAATCATGATGGAAGATGAAGGGGGAGCAAGCGCATCACATGGTGAGAGGGAACAAGAGAATGAGGGAGGAAGTATCAGACTCTTTTAAACAACTAGAGCTTGTGTGAGCTTGTGTGAACTCATAGAGTGAGAACTCACTCACTACCATGAGGATAGGACATTCATGAGGGTCCCTACTCATGACCTAAACCCTTCCCAGTAGGCCCACCTCCAACATTGGCTGTCACATTTCAACATGAGATTTGGAAGGGGCAAAACATCTAAAGCATATCCCTATGTATTTATATTTGGGGTATTAATACAGAGTTTGTAATAACTTTATGTCCCATTACACAGAGGAATCAGAATGACTCCCTAAAGACTCTATGCATTAAACTTGATAAGAGTTAAGAAGCTCAAGCTAATGTCAGAGGAGAATTTTACTTCCAGTAGCTTCTACCTTTCCCTCTTTCTATGGATAAGTATTCTTTCATTTGAAAACCAAGCATTCACTTCCTTTATCAGTAACAAACTACTAAGAAACGCATTACTGACATTTTGGCTCAGAGGTTTGGGACCTCAGAATTTAACTCCAAGCTGGAATTTATGTGCTTATTTTGGGATACGCTTAAGCATATTAAAAACATTTAACTTTCTCTTCTGTGCATCCTAGGTTGAGACTATATTAATAAACAAACAAATGGAAGGTATGGGGGGAGGAAGTACTGGTTGGGATAGGTAACAAGCAAAACTGAGACAGGGCTCTTAGAGAGTACAGCATACAGACTCTATTGACAGAGGAATGGGAATACAATTGTGCTATAAAATGGTGCTTTCAGATTCCCTTGCCTTTAAAAATTTGTATTTCTATTTCTAAGAATAGCCCATGTTCATTGCAAACAATTAGAAAAATATGGAAAGTATAAGATTGAGGAATATCTTGTATACCTCTATTACCCAGAGATAACCACTGCTAATATTTTTATATATGTTGCTATTTATCATTTTTATAAACATATATGGTAAAATTGCATCACATTGTATGATTATTTGATACCTGGGGTTTAAAATGTATTGTAGTATTGTGATTCTTTATTTCTTTGTCACTAAAAATTATTCTAAAAATGTAATTTTTAATGACTGCATAACATTTTATCATATGACTCTTCCGTAATTATTTTATTTTTGATGGTCATTTAAATTTCGTCTTCTCCTTCTCCTCTTTCTTCTTCTCTACCTCCTCTTCTTCCTCCTCCTTCTCCTCTTCCTCCTCCTTCTTTGCCGTTATACTTGTGAGGAACATTTTTATTTTTGTAAATAAATATTTGTCAGTTTCTTGGATTATTTCCTTAGTAATATATGCCTTGAAGTCAATTTCCACATCAAAATCTATGGATAAATTAGTAGTCTGATTTATAATCAGTTATGGCCTTTTCAAAAGCATTTTAAGAAAAAGTTCTGATATAGACTCTGACAAGCAAAGAAATGGCATCTCATTTTACTCTTCTCAGTACTTTTGAAAATTTGAATTTGCACATCTTCAAATTGAAGGCAAAAATTTTATTCCATGTATTTTATTACATATATTTGATTATCTTCATGGGTATTTTTGTTAGTAATCTTCAGTTGCGTGAGTTTGAAAATTATTTGAAGATCAGTTAATCAAATGAAATCTGTTGCTTGTTTAACCTAGCAAATATTTTTTTACACAGAAATAAGAGATATTAAAGAGCTTCAGGTAATATTATAATTTATTTCTGGATCCAGTAATTAGTTCTAGGTAATAGTCCTGGTTTTACAAGTATAACTAAGTCTATAACATTAAGCAAATTATTTGTCTTCTTTAGACTTCCTTTCCTTTTTCTTCTATAACGTGAGGTGTGTGACTAGAACATTTAAAGATGTATTTTATCTTTATAATTTTATGGCTGCAAGATTTTTAAGAGGTGACTTCAAAGTAACAATATTTGAATTTTTATTGACTACGAAGATCATTCTACATGAGTTACAAAACTCATTTAAGTTATATTTTTGAAATAAGTTTATGACCTACCAAGAGTATCCTTATATGAAGCATTAGAAGGAGACAAAAATTTTATTTGAATATCTGTTGATGTGTTTATAAAAAATTAATCTTATTATGACACTGAGAACCTCCAATACCCAAGGTTGGGCGAATTCAAGTTCATACAATGAATAGTTGCTTGGTGAACACCTAATTTTTAACAAAGTATGGCTTCTATTGGATATTTTGAAGAGGATTCCACCTTTTGTAATGTCTTTGTTGTTAATGGGCCTGTTTGAATTTTCTGTTCTCCATTAGTAGTAGAATTATAGCAGGAGTATATTTCATTTTATATTTATATGTATAGATGATATATTAACTTTTTTCTGTTCTTACCAATGCTCATAAGTTTGGACTAAACTGTAACTATGTCATATTTAATGTTTCAAAGTTTAGTAATAACTTCAGTATATGCAAATTTAATAATGAGAATTTCATGTGCTTGCTTTGGGCTGAAGTAATTTGGCACAAATTATAAAGCAACAGATGACAGTATGTCAGGATTTAAATAGCAACTGATGTTAGACTCTCTTCCACTTAGAATAACTCAGTTTATACCTAGTGATCTTAAATTGGAAAAAGAAAAATTATAAAAAATGGTTCTAAATTGGCTGTGTTGTGCATAGAGTAGTTATTACCACATTACTGAAATCAAATAAGCCATACCCTTAAAAATAGCAATGAAGATTGATACACACCTTAGGTTTAAGATTTAAATTGAACATTTTCTCATGTTGGGGAACATTTTGGGGAAATAAGTAATGAGAGACTAGGAAATTTGCTAGTAACTGTCATGAAGCCAGAAATCTGTCCCTTACTTTGTGTGTATGTGTAGCGAAGTCCTGGATAATAGTGGATGTGATTTATTTACCCCATTTAGGCTGAATCACATAGAAAATGTATTTTAGGAAAATCATTAAAAATTTTTTTGGCCAGGCATGGTGGCTCATGCCTGTAATACCAGCACTTTGGGAGGCTGAGGCCAGCAGATCACTTGAGGTCAGGCATTTGAGACCAGCCTGGCCAACATGGTGAAACTCCTGTCTCTACTAAAAATACAATAATTAGCCAGACATGGTGGGATACACCTATAATCCCAGCTACTTGGTAGGCTGAGGCATGAGAATCACTTGAACCCGGGAGGTGGAGGTTGCAGTGAGCCAGGATGGCACATGTTTATATATAAAATGTAGGCTGTGATAGCTAATGGACTGACTGAGGCTTGGGAAAAGCCATATATGTGTGTATAGACAGCTTACTCACTGAACACATAATTTGGATATATTTTTGGCTACTTGCTAAAAATGAGCCCATCTCCATAAGAACTGAAGTAACTATTACTCATCCTAATTATCTAAAAATCATATAAAATAAGAAGATTTCTTCAAACTGGAAATGGAGGAGCCACCAGAAGGAGTGAGAGTTTAGAATCACTCAGGATGAAGGAGAAGATCGACGAAAAAATACCTTTAAGTCATTTAGCAATGACCAAGAACCACACAGTAGGAAGTCCAGAGGTCAAAGCTGAACTGGGGAAAACTAAAGGGGAGTAGAGCTATGAGCGCCAAGCAGATAGGGGAGTGTAGTTTGGGATGACTAAGGCTGCTTCTCAAGCTCACACCTGTTGACTTGATTTTGCTGTTTGACAGGAGAGATGGAGACGTCTAAGTAACAATGTGGACTTCTGACTGTGGTGGAGAGTACAGAATATTTCTAATTTATATTAAATTTAAAAGGTCACATGAAACTCTTAAGAAATCTGAACACATAAGCTAATAATAATAAGCAAAGTGTAAATCTATGGATTCATGTAAAAGTTAAAATGACAATAAAATGTTAAGACAAAATGAGTGTTATTTAAATTTAAATATGAACCCCATATGTATGACTGTAGTACTTTCATATGAAAAAAAGAGTTCTTTTATGAATATTTTTGTTTCTACAATACATGACAGGAAGACAAAAGACTTAACATTTTGATTCTAGAGTAGAGCTCAGTGGTGTGGTTAACAGGACTCTCAAAACTGAACAAGCCATGTTTTTTTCAAGCAATCTTTGTTTCTGGTTCATTGACTAAAGAGACATTTTTTTTCAGGCAACCGAAAATTTCCTTTATTTATTCAAGCACATCTGTGAAATCACTTTTCTTTTAAAAGATGTGAAGACTTTCCAGGATAATGTATAGAAGACAGTTCTTTTGAATGTATGCTTGCTGCTTATTAAGTATTTAAAAAGGAACTTTTATCTCTTGCTGATTTTCGAAGATAAGTAGCAGAGCTACAGATGAAGCCATAGTAGACTCCAGGGCTTGGATATAGTTATTTGCAACATGGCAGAGAGCAAGTACGCTTAGCTTCATTAACTTAAGAATCCCACCTGGAATGAAGTCACAGGGCTGCCTGGAATTTGCCTGGTATTATAAGTTCATAATGCCTTCATAACTTCAACATTTCTGGGGGGTGTAGATTTAACATGAAATTTAATTCAGTCTGAATATTGCAGATGTAAATTACTTTCAATTTTAGTTGGAGCTCTAGAAATTCATGAATGAGATAGAAGGCATGGGGTGAGCTCTTTGGCTTAAATCTCTCTGGCTTTCTGGGAACATTTGGGGAGCAATTTAAAAGCAGGAGCTTATAGTTCTTATTTTCAGAGTGACAACATGCACAAGAAGGCTATTTAAAGCCTCTTTATTAAGTTCAAATATCAAAAATCTAGTAGGCTAAAAAACAAAAAACCTTCCTACTTTGAACTCAGTAATTTTGACAAATTGGCTGAGCCTTGTTTTCCAGAGAAATGATACATTTATCCATGATCCAAAAGGAAATCTGTTCCTTTTATTTTTCAACGTGTAGTACAAATGTGTTTAGAGTGTGTGTTATGTATTTATTTTTGGGAGTGCTTATTACTGTGCCAATGAATATGCCTTGTATCAAAGATGGGTGTTTCAGCAGCAGATGTTTAAATTATATTTCCACTCTGTAGCAAGTAAAATTATTTTTTAGTGTCAAAATAAATAAATATAGCAGTTTGAGTGATATCTCCCAACTAGAATCTAACCTGAAGAAACTTACCATAAGACAAAAGAAAACATATTTTTTGGCAAGTATCATAGGAAAGAATTACCTAATACACATAAAATACAGCCTTATTCAGCCAGTTTAAGTAAGATGAACACATGTGATGCGAAGGGCATTTGGTGGGTGAGAATCTGAAGCTGTGGGGAAGTATCTTGAACAGAATGAGAGTAGGTCAGTGAAGATAGGATTTTTTTTTTTTTTTTAAACATTGAAAGCATTTTTATGAAATGGTCACTTGTAGCTGCATTCAATGTGTATGTTCTCCTTTGCTGGTGAGTTTTATGTACCAATATTATTAAACTAGAGAAATAAGTAGTTGCTACATTATTATCAGTGTAACTATCGTCAATCTGTGGATTACCTACTTAGGTACAATCTGGCCATTTTTCACTTCTGGATGTAGTTGTTTCCAGTGTCCAGTATGCCCCCTCACCACACTCATCTACTCAGGATATGTTGTAAACTACACTGGATCAACTATTTTTTTAATGAGTTCTTTATTCTGTGTTCCCTTCTAGGTGATGCAAGTAGATTATACCAATATGAAGGCTTTTTTGTGGGCTTAGTAATACTCACATTTAGGACTGTCAGAAAATTGGTTTTCTCAGCAAATTCTTCTAATTTAATTCATTTATGGTGGCCATAATTAAGGTAGGTTTGGGTTCAGTTGTTAAAAACAAACACCACAGAAATCAAACTGAACTCCGCCTCCATCTTGGCATTTGCAAGAGGAAATTGGAATGAGGGTTAGCCTTAGAGAGTGTTAGGATATGTGTAGATGTGTGTGTGGAGGACAGATGTATGTGTGTATGTGTGGAGGTGGTAAGATTCAGGGCTTAATTCTACTTCTCCAGCAAAAAAGTCCCATTTCTTTTTGATCAGTGGTTGTTGCCAATGCTTTGTAATACAACAATATGATGAACACAAATTTACAGGAAACTAATACTGCTTTCCAAATTTAATGTAGAAGTAGTGGGATTCTTTTATCTTTTGACTCAGAGACCAGATATCAGAAGCATGCAAACAAAGGAAATTGCCATAAATAATTTTTAAATGAAAACCTATAGTAATAGTTGAAGTATAATTTGGAGTGTGTGCTGATGCCATTATCCTAGTGACTTTATGATGAACTGTTATTATATATATGTGTGTGTGTGTGTGTGTGTGTGTGTGTGTGTTCATTTAATGGAATCTAAATTAAGAGAATGCATCTGGAAGATGCTGGAGAAGGGTCATATTTTTTAAAAATTGTTGATATCTTTTGAAGTTAGTATCTAAACTCTGGGTATCTGATAATTTAAGTAGGTTAAGTCCTGGAAATTCTGGGTAAATGAACTTGAAAAACTCACAAAACTCACAAGTACTTTTGCACCATCCTAATAGTATTTGAATCTAGAGTTATCAAATAGACAGGATCCAGTTGGTAATCTGTGCTGTATTCTCAGATCTAGATCCCCTCTCTGAATAGCATGAAGTCTCTTTTGATGTTCAGTATGTGAATAGTTCCTTGATACTCCTCAGTTTCTGCATGTTTTGTCTTTCAGGGAGTTTGCCTGTGTAAATGGCTTTCAATCATCCGTCCCAAGAACTTGCTTCCGACTTTGAATTGTGGAATGAATTAATTTTCTTAATACTTCATTTTGTGACTTACTGTAAAATTACCCCAACAAGGACTTTGCCCCTTAAATATTTGGAAAAATGTTTTGAGGCTAGATAAATGAAGAGGCAGTACAATATAATCTGTTCTTTTCCTATAATCACCATAATTTTGTTGTGGGAAGTTGGTCTTATGAATGTGATCATTCAATATCAGTGGTTAGTACCTATGTGCCACTGGCTGATTGCTACTTGGGAGGATATATGGTTAAACTTTATTCTATTCTACAGGGGAGTAGATTACACCCATGCCTGCATTCAACTAGCCATCTTCTAGTGTCTTATGTTCATAATGAGAGACCATGAGAGAAAGTGCAGAGACTTCAGGGCAAACTGTAGTTACAGCTATAAAAACAACAATTTAGTGGAGTGGAAAGAAGACTGGATAAAGACAATCTGAAGACACGTGTGGTTTACAGTTTTGTCTCTAATAGACTTTGGCCAGGGTAAGTCACTTAACTTTTGTAATTTTTTCCTTATGTTTACAATGAAGGGGTTCAATTCAGATAACCTGTAAGAGGTTTCAAGAGGTTCTAGGTTTTTCTAGTCCTAATATTCTATCATCCTATATTACTACTACATACAATATTCACGTATATAAATTAAGCTATTGGATCAAATGGCTATGGAGAGATCTAGACTCAGGAGAACTAATGATATAGTTTCAATTTGAGTCCAAAGGCCTGAGAACAGGAGAGTCAGTGTAAGTTCCAGTCTGAATCTAAGTCTGAAGACCAATGTCCCAGCTCAGAGACAGTCAGACAGAGGGAGAGAATTCTTGCTTTTTTAGCCTTTTACTTTATTCAGGCCTTCAACAGATGGGATAAGGCACACCCACACTGGGGAGAGCAATCTGCTTTACTCCGTTTACTGATTCAGATGTTAATTTCATTCAGAAACAGCTTCACAGACACACCCAGAAATAATGTTTAATCAATTATCTGGGAACTCTGTGGCCCAGTCAAACTGACATATAAAAGTAATCATCATAGGATTGGAAGGCTCAACTGTAAGAAGAACTTAGAAAAGACATCTTCGAAATTATCTGCTTCACTAGATGACTAAAATTGCTGAGCTCTTTTTGTTTTTTTTTTGGTGAGTTATTGGAAATCATAGTATGGCCAAACATACTGAAATAGACCCCTTAGGATGTTCTCAGATAACAGAACAGTATGAGAAAAGCAACAGCCGATGAGAGCACAAATATTTATGGAAATAAGGTGATTAAATAAAAATTAGAGACTGATATGTGTGAGATGAAAAGTTTTGGTAAAAATAAATGTCAAAAAAGTTATGTATTGATTAAAATAATCTTAAGCTAAGAGTTTTGGAAAATTACTAAATTTATTGGTCTTTTCAGTCATGCTTGTTCAGATAGATGGCAATCCTTCTTTACTACTGTTTTCTTCAACTCAGGAAGAAAAATGCAAATTCATCTGTTGTTACAGCTTGATATTGTGCAAAGAATTCTGGGAGATAAGTCAAAACACTCAAGCCAAACTGGTGTTTCCACTTAAATAGGCATGTCTCTTAATCTCTGTTACTTAATACTTTAGGATATTTTTCTACCTTAATATCTTAATTCTGAAGATATTTTGTTTTTAATCTCTTTGTACATCATCTATAAAGTAGCAATAAACCAATAACTGTCCATCTAAGAAGCCATACAAACCTAAAGTTTTGTTGTTTCTTTCCTTTATTATAGCCATTTCCCTTGTTTGTTTACGTTAGACTTTTTATAGCAAGAATAAGAATTAGTGAAGTGACATTTACAGGATCGTCACTGCTTTTATTCTAAGTTAACATGATACTTTAATTGGAAACATTATGAAATTTAAAATAAATTTAATTTTGTTTCATTTAAAACTGAATGAAGAAAGGAAATAAGGCTGCTTTTATGCATTTTCCTTTGGAAATATCTAACTTTGAAAAAAGTGACTCTTTTTGAGCTACTTTCAGTATTAACTGACCTCTGAGGAATCTCTTTATAATTTTTAGAAACCAAAATCTTCATGCTGAAAGGTACTGCAGTTCTACTTCAGAAAGAAATGATATGCTAATAGAAAACTTAAAACCAAAAAGGGAGATGGACAGGGAGAACAGAATGGAAGTACAGTGGAAGAAGTGGTACAGAAACTAGGGTGCAGGTCCATCTTTCCTGTCTTGTTTTTCTAAGACCAGCCGAGCGGGCGCAAAAGAACCAGC